>NC_090648.1:497430157-497760157 GCF_040937935.1 Hyperolius riggenbachi
TAGAGGAGCATACATAGGGTGTATATAGAGGAGCATACATAGGGTGTATATAGAGGAGCATACATAGGGTGTATATAGAGGAGCATACATAGGGTGTATATAGAGGAGCATACATAGGATGTATTGAGGCTGCATGCATAGGCTGTGTATAGAGGAGCATACATAGGATGTATTTAGGCTGCATGCATAGGCTGTGTATAGAGGAGCATACATAGTACTAGGCGCAGATCACATGACCCCCCCCCCCCCCTGCACAGACATAGAGGCGCTCCTCGCTCGGGCCGCACCTGTGGAAGTTCCTCCCGTCCAGCCTCACCAGCACCCAGCAGTCCGGCAGACACGGGTCCGGCGCCTCGAAGTCCCTCACATACTCAAACCTGCTCTTCGCCATCCCCCGGCTTCCCCGACTGACAGGCAGCCGTACCTGGCACAGGAAGCCCAGGCCTCCCCTCCACATGACCGGAAGCTGCTCTATGGTGCGTCTCCATGGTGATAGAACGCTGCCCCTCTGCTCGCGAGACGCTGTGGTGAGGATGATGCGCGTTACGTCACAGCTAAGCGACAGTGGGGAGGGGGAATATCAGGAAATTAAATGGTGTTTTATATTCCACAGGCTGCAGAACTACAACTTACAACTCCCGAAGTGAGAGGGATATAGAAGCTGCCTCGTTTATTTCCTGTTAAACAATACCAGTTGCCTGCCTATCCTGCTGTCTTTGGCTGCACTAGTGTCTGAATCACAACCCTGAAACGAGCATGTGGCTTATCCAGTCACTATTCAGTCAGAACACCTGATATGCATGCATGCATGTTCAGGGTCTATGGCTAAAAGTATTATGCTAGGTACACACCATACAATTTCCATTCACTTCTATGGAAATCAATCAGAAAATCCATCAGAATTCAGATCGGACATTTTGGGAAAAAATTGATTGATTGGCATGTAAATGTGCTAGAAAATTGTATGGTGTGTACCTAGCATTAGAGGCAGAGGATTAGCAGGACAACCAGGCAATCTGCATTGTTTAAAGTGCCCGCTTTCCACTCGGGCTTCAGCAGAAATAGCTGAGCCCAATCAAGTCCACTTTACTGCGCAGGCACGAGCTCTTTGGCTATCATTCATAAAGCATTTCCGCATGCGGAAATGCTTAAAACAGCTGACTTTACTGAGCACTTAGCAAATTCAGCATTCATAAAGCCTCTTTCCGCATGAAAAAATGACACTACCGAGCAGAGTGATAAATCACCGCCTTGTGCGGTGATTATCGGTACAAATGTAGCAAAATGTTCATTCATGAAGATCACCGCAAGCGGTGTGAGGTCGGGAAGTACCGCTCCCTCTGATGTGGCGATACCAATGTAAGTGAATGGAGACACACAGACCTCCCAGGCAGCTGCAGCAGAGCGGAACACGGAGAAATGTATCAACTCAGCTGCTTCCATGTCTCCGCCTGCCTACCGCCTGCCTAGTTCGGGGAATCTCCGCAGTGCTATCGCAACTGGATATATCTTTATGAATGCCCACCCAGAAGTTAAAATACCGGCAGCGGTGTTTTCCCGCACAGATTCTCTTTACAAACAGCTCCTTTATGAATGATAGCCTATGTATCATTGTAAAGCGGACCTGATCAGGCTCGGCTATTTCCACCAAAGCCTGAGAAGAAAGCCACAAGTGTACCTGCACAGGCAGGTTATTGTTATTTATTGTTCAGGGGTGCCAGCGCTGGATTGGCTAGCTGAGGAGGTCGGGAGAAGCTTCATTAGAATCCAGAGCCTTCCCAGGGGAAGTACAGTATCATTTTTTTTTTAAATTTCTTAAAATCCCAGATTCACTTTAAAAGGAAATCAATATGGCAGCCTCCATATCCCTCTCACTTTGGGCTCTATTCATAAAACTTCTGAGCCGGAAAAAATCCTGGAGGTAAAATACCGCAGCGGTATTTTACACTTCTGGGTGGTCATTCATAGAAATCTTGCCAGCTGCGATGCAAGAGCGGAGATCTCCCGCTGAAAGCTGTCGGTAAGCTGTCGGAAGGCATGCGGAAACACTTCAGCCGGCAGAGTCCCTCCGTGCACTGCTCTCTCTGGGAGGTCTGTCCCATTCACTTGTATGTAATCCGCAAAATCAGAGGAAGCGGTATTTCCCGTCCACATACCGCTTCCTCTAAACTTTATGAATGGCCATTTTGTTACTTTTTTCTAGATAAATCTAGAAAAATACTGGAGAAGGCGGAAATTTCTCGCTCTGCTGGGGGATCGTAGATTTTCATGCGGGAACAGCTTTTATGAATGGCCATTTTGCTAAATGGACGGGAAAATCCGCTGTTTTGAGCGGAAAACTTGCGGTAAGGTTTTATGAATAGAGCCCTTTGTGTGTTCTTTAGCCAATCTCTGATGTGAACATGAAATCTATTAGAGTGATCAGATGTTACTTTGTATGTGTGGCCAGTCACAGGCAGGAGAATCCGCCACTCAGCTGTTGTACTTCTTAAAATGACATGCAGAAAATTATTTTTTAAAACTTCCATAATTGCAGCAGCGGCACCAGAAAGTGCACTACCAAGGTAATCTCCAAGCGTTTCGCAGAGCGTCTGTCTGGACGTGTTTTTTTACTTCTCCATTTCCGATGCAGCTCAGAGCCACCAAATTGTCCAGATTACCGTGTGAAGTAAGTTTGTGACAGCTGTTCCAATCAGCACTATCAAGGGGTGCCCTGGGCATTTATATAAATCAGACACCAGGTGACTTGGTGCCGCTGCCAACTTGTTTGGGTGTCGGGTATCGATAGTAGAAATTTTGGTCAATCCTTGGTTGTAGGGGTCTTCTGAGGCGTACATACAGTATGTAATCGCCGACGGGAGACTTGGGCGCAGGATACAGCCGGTATATGGGTTATCCTGCTGCTGCACAAGTCCCGGCGACGTTAATTACTATTCCCCTTCCAGGTCCACGTGGATAGTGGGAAATGATATAATTCGGCTTCCAGCTATTGCTGTAAGCCGAATTATAGTGTTTTAAAATGTAACTTCTGCTCCGTCTTCTGACAGTGCCAAAGTTACTCAGTGTGCGCCCAAATCTCCTGAGCTGTGATTATAGCGCTCGCTTCTGAGACCTCTGACCATTCCCCACTTCCATTGTCCAACTCATACTTAAAGGAATGATAAGGGAAAAAACAAAACAAAAATCAGCTTTACTCACCTGGGGCTTTCTCCAGCCCCTTGAAGCCGACTGTCCCACGCTGACCTCCTCGCCGCCGTCCCAGGCTCCCCGCACGGCATTCAGGCCGACCTCGAGGTCGTCCTTACTGCGCCTGCGTCAAGCCCCGCTGTCAATCAAGCCCACGTTGTCTGCGGCTTACTGCGCAGGCACAGAACTACTGCACCTGCGCAGTAAGCCGCGGACAACGTGGCCGTGATTGACAGCGGCACTTGACGCAGGCGCAGTAAGGGCGACCTCGAGGTCGGCCTGAACACCGTGCAGGGAGCCCGGGACAGCGTGGAGAACAGAGCTCTCAGCGTGGGACAGTCGCCTGCAAGGGGCTGGAGAAAGCCACAGGTGAGTAAAGCTGATTTTTGTTTTTTTTTTCCCTGATGATTCCTTTAAAGTCACCCTGTAGTGAGAGGGATTTGGAGTCATATTTACTCCTTTTACGCAATGTTGATAGCCTGGCTGTCCTGCTTTTCCTGTGCCTTCGATATTTTAGGCCGCAGACCCAGAAAGAGTATGCAGATCAGGTGCTCTCCCTACTATGGCTTCATACTGGTTTCAGGTGTGTGGCTTTGACACTACTGAAGCCAGCAAAATAGGCAGGACAGCCAGACAACTAGCACTTACTAAAAGGAAAAAATGATGGAAGCCTCCAGCGTTTCCTTTCAGCATTTTAGTTTTTTTTTTAATCGCTGGCAATTTTTATAAATGCTTCTGCAATGTTCCTCTATGAGAGTGTTCTCATGAGCGATGAGCTTTCCTTCCAAACACAAATGCGGCTTCTGCACCATTTCCAGAGCGTTTGTGCTTCAATAGAAAGAATAGGGAAATCGCGAAGCTCTTGAAAAAGTGCTTTGAAAAGCTCTTTCCCCAGCGCTTTTAAGAATACATTTTATTTATTTACTTTCAATAATTTTTATTGATTTTAAGATAGAACCAGAACAAGTTTACAGTTAAAGTAATAACTTTAAAGTACATAGCTGTATATAAACATAACAGTAATGCAAGTGGAATACATATTTGGATAGTCATGACATGACTACATGGATCATAGCACTGTATAGGCTTATGGGAGATGCGCAACACTGATCCGAAAATTAGCGTGTAGAGGAAATGACCCCTAGCGAACTGGTTTGATGCTCAAGAGTTGAGTGTTAAGAGGCTTAATAACTCAGTTGGAGATGGTAGCGACCGCCCATTCACTCAACCAAAACGGCTGGGCTACCCTCCCCTATTTACAACTATAGGCTTTTGAGGTCCTATCCAGTGAGACAGGATCAGCATTACAGGCCTTGAAAAGATTGCTCTTGCAACGTGATAGATTCTTGGGATATAAGGTTGGCTGGGGTAAGCGTTGTATCATGTCAGATTGCCAATTCCTAGACGAGGATAGTTGGTAAGGGGAGAAGAGGGAGAGAGGGAGATAGAAAAAGCTAGAAAGGGATAGAAAAGAAGAGCAAGACCACGAAAGCGGGGGCCCACTAGTTCTCCTTACAGTTAAAGTAGAAACTTTTAGTTTAACTTGTTAGCCCAGGTGGGTGTAGTCAGAATCGTCTTAGTTATACGTTTAGTTCAGGCCCAAGAATATAGTTGGTAAGGGGAGCCCATATTTTGTTACATTTTTTTCATCTTATCCATTATTTTAGCTTTAAAGAGACACTGAAGCGGAAAAAAATGATGATATTATGATTTGTATGTGTAGTACAGCTAAGAAATAAAACATTAAGATCAGATACATCAGTCTAATTGTTTCCAGTACAGGAAGAGTTGAGAAACTCTAGTTGTTATCTCTATGCAAAAAAGCAATTAAGCTCTACGACTTTCAAAGTCGTGGAGAGGGCTGTTATCTGACTGTTATTATCTCAAGTGTTATTGAACTATTTACTGTTTCTCTGCCAGAGGAGAGGTCATTAGTTCACAGACTGCTCTGAAAGAATCATTTTGAATGCTGAGTGTTGTGTAATCTGCACATATTATAGAATGATGCAATGTTAGAAATAACACTATATACCTGAAAATTAAAATATGAGAATATTTTCTTTGCTGCTAAACTTCTAGTAATTATTCATAGTACACAACCAATTCATTAAATCATATTTTTTTTTTTCACTTCAGTGTCTCTTTAAGCTTCTCAAAAAATAAAATGCGGCAAAGTCTCTGTTTAGTTTGATTAAAGGATAGGGTTGTGGTGTTCCAGGAGGCTGCTATTACTAATTTTGTGGCTGTGAAGATAAAGTTAATTAGAGCATTCTGAGTAGAGGTCAGGTTCGGATACGGTAGGCCCAGAAGTGTATGGATAGGATTTTTAGGGATGGGGGTGTTGAGCAGTGACGAGGCCCACGTACAGACTCTTATCCACAGTCTGTTTACTTTTTTACATTTCCACCACGTGTGGGTATGGGTACCAGCCACTGCGCAACCCCTGAAGCAGTTGAGCGTTGAATTCGGTTTGATTTTTGCCAGCCTTTGTGGGACTAGGTACCACCTAAATAACAGTTTATAATTGACTTCAATTAGGTCAGCATTCACATAGACCCGAGGGATATTGTTCCAAATGTCCTGTAGGTCCTCGGTTGCTATAGTCACTCCCAGTTCCTTCTCCCATTTTATTATATATTCTGGTTTCCATTCTGAAAGCGCTCGTGTCAAGTCCTTATATATCGTAGAAATTACTCCAGGGGAAAAGGGGTTTGTTGCGCATATTGCTTCATATGCTGTTCTACATGAAAGAGAGGGGTTATCAGGCAAGTTAGATTTCACAAAGTGAGTTATCTGTAGGTATCTAAAAATTTCCCCTTGGGGTAAGTTATGTTTCTCTCTCAAATAGTCCAGCGATTTCATTCCTTGATCTGTTGTAAGATCGCAAACTCTCGTTAGTTTAGCACTGGACCACCAGTGGTAGCTAGCGGGGGATAATAATCCAGCTGGAAAGGATGGGTTGCCTAGGAAGGAAACTAGAGGTCGGTGGGGGGATATTAGCTTCCCTGAGTATTTGCAACTGTCCCATATTGCAAGTGAATTTTGAATTATGGGGTTAGAGATTTTATTGCGTTCAGAGGGAGAGGTCCAGAGAAGATTTTGTATTTTGATAGGGTGAATGATATGCTCCTCTATACTCACCCAAGAGGGCTTCCCTACATTGGCATGCCAGCTGGTCAGTAAGGCCAGCTGGGCAGCCTTAGGCTACTTGCACACTAAGACGTTGCGTTAGGTGCCACGTTAAGGTCGCATAACGTGCACCTAACGCGACGCCTGGTGCTCTTCTATGTGGACGTCGGAGTGAGCCGCGTTGTGCAGCTCACTCTGGCGTCCGTGATGCGTACTCTTGTGCGCATGCGGCATCACGTGGTCCCGCCGGCCAATCACCGCACAGAGCGGCCGCTCCAGGAAGTAAACACTGCACGTCACAACGTGCAGTGAATATTAATTAGCCATGTGCCTGGCCGCTCTCCGCTCCTCCCCAACATGACTGAGCATGTGCAGACAGTCTAACGTGGCTTAAGCCGCTCTAACGCCGTAGCATGCTGCACTTTCGGGAGAACGTGCAGCGTTACATGTAACGCAACGTGGGCAGTGTGAACAGCCCACTTGTGTTACATTGCTGTGCGTTGGGGGAGCGTTACAGGCGCACTAACGTCCCTGTGTGTAAGCAGCCTTATAGTATAGTTTTAGGTCAGGAACACCTAGGCCTCCATTAGAGCGTTGCAAAAGTAAATATTTCCTTTTGAAGCGGGGCTTCTTGGGACCCCAGATAAAGTTGTTAACTTTTTTTTTGCAGGGTTTCGATGAATGTAGAGGGGACAGGAATCGGCGGGAGTAACCGAAACACATAGAGGAGCTTAGGGAGAAAGGTCATTTTGACGGCTGCGATTCTGCCCATCCATGAGATTAATTACCTCTTCCAGCACTCCAGCATCTCACAGAGCTCCCGGGACAAGGAAGGGTAGTTATAACGGAATAATGTGTCATAGGAGCCAGTGAGGTATATGCCTAAGTATGGGAGTTTACAGTCCTCTATTTGGAATTCAAAAGTGTCTTAAAGAGCTTGCATTAGTATCGGGGGTAAGGACATGTTTAGTGCTTTTGATTTTGTGGGGGTGATATGTAGCCCCGAGATGTTCCCGAATTGTGCTAGAATTTTATTCAAAGCGAGTAAGGATTTGGTAGGGCGGGTAATACACATTATAAGGTCGTCTGCAAATAGAGCAATTTTATGCATGTTACTGCCTACCTGTATGCCCTGAATATCTGGGGAATTACGGATCATAATGGCCAAAGGCTCAATGAGTAAAGCGAAAAGTAGTGGGGATAAGGGGCACCCCTGGCAGGTACCTCGCGTAATGTGGAAACATTGTATTTATTTAGTTCCAGGTCAAAGAGTTCACTTCCTGAGTATCGTCAAAGAAGAAAAAAAAAATTGCCAGACAAAAGCACTTAACACAAAGCACAAATCGCTCTGAAAGCGAAGGGAAAAATCGCTTTCAAAAGCACTCACAAAAGCGATTTATAATGTGAATAAGGCCTTAGAGACCCAAAGACACTAATATTTATTCTCGCATCCTTCTCCACCCCAGTACTGTAATGCGCTTTGGTTGGCATCTCCTTACTAGTTTTCAGATACCAACCCAATCGCAATCTCAGATCTGCACATGACCTTCTTTTGTCCTCTAGAATTACCTCCTCGCATTATTGTGTACAAGATTTCTCACGTGCTTCACCCCTCCTCTGGAATGCCCTTCCACAACACATCCGTCACTCTCCAACCTTTGATATCTTTACACACTCCATCAAAGCTAATTTTTTCCAACAAGTATACGCTCCACCTTAGGCCATTTCCCCTTTGACCTCTGTCCAAGTTGCACTCCTACTAGATATCCTAAAAACACACAGCGTCTACTAGGTATGATAATTGTATACCACCCCAGCTCTGCACCCACCACCCCACCTACTGCCCACCAGGGCCCGTATGTGCACTTTTCTATGCAACTCTGCACAGGCTCGCACTGATGTTACTGTATATCAGTGATGGCAAACCTTGACACTCCACCTGGGACAAAACTACATCATGCCTCTGCCTCCCGAGTTATGCTTAGAGCTGTCAGAGTATTGCAATGCCTCATGGGACTTGTAGTTTCACCACAGCTGGCGTGCTAAGGTTAGCCATCACTTGTATACTGTATATGCTGTTGGCATGGTTGAGTCATGAATAAATTCAGTCACTAGCAGTGCCAACCTCTTTGTTTCTCTCTTCAGTACAAACATTTCTACTTTTTGGCCAAAGCATGCAGATTGTGGCCTTCCAGTGTTCACAGTTGCATCCCTCCATGCTTTACAGCAGTGCCAACATCTCGCCTCATCTCCCTTTACAATACATGTTTATATGGCGGTCCTTGTGAAGCGTGATATTTCTTGGCAATAGCTAGTGACCTTCATCTCCAGAGTGTGATTGTTATTATTTCCTAGCCGGGGTGACCCACACAGCAACCCACCCAGAAAGAAACATCAGAGGCGGGTATCCACATTGCATATTTATTACTGAGTTTTCTTATTTTGATCAGAGTCCTCCTGTTTTAGGAGTACAGCACCTGCATGTTGTATTCTTGGTCATGTTGTAGATGCTGTATTTTATTTTGCTGAGAGAGAACCAGCTCTGCAACGAAACATTAACAAATATAAACAAAAAAAAGGCTCGTATGTGGCAAATAATCAAACCGGACAGTTCTAACGTCCCTACAGCCTACTGACGCCGCATTCATTGCTGACCGTCAGGACCAGAGAGAATTATACAGAAAATCTCAAGGACAATTCATGGGGGAATGTGATCCACTTGATCAGGTGTTAACTTTATAACTCTTGGATTGGCTGGTCCGAGTCATGTGATCGTGTCTTATTTCTGCTTCCTGTGTAAGCTTAAAGGGGCACTACAGCAAAAAACTGTAAAATTTAAAATATGTGCAAACATATACAAATAAGAAGTACATTTTTCCCAGAGTAAATTGAGCCATAAATTACTTTTCTCCTTTTCTCCTACGTTGCTGTCACTTACAGTAGGTAGTAGAAATCTGACAGAAGTGACAGGTTTTGGACTAGCCCATCTCTTTATAGGGGATTCTCAGGGATATATTTATTTTCAAAAGCACTTAGTGAATGGCAGTTGCTCTGTCCAACTGCCAAAAAACTGTGTAGGGAGCAGGGAAGCTGGCCAGCATCATTGTTTAAATCTTTTTTTCGGGAATATCTTTATAAAGAATAAAAGACTTGCTGAGAATCCCCTATGAAGAGATGGACTAGTCCAAAACCTGTCACTTCTGTCAGATTTCTACTACCTACTGTAAGTGACAGCAACATAGGAGAAAAGTAATTTATGGCTCATTTTACTCCGGAAAAAAAGTACTTCTTATATGTATATGTTTAAATGTATTTTACATTTTACAGTTTTTCGCTGTAGTGCCCCTTTAAAGGGAACCTAAACTGAGAAGGATATGGATTTTTCCTTTTAAAACAATACCAGTTGCCTGACTCTTCTGCTGATGGGTGTCTCTCAATACTTTTAGCCATAGATCCTGAACAAGCATGCAGATCATTTGCTCTGACTGAAGTCAGACTGGATTAGCTGCATGCTTGTGTCAGGCATGTGATTCAACCACTATTGCAACCAAAGAGCTCAGCAGGACTGCCAGGCAACTAGTATTGTTTAAAAGGAAACATCAATATCCCTCTCAGTTTAGGTTCCCTTTAAGGGCTCAAACCCACTAGCAGCTTTTTCTAACGCCGGATCCACACTATAAGCGCTATTGTGAGCATTTGCGTTTGATTAGCACTTTCTGAGCGCTTTTTGAAAAATCGCTCCCATTCACTTTCATAAAAATCGCATACAAATTGCAGCGATTGCAAATTTTTACGCGATTTTTACAGCAATTTTAATGAAAGTGAATGGGAGCAATTTTTAAAAAGCGCTCAGAAAGCACTAATCAAAAGCAAATGCTCACAAAAGCGCTTATAGTGTGGATCCGGCCTAAGCACTAGTGATTTGAAAAAGCTCTTGCTAATGCAATGCTATGGGGGGGATTTCAATAAAATCACATCCCTCCAGAGGGATCACACGCATAGCATTACATTAGCAAGAGCTTTTTAAATCACAAAGCGCTCCTAGTGGGTTCCAGGCCTAAAGGACAACTGAAGTGAGAAGAGTATGGAGGCTGCCATATTTGTTTCCTTTTAAACGATACCAGTTGCCTGGCAGTCCTGCTGATCTATTTGGCTGCAGAAGTGTCTGAATCACACACCAGAAACAAGCATGCAGCTTGGACAATAATGTCAGTAACACCTGATCTCCTGCATGCTTGTTCAGGCTAAAAGTATTAGAGGCCAAGGATCAGCAGGACAGCCAGGCAACTGGTATTGCTTAAAAGGAAATAAATATGGCAGCCTCCATGTCCCTCTCACTTTAGTTGTCCACTAAACGGAAAGCAGAAGCAAAAGATGTTCTTCAAATGGTGCTTGCTGAGTATTTCTCAGGCTCCTCCCCCCTCCCTTCCTCCAATGCAGAGGATGGCGCAGGAAGTGCCAGTATTTTACTCACCCTCCATCTCCGTAGCAGATGGATTGTGTTGTATAAAATTACTATGGGTGAACAGACGTAATTTTACCTGGTACAGAAAAGCATTTTAAAGTGATCCCAAGGATAGAGTGATATGGAGGCTGCCATATTTTATTTATTTCCTTTTAAACAATATCAGTTGCCTAGCAGTCCTGCTGATTGTCATGGCGCTGTCTAGGAGAACTCACGGTAAAGCATGTGAACAGTTTCACCGGCTGATAGATTTCTAAGGCTCTGATTTGCTGGTCATGATCATGTGTTAAAGAGAAACTCCGACCAAGAATTGAACTTTATCCCAATCAGTAAACATGAGAAATCTATTACTTTTCACAAACAGACCATCAGGGGGCGCTGTATGGCTGATATTGTGGTGAAACCCCTCCCATAAAGAATTTCTGAGTACGTACTCTCGGCAGTTTCCTGTCTGTGAACCCTGTTGCATTGTGGGAAATAGCTGTTTACAGCGGTTTCCAACTGCCAAAACAGCAAGCAGCAGCTACATCACCTGCCAGCAGTAAAAATGTCACCATGTGATAAATGTCAGAATATAAATCAGGGATTTAAAATATTTTACAATGGGCAAACACTGACTAAATAATTTATACATAATTATTGTAAAAATTAAGCACTTTTTTATTACATTATTTTCACTGGAGTTCCTCTTTAAACCAGGAAGTCATCACAGCAAATCTATCAGCTGATCAAACTGATCACATGCTTCTCCCATGAGTTTTCCCTACCGGCTGATCTCTTTGGCTGCAGCAGTGCCTGAGTCACACACCTGAAACAAGCATGCAGCTAATCTTGTCAGATCTGACAATGTCAGAAAAAGGGGGCGGGGGGGTGAAATCACTTGTGGGCTAGGTTGTTCGGCCCTGCAGCGAGGCCTTAACCCTCCTGGCGGTCTATTAAAAACCACCAGGGGGCAGCGCAGCAGTTTTTTAAAATTATTTTTTAAATCATGTAGCGAGCCCAGGGCTCGCTACATGATAGCCGCTGTGCAGCGGCATCCCCCCACCCGCTTCGATCGCCTCCGGCAATCTCCGATCAGGAAATCCCGTTCAAAGAACGGGATTTCCTGGAGGGCTTCCCCCGTCACCATGGCGACGGGCGGGATGACGTCACCGACATCATTGGGAGTCCCGATCCACCCCTCAGCGCTGCCTGACACTGATTGGCCAGGCAGCGCACAGGGTCTGGGGGGGGGCCTGAGAAATCCTTCTGCGCAGCTTACCAACAGGAAGGTTAAACCTGCAGTGGCCTAATTTGTAAAAAATAACCTGGTCACTAGAGGGAGGTAAAGCCTGTGGTCATTAAATGGTTAAAAAGGAAATAAATATATCAGCTTCCATATCCCGCTCACTCCAGATGTTCTTTAAAATGTGATTTCTACTGAAAACTACTACTCAAGGGTACCTGTTCTGACTTGACAGACGCAAGTCCATCTGCAATTTATAGGCTTTATGTTCTAATATATGTTTAATTTTTATAACTTTTCAAGTCTTCATATTCCTCTATTTAATAAATATCACTGATGATATCACACCGTACTAGTGCAATATGACATCACTTTGTTTTATGAATATACGTTGATTCTATAGAAGTAACTCTTATCTTTCTCTAGTGCCTCAGAACGTGCCCAAAATATGAATTTACACGTTTGTGTCAATGTTCATATCTATGTTACACAATAGCAGTAATATTTTATAAACATTTATAACATTAGAATACGGAGGATTGTCCTCCAGAATGTCACCACTAGGGGTCAGCAGAGATTTTTCTGTACCAGGAAGCAGAAGGTGGAGCTTGTAAATCAGAGCTGCCAGCAGCCAATCATCTGGCTGATCGCTGACTGACTAGTGGCTTCAGTTTGCTAGGAGCTGCTTCCCCTTCCTGGGGGAGGGAGATTTGGAAATACAGATAAACCTCTGTTTATCCTTTAGCATAACCTGAGTAATACATTTGTATGAAAGTTACTCCTGAAAGGGTTAGTATACTTATACTTAATTGGGCTAAAATCATATCTTACAATGGGCAGTTAACAGTAATGTGATACAACCCCTCCTCTCCCTTTACCCCTCATGTAAAATACAGGCATGTCATCCACAGAATGTACAATATAAGCTATTATTATGCCAGGAAGCTAGCTGCAGTGTGTGCTGATCTCTGATAGTATGTACAGTATAAGCTGTTACTATGTGCCTGTACTGATAGTAAACTGGCTACAGTGTGTGCTGATCTCTGCTACCTCCATTATTTACAGTATAAGCTGTTGCTCTGTGCCTGTACTGATAGTAAACTAGCTGCAGCGTGTGCTGATCTCTGCTACCTCCAGTATGTACAGTATAAGCTGTTGCTCTGTGCCTGTACTGATAGTAAACTAGCTGCAGCGTGTGCTGATCTCTGCTACCTCCAGTATGTACAGTATAAGCTGTTGCTCTGTGCCTGTACTGATAGTAAACTAGCTGCAGCGTGTGCTGATCTCTGCTACCTCCAGTATGTACAGTATAAGCTATTACTCTGTGCCTGTTCTGATACAGTATAATCTGGTTATTGTAAACTCGGGTATAGTAAACATTTGGGTATAGTAAACTATATATAGTCCAGGTCCCAGCCAAGCATCATTATAAGTATATGGGAGTAACACCTGGTATAGTAAACCCGGATATAATAGAACTTCTGTTATAGTAAACCTGTTTTTTGGCCCACTGAGGTATTCTGTATCTATACTGGAAAGTGGGCGGGGCCATGCATCATACGTCCGTCAGAAACCCATGAGCCGTGAGGGGGGGAGGAGCAAACTATCCATCCAGAAGAGGAGCAAACTATCCATACTGTATCTGCATTAGCTGGTGAGACCTATGCTTCCTGCGTAAGCTGCTGCCTGATTACTGAGGAAATTGCTGAAATCATCTGCCGGTGAGCTGGGCGCAGGGTGAGCTAAATGACGGCTCTCCCTGCTGCCGCTCAAATCCCCATCAGCGTTAAATACTATTCCCCCTACGAGTCGTACCAACTCGGAGGGAGATTCGGTGAATTACCCTGACGCGTCCTATAGCATTACTTTTTAGCAGTTTTAAGTCATTTATTATTTTTTTGGGCACTTCCAACTCCCCTTTACAGCTTTTGGAAGGACGTTGTAACTTTAGTGTATCACCTTCGGGTTACTATTCTACCAGCCAAGGAGAGCAACCCTCCAGCGGGCAATTTACCCTATTCTGAGTGGGGGCAGCCAATCCCCTGTATGCCTTAAAGGAAATGTCCGAGCTCCCTTAAAAAAAAATGACATATTTTTACCCGTCGTGGAGCAGCTCTCGCGCTGGTGCAGAAGATCCCAGCCTGGCAAGGTCACCATTGTGAATGGAGGAAACCCCAGGCCACCGGCTGGAAGCAGAGCTGCGGCGAGGGACATATCAGCTGCCAGGGGCTGGAGGAAGCCCCGGGTAAGTAGATGTCATATTTTTAGGGGAGCTCGGACATTTCCTTTAACCCCCTCCCGACCGCCTAACGCCCAATAGTGGTGGGAGGGTGGCAGCTACAGGACCGCCTAACGCTGATTGGAGTCAGATCCTGTAGGCGAAGATTAGTGGTAACTGCGCACAAATCCCCGCTGAGTTACGGAGTAAACAGCCTGCCAGCCGCGATCAGAGCTGGCTGGCTGTCAGGGGGAAAGAAAACCGTTTTTTTTTCTTTTGTACAGCGTTGCGATCTAGCGCAGTGCTGTACTGGGGACAGCTCTGTCACTTGGCTGTCCCCTGGAGTGGCTCCCAACGTGATCCCACTCATAGGCTGATGCCTATGAGAGGTGATCACGAGTGCTGGATCTCGGAAAGAGGGAGGCAAATTAAAAAAAAAATAGCATATTTTATTTAAAAATAAATAAATAACAAAATGAATTAAAAAAAAATTGCAGCAGCAATCAGATCCCACCAACAGAAAGTTCTGTTGGTGGACAGAAAAGGAGGCAAGATTCATTTGGGTGGTAAGTTGCATGGCCGAGTAAAACACTGTTAAAGCTGCAGTGTGCTGAATTGTAAAAAATAGCCTGGTCCCGAGGGGTAGTGTAATCATGTGTCCCTCAAGTGATTGCAAGGGTGGTTGTAGGAACTTGCAATCAGAAAAGTGTGAGTATCCAGTGGCATAGATAGAGATCATAAGCAATGCAACCTGCCCCTACCCTATGGATAGGAGTTCTTTGGGCAATTGACATTCTCATCCTAACAGCACTGCTCATAGCTCATGGGCAGTGATACAAAGTTTGAGGGTGGAGAAACAAGAAAATTAATGGTGAATACATTAAAGGGGTCTGAAACGCCAACATAACATTCAATAAAAATGTGTTTTCCTACTTTCTATTACTCATACAGTTGTCATATTTGCTTTTGTGCACAAGTAATATTGTCTGTCTACAAATTAAAAGTTTCCAAAGTGTAGTTTATCTTGCCCTGAAACCTGCCACTGCTTTTTATTCAAACTGCTTTTTATTATATATTAACACCACCTTCTAATTAGCTGTTCTGAGCTGTTTGTGAAGCTCTCTGTGCTTCAAGCACACAGAGAGCTCCCCTTCACTTGTTATACTGTGTTAACACACATGTATCAACACTGGAATGTAAACAAAGATACTGTTATCTACAGTTTGGATACGGATTTGAAGCTGAATAGCAGGACAAAGTACTTTGTTTAACCATTTCAGTGATGTTCTGCTAAAAAAAATTCTGGGATAGCAGCTTTCAAGTTCTGTAGAAATGCAGACTTTCAGACCACTTTAAGTACCACCTTGCCCCCATGGCCATTGCTATGCCCCTGGCTGTGAGTATCGTTTCAATATAGTTACGCTTGGAGCGCTAATATACTACACTATTGACATGCTTCTGCATGAGTTCGCCTTGACCATCACATCAGAACTCTTTTCTTTGTGGTATTTTTTTTTTTTTGGTCCCTGGTTTTCTGGCACCTTCCCATTACTAGTGGCTAACATGTTCTTCTCCAGTGGGGATAAGCACACACTGCAGCTAGTTTACAGTTAGTGTAGGGGCGGAGTTTCTAGGTCATTTGCACACTATGAGGATGACATGCCATTATCTTAACAAGGAGTACAGTCCCTAATTCAAGTGAATAGTATTATTGATCGGGGCCAAATTGTAAGATATTTTAAGCACGGTTAAATATAAATACACTTAACACTTTAATTGCAGCCCACTTATAGATCTGGTTGTCTGACTAGTACACAAAACGTATTGTTCTGATCCTCTTCCAATGACTGTTGTGAACAGACTCCTTATTCGTTTCCCGCAAACAGTCCAGCTGCGATCCCCTGGCCATTACCCCAGCACTGACTGGCTGCTTGGTTATGTCGTTTCCATGGAGCACCAGTTACCCAAGCAGTGCGGAAGCCAGTCTGTGCTGAGACACTGCTGACACAGGACACACAATATGGCTCCCTGTAGTATGGGAAGGCGATGATGACCAAAAGCTGAGATAGCAGATCATTTATCTACCTCATTCAGCACCAGTTACTTCACATATTTAGTCGCTTTAGAAAGTCACACGGCAGCTTGTCCGTGCCATATGATGTCATCAGTCACTAGTACTCAGATACTACTTGGCGGTGTGCCGTGGAGGAGGAGGAGGCGGTGGCCTTTTAGGAGGCGGTACCTGAAAAAACAAATGAACAGATCATTGAAGAGGAACTGAAGTGAAAATAATGTAACTTTTGTTTTCTTTTTCACAATATTTACTTGAAAGCTTTTACAATGGGCAAACACTGACTAAATAACTTATCTCTCCTTGATTTACAGTCTGAAATTTACCACAGGTGGCAACATCTTTAAGCTGGCCATACACTAGGCCGATTCCCCGCCGATCGACAGCAGATTCGATCACTGGGATCGAATCTGCTGTCAAATCGTTAACGTTAACGCTAAATTTCGATCTATTTCGTTCTGAAATAGATCGGTCCCGTCGATCGCTCCGTGCGGGAAATTACCGTCGATCGTTCGCGGGTAGGGAGTGCGTCGCTAGCGGCGTTCGAGTGGCAGACGACCGACGCAATACAGCTGCATTACATTACCTGCTCTGCCGGCGCGACTCCCCAGGTCTCCGCTGTCTTCTTTGCTGTGGTCTGGTCTCGGCAGGAAGTTGAAACAGTAGAGGGCGCTCTACTGTTTAAACTTCCCCCAAACAGGAAGAAGTGAAGCCTGCCGGACCCAGAGACCAGACCACAGCGGAGAGGGCGCTCTACTGTTTAAACTTCCCCCAAACAGGAAGAAGTGAAGCCTGCCGGACCCAGAGACCAGACCACAGCGGAGAAGAAGACAGCGGAGACCTGGGGAGTCGCACCGGCGGAGCAGGTAATGCATGCGGGGGGGGGGGGGGGGGAGGGGGAGCGGCGGCAGCACCACCACCACCACCACAGATTGTGAACGGTTTCAGGCTGAAATCGATTCACAATCTGTTTGCAGTAAAGGCAGCCATACGATCCCTCTCTGATCAGATTCGATCAGAGAGGGATCTATCTGTTGGTCGAATCTGATGGCAAATCGACCAGTGTATGGCTACCTTCATGTCATGACAAGTGATCTCTGCGGAATGTTTGTTTACTGAGAGTTCTAAAACCAGTAGAAACAACACCTGGTCTCCCAGAGTGCCCTTGGAGGAGAATTCCCCATAGTTAAACAGCCTAGGCTAAGCATAAATGGGAGGGCGTGGCTACATACCAATGTACAGAAATATATAGATGAAGTGTTTGTGATGCTGAAACCAGGAAAATTACCGTAAAAAGTTAGTCTCCTGAATAATTTACTGCATTCTATTATATGTCACTACAGTCAGTTCCAGTGAGACTGAGAGGTTTGCAAGAAGTCCTAAAGGGGTAATGGGTAAAAGAGAGGACTACAGAGGACAAGATGACGTTGGAGGAGATGATTGAGTTGTAGCAATAGGGGGTGCAGAGATTGCAAACACATCGGGCCCTTGGGCCAGAGGGGCCCCGAAGGGCCTTCCCTCAACTACAGTATTAGCTCTCTATTGGTCCTGTGCTCAGAATAATCACTTCTACAGATGCTTTGAATAGTGGTAATTAATAAACATTAACAAACTGTTCCCAATCCGCTTCTTGCACCTCTGACACTGTAGTTGCCGGCAGGCTTTGGTGCGCCGTATCAATTGTTATGTATAGAGTGCTTGGGGGGCCCCATTGCAAAACTTGCATCGGGGCCCACAGCTCCTTAACTATGCCACTGGCTCCTACAGTACTATCTGGAGCTCAGTGAACAGCACTACGGGATAAAGTTGTAAGAACTGAGCCAGTGAGGTTAATTATTTAAAAATGTAAAATGTCCAATTTCTGTAGAGCTCCTGAAACTGCTGGCCATAAGATACAAGATGATACAAGAGATACAAGATGGATTTATTTCGCCAAGTACGGTTGTTGCCGTATTTAGAATTGCTTGTGGTACACATGGCTTGGGCAAGTAGATAATGACAGTTGAACATTTTAACATATACGGTGACAAATTACACATACTAACAGCATTTACAATACATTAGCGGCTATAGAGAAGAGAAGGCAGAAGAGCAACATTAAGGCAGGAATGCTGGTTTCAGGCTAGGACGGAAGAGTCAGGGGTCAGTGTTGTTGAGCAGCAGAACTGCCTGAGGGAAGAAAGAGTTCCTGCGCCTGGTTGTCTTGGATGGGATAGTTCGGAATACCAGGGGCATAACTAGAGAGGGGCCCAGAGCTGTGGGGGGACCCCAGCTACTAACCTTCCCTTCCTCCGATACAGGGGACTATACTTCAGATTAGGTGGTTTTGTGGCTACACTTGTTATGTGTGTGAAGACCATGATGGCCACAGTTGTTTTATGACCCCTGTGAGATTGGCCCCAAAGCCGAGAAGGACACCAAGGGAAGGCAAGTGAAGGGGGCCCTTATAAAAATTTCACTTGGGGGCCCCATGAATTGTAGTTACGCCACTGCTTAAAGAGACTCCGTAACAAAAATTGCATCCTGTTTTTTATCATCCTACAAGTTCCAAAAGCTATTCTAATGTGTTCTGGCTTACTGCAGCACGTTCTACTATCACCATCTCTGTAATAAATCAACTTATCTCTCTCTTGTCAGACTTGTCGGCCTGTGTCTGGAAGGCTGCCAAGTTCTTCAGTGTTGTGGTTCTGCTATGAACTCCCCCTTCCAGGCCCCTCTCTGCACACTGCTTGTGTATTATTTAGATTAGTGCAGCTTCTCTCTGCTCTATTATCTTTTACAAGCTGGATAAATCGTCCTCTGAGCTGGCTGGGCTTTCACATACAGAGGAATTACAGACAAGGGCAAAGCTGTTTGCAGGAAGAAAAGAGCAGCCTGAAACTTCAGTGCATGAGAGATGCAGGGGGAAAGAAACACACAAATGATCTCTTGAGATTCAAAAGGAAGGGTGTATACAGCCTGCTTGTGTATGGATGTATTTTCTATGTGTGGACATACTGTACATCAACCTACTTCCTGTTTTGGTGGCCATTTTGTTTGTTTATAAACAAATTTTTTTAAACTGTTTTTAACCACTTTTAATGCGGCGAGGAGCGGCAAAATTGTGACAGAGGGTCAGGGCCGTTTCTTGCCCCGTTCAGCCGGTTCTGCTGAACGGGGCGCCGATGAGTGACAGATTGGGGGGCGCCAGGCCGTCCCTGTGGCCGCCGCCACTGCTCCCCCTCCCTCCCTCCTGGCGCCTCACTCAGACCTCGATCAGGCGGCGACCAATCGTGCGGGCGCTAGGACCCAGCGCCCGCACTATGCGGAAGTGACATCACTTCCGCATATAGAGCGGTTGCGTCCGGCGCCCGCCGGTACTGGTCGGGTCGCCGCTGATCCTGAGGTCTGCAAGGTAAGGGGGGAGCGGGAGTGGCGGCTGGGGGCTCCCTGTCACTTACTGCTCAAACGGGCTCCCTGTCACTCACTTCCTAAAGGTACTCCCTGTCACTCACTTCCTAAAGGGGCTCCCTGTCACTCACTTCCTAAAGGGGCTCCCTGTCACTCACTTCCTAAAGGGGCTCCCTGTCACTCACTTCCTAAAGGTACTCCCTGTCACTCACTTCCTAAAGGTACTCCCTGTCACTCACTTCCTAAAGGGGCTCCCTGTCACTCACTTCCTAAAGGGGCTCCCTGTCACTCACTTCCTAAAGGGGCTCCCTGTCACTCACTTCCTAAAGGTACTCCCTGTCACTCACTTCCTAAAGGGGCTCCCTGTCACTCACTTCCTAAAGGTACTCCCTGTCACTCACTTCCTAAAGGGGCTCCCTGTCACTCACTTCCTAAAGGGGCTCCCTGTCACTCACTTCCTAAAGGTGCTCCCTGTCACTCACTTCCTAAAGGGGCTCCCTGTCACTCACTTCCTAAAGGGGCTCCCTGTCACTCACTCACTTCCTAAAGGGGCTCCCTGTCACTCACTCACTTCCTAAAGGGGCTCCCTGTCACTCACTCACTTCCTAAAGGGGCTCCCTGTCACTCACTCACTTCCTAAAGGTACATATAGAGCGGTTGCGTCCGGCGCCCGCCGGTACTGGTCGGGTCGCCGCTGATCCTGAGGTCTGCAAGGTAAGGGGGGAGCGGGAGCGGCGGCTGGGGGCTCCCTGTCACTTACTGCTCAAACGGGCTCCCTGTCACTCACTTCCTAAAGGGGCTCCCTGTCACTCACTTCCTAAAGGTACTCCCTGTCACTCACTTCCAAAAGGGGCTCCCTGTCACTCACTTCCTAAAGGGGCTCCCTGTCACTCACTTCCTAAAGGGGCTCCCTGTCACTCACTTCCTAAAGGGGCTCCCTGTCACTCACTTCCTAAAGGGGCTCCCTGTCACTCACTTCCTAAAGGGGCTCCCTGTCACTCACTTCCTAAAGGTACTCCCTGTCACTCACTTCCTAAAGGGGCTCCCTGTCACTCACTTCCTAAAGGTACTCCCTGTCACTCACTTCCTAAAGGGGCTCCCTGTCACTCACTTCCTAAAGGTGCTCCCTGTCACTCACTTCCTAAAGGGGCTCCCTGTCACTCACTTCCTAAAGGGGCTCCCTGTCACTCACTCACTTCCTAAAGGGGCTCCCTGTCACTCACTCACTTCCTAAAGGGGCTCCCTGTCACTCACTCACTTCCTAAAGGGGCTCCCTGTCACTCACTCACTTCCTAAAGGGGCTCCCTGTCACTCACTGCCTAAAGGGGCTCCCTGTCACTCACTGCCTAAAGGGGCTCCCTGTCACTCACTGCCTAAAGGGGCTCCCTGTCACTCACTGCCTAAAGGGGCTCCCTGTCACTCACTGCCTAAAGGGGCTCCCTGTCACTCACTGCCTAAAGGGGCTCCCTGTCACTCACTGCCTAATGGGGGTCCAGGCTGGCTACATGTACTGGGGAAACTGGCTGTTTGTCATTATGTGCATTTACTGGTGAAAAGCTGTCTCTTATTATGTGCATTTACTGGTGAAAAGCAGTCTCTTATTATGTGCATTTACTGGTAAAAAGCAGTCTCTTATTATGTGCATTTACTGGTGAAAAGCTGTCTCTTATGTGCATTTACTGGTGAAAAGCGGTCTCTTATGTGCATTTACTGGTGAAAAGCGGTCTCTTATGTGCATTTACTGGTGAAAAGCGGTCTCTTATTATGTGCATTTACTGGTGAAACGCTGTCTCTTATGTGCATTTAGTGGGGAAATTTTGTCAGTAAAAATAATCTTTTGTCAGTAAATTTTTAGGTATTTGTCAGTAAAAAATAACGTGAAAGGTTGGCAACACTGGCAGGCTGCGCGGCGCAACGGGAAAGATACAGGCAGCCCACCTCACGCTTGGGCTTGGCGGGGGGAGGAGCCGACGACAGCGAGCGAGAGTACGGTGGCCGCAGGCAGCCATAAATACGCAGTGTGTGACTGCGTCGCACTCGCAGAGCCTCTCAACCTGAGTCAGTCCAGAGACTAGCAGACTGCCAGGCAGTCAAAGCCAGCCAGGAGCAAGCCCATGGAAGAGGGGTAGGAATGGGGTACCACATGCATGCGTAAAGAGGTGGAAGGTGTGGGTGTGATTAGGCAGGACATGGGTGTGGTTATGTGGTTGGGCGCGGTTAATTTAACCACTCCCATAGGCGCCAGAGAAAATCTTGCTGCCAGGTGCCAGGCACCCCAGGCTCACCCCTGTGTGCAGCAGCAGTGTGCGGCGGAGCCCAGCCCCAGAAGGTGGAGTCTTTTTGGCCAGTTGGACTCGGGCTCCTCGCTGCCACTGCTGCTAGTGGGTGCCTTGGCCCTTGCTGCCGCTGCCCGCTAGCACCTCCATGGTCCCCTGCCCGGACCCCCACCGTTCCTGGCCCGGCGCCTTCTTCCAGTTCCACCTGCCATGAGATGGACCTCATGGTAAGTAGGCAGTAAGGCAGGCAGTCTATGTACAGCACTGCCTCTCTCTTTCTGATGTGGCTGCTGGGGGAGGGGGGCGCTCTTTTTGCCCTGGGCTGGTGGTCAGAACCCACCATGGTGATGGTCTAACAGTGTGACTCCCTGGCTGGGGGTAGGGGGGCACTCTTTTTGCTCTGGGCTGGTGGTCAGAGTCTGACCACCAACCAGCCCAGGGCAAAAAGAGTACCCCCCTTCCCCAGCCAGGGAGTCACAGTCAGACCATGGTGGGCTCTGACCACCAGCCCAGGGCAAAAAGAGCACCCCCCCTACCACCCACAGCCAGGGAGTCAAAGTCAGACCATGGTGGTCTGACGGTCAAACCACCATGGTCTGACTGTGACTCCCTGGCTAGGGGGGGAGAGGGTCACACTTTTTTTCCCTGGACAGGTGGTCAGACCACCATACTGTGACTCCCTGGCTAGGGGGCGGAGGGGGTCACTCTTTTTTTCCCTGGGCAGGTGGTCAGACGCAGAGTAAAAAAATTAAAAATAAAATAAAAATGGTGAGTTGGTTTCAAGAAGCCTTTTGACATGATTTCACTTAGCAGCTTTGATTGGGGGGGGGGGGGGGGGGGGGTGTATGTTTACTTTTGTGCGATTTTAACAATAGAGATTCTCTTTAATACGCTTGTTTGTGAATGGTCCAAGCCACATATGTTCAGTCATTCCAACCATGACTTTATCTCCACACTGTCATCATCTACTACCAGTTGTCCAGGGACCTGAATGTCTTTGGCCCGGCTTTACCTTAGGAGATGGTTGTACAGGAGGAGACGGAGCTGGCCTGCTGGGTGGAGGAATTCTTACTGGAGAAGGCGTGTTCACAGCTCCGCCCACCAATGGCTTGCTTTGTTCCGGATGACCGGGCGGTGATCGCTGTTCCCTTCTACGGTTGGGCGACTGTATAGTGGCCGGACTCATCGACCCCTGCAGGGCAACAGTAAAAATAAAAGAAAATCTTCGTTGTCACGACTAAGTGTTGGTAACTAGGGATACTCAAATCCGACTCGGATGAAATCTGCATAGTTGTTATCCGGATTTCATCCGATTAAATTCAAATCACCTGTGCGGGGGGGGGGGGGGGGGGGGGAGGGGGGTGTTATTCTTACCTAACTGACGTCTTCTTAGGTCCGTCCCTCAGCACCTCCCACAATGCAGTCCACGCGGTGGTCACGTGATTCAACCAGAAGGAGGAAGTGTTTGTAGTCACGTGACGCGGATGGACCGCATCATGGGAGGCACAGAGAAACGACGGACCTAAGAAGACGTCAGATAGGTAAGAATACCCCCCCCCCCCTCCTGCCCACCCCACCCAGGTGATTTGAATTTAATCGGATGAAATTCGGATAACAACTATCCAGATTTCATCCGAGCCAGATTAGAGCATCCCTATCGGTAACTTTAAAACTTTACATGTTAAATAAATGTAATATTAATAATGATCGTCAACTGACATCTACTTAACCCAATATTTGGGCTACGTCGCTGTTCAAATCTGATCAAAGAGGCATCTGTTGCCTGCCCCTGATTGCCTGCACACCGATTACCAATAAATTTCAGCATTCATCCTACTGCCCCCCCCCCCAAGTGTAAGTGCTCCCACCCCCCATGCCTGTGCTTAGTGTTTGAAAGTCTCATCTGTCTACCTGCACGACTCCCGGCCTCCTCCGGTGTTAGCGTCTTGTGGAACAGGTGCTCACGATGATGACCACCGGAGGAGGCCGGGAGCGGAGCAGTTCATTTCGGCACACAGCGCCAAGTGCCGAAGCTGGGCCGTGTCACAGCATCACTGCTATGTTGCGCACCCCACATAACAGACCTCGAATTACATCTCCCTTATAGTATTTACTGCCGCCGGGGAGTTTATTTGCAGCAAGGAGACCATTCGGCTCACCCTGCGCCGAACTGCCCCGCGCCATAATGACATGCACCCGGTTGGGACTCTGAAGGAGATAAGTAAAGACTTTAAAATGTTGTACATTAGCAATGGGGGGGGGGGGGGGGGGGGGTATTGGACAACACTTTACACTTGGAAGGACACCACCCAGGGGCCCGTTGATTGACGCGATATCGAACACTGTAATCACCGTGCACCCGATCGAGCTTTTGCAGCTGAGATTTTTCCAGCATTTCTGATCGATCCATTTAAATGATTTTGGCCACAAATCAATCAAAAGTTCGATTGGGGGGTCCATGTTGCGGCACCTATTATCTTCCAGTTTGATAAAATTATTGAGTCCAGAGGTTGAACGAGCCACAATATCGAGTGATGTATGGGCACCTTAAAGGGAAGGTTCGGGGAGGGCTGTAAAAAAATAAAAATCAAAATCCACTTACCTGGGGCTTCCTCCAGCCCGTGGCAGGCAGGAGGTGCCCTCGCCGCCGCTCCGCAGGCTCCCGGTGGCCGACCCGACCTGGCCAGGCCGGCTGCCAGGTCGGGCTCTTCTGCGCTCCAAATGCCGGCACTTCTGCGTCCCACGTGGACGCGCTGACGTCATCGGACGTCTGCCGGGCTGTACTGCGCAGGCGCAGTAGTTCTGCGCCTGCGCAGTACAGCCCGGCGGACGTCCGATGACGTCAGCGCGTCCTTTAAAGGGAAGGTCCAGGGAATCTACTTACCTTGGGCTTCCTCCAGCCCCTTGCAGCCGTCCTGTGCCCTCGCACGGTGGCTCCCGGTCCCCTCCGGTGCAGACGCCGAGCTCTCCAGGTCGGCATCTTCCTGCGCTCCAGCGTGCAGCTCATGGAGTCGAACTACTGTCTCTGCATAGTACAGTCCGGATGATGTCAGTGCGGCTCTGACTGAAAGCTGCTCGCGCAGGCACAGTGGGCATCTCGCGCTGGAGGGGACCCCGGGCCACCGGCGGGGAGCGGACCTGCCGCGAGGGCACAGGACAGATGCCAGGGGCTGGAGGAAGCCCCGGGTAAGTACATTTTTTTTTAAAGGTTCTTGGATGTGTCCTTTAAGATGATTTTTCTTGATACTATCTACATATCTGCAATCAAACAATCCCAGTTATCTATCATTTTTATTTATTTTTTACTCTTCTGATGTACATAGTATGGTCCCCCTCACCCAAACATTCCCATGCTCACCAAAATACCAGATTTTCAGCCTTTGACCATACGCTAGGGCATAAGGTCTGGTGTCTGTCATCATTGGGAGCCAGGCCACTGCATCATAGCAGCAGGGGCCCTGGCCACCCATGTTCAACCACAGATCTCCCCTTTAAGGTGGCCACTAATGATACAATTCAGCGAACGATCAGAAATGATCATTTTGGACAGCTAACAGACAAAACCAATACGATCAGATTAATGAAATCAATCCGATTTTCATCCAAAAATGTTAATTTCCGATCGTTCACACGAATAATTGTTGTAAACTCATCAATTTTGTATCCTTGAAGGCCACTTTTAGAATATTGTGTGATGGATTGATTGGATTTAGCAAATAATACAGATTCAGAATGGAGACATACTGATGAGGGAGTAACGCATGGGATTATGGGACGCTGTATTAGGAGTTGTGGGACGGGGAGGAGTAAGTTCAGGTGTTGATCAGAGGTAAGTGTCCTCCGATTGGTTTTGGTCCATCAGAAAGTTGGGGCTACAAAATGCAAATGTTGAAAACACTAAGAGACTAGTATATAAGGGTATGTTGGGGGGGGGGGGGGGGGGGGGAGTAGATATGTATGTGGGCGAGCACTACTGGGAGGAACCTAGATATGAATGTGGATGGGCACTACTGGGAGGAACCTAGATATGTATGTGGGTGGGCAATACTGGGAGGAACCTAGATATGTATGTGGTGGGCGAGCACTACTGGGAGGTACCTAGATATGTATGTGGGTCGGCACTACTGGGAGGAACCTAGATATGTATGTGGGTGGGCAATACTGGGAGGTACCTAGATATGTATGTGGGTGGGCAATACTGGGGGGAACCTAGATATGAATGTGGGTGGGCAATACTGGGAGGAACCTAGATATGTATGTGGGTGGGCAATACTGGGAGGTACCTAGATATGTATGTGGGTCGGCACTACTGGGAGGTACCTAGATATGTATGTGGGTCGGCACTACTGGGAGGAACCTAGATATGTATGTGGGTGGGCAATACTGGGAGGTACCTAGATATGTATGTGGGTGGGCAATACTGGGGGGAACCTAGATATGAATGTGGGTGGGCAATACTGGGAGGAACCTAGATATGTATGTGGTGGGCGAGCACTACTGGGAGGTACCTAGATATGTATGTGGTGGGCGAGCACTACTGGGAGGTACCTAGATATGTATGTGGGTGGGCAATACTGGGAGGAACCTAGATATGAATGTGGGTGGGCAATACTGGGAGGTACCTAGATATGTATGTGGTGGGCGAGCACTACTGGGAGGTACCTAGATATGTATGTGGGTCGGCACTACTGGGAGGAACCTAGATATGTATGTGGGTCGGCACTACTGGGAGGAACCTAGATATGTATGTGGGTCGGCACTACTGGGAGGAACCTAGATATGTATGTGGGTGGGCAATACTGGGAGGTACCTAGATATGTATGTGGGTGGGCAATACTGGGAGGAACCTAGATATGAATGTGGATGGGCACTACTGGGAGGAACCTAGATATGTATGTGGGTGGGCAATACTGGGAGGAACCTAGATATGCATGTAGTGATGGTCAAATAGATGCAAATAACTGAGTTGATGCAAATGTATGCATATTTTTATGCAGCTTGAAAATGAACCAATCAAATCCTGCTGAGGTAAAATGTGATTGGTTCATTTTCAGGCTGCATAAAAATGTGCATAAATTTGCGTCAACTCCAAGTTATTTGCATCTACTTGACCATCACTATATGCATGTGGGCGAGCCCTACTGGGAGGAACCTAGATATGTATGTGGGCGGGCACTACTGGGAGGAACCTAGATATGTATGTGGGTGGGCACTACTTGGAGGGACCATCATTTAGGTGGGCGGGTAATACTGGGAGGTACCTATATATGTATGTGGGCGGGCACTACTGGGAGGGACCTAGATATGTGTATGGGTGGGGACTACTGGGAGGTACTTAGATATGTATGTGGGCGAGCACTACTGGGATAGACCTAGATATGTATGTGGATGGGCAATACTGGGAGGGACCTATATATGTATATGGGCGGGCACTACTGGGAGGGACCTAGATATGTGTATGGGTGGGGACTACTGGGAGGTACCTAGAGATGGATGTGGGCGGGCACTACTGGGATAGACCTAGATATGTATGTGGATGGGCACTACTGGGAGGGACCTATATATGTATGTGGGCGGGCACTACTGGAAGGGACCTAGATATGTGTATGGGTGGGGACTACTGGGAGGTACCTAGAGATGGATGTGGGCGGAACAAAACTTCAGTTTGCAAAGTCTTGATAAGATGAAACACATGCACAAATAGCCATTTTATGGGGTAAGATCTTATTGGTTATTATTGGAATAAACGCTGATACCATGAGACCGAGCTAACATAATGACCGAGGAAAGAAAGTAATATTAACACATTTTTCTTACTACTCTAAAAAGACCCTTTACACGTTCTCATTTCTGAGTTGATGCAAATTCCATGCTAATTTTATGTAGCTTGAAAAATGACCAATCAAATCAATGCAGCTGTATAAACCTGCATCGATTTGGAATTAATTGGCATCTTGCTGACCATACCTACTGATAATATACCCTAAAGAGAATAGCATGAGCCAAGATCTTACCGTGGGTGTCTGGGGCTTGGGTCTGGAGGTAGCATTGATTCTGCATTTATCACTGCTGTCACTAGGAGACAAGAAAACAGAAGTATTGGTTATGCTTATGGTCTAAAATCAGAAGCTTCTCTCAGGCTGGGCGCACACTTACCAGAAACGCTGCGTTGTTGCCGCTAATGGAAGTCTATGGACTGCATGAAAAACGCATGTAAAAAACGCATATGCATTTTATATGCATGCGTTTTTAAAAATGCTGCTTTTGTTGTATAATATTCAAAAATGCATTAAAAATAATGAAAGTAAATGGGAACGCAATGTTTTGCGTTTTGTATGCGTTTTTCATGAGTTTTTATATCCCCAAAAAAAGGTTTTGGGATGTATTTCTGCTTCTTGTTGTCTTCCTAGTGATTTGCATAAATCGAAATAAAAAAACGCATTAAAACACATACAAAATGCATATGCGTTTTGTATTTGCGAACCACAAACACATAAAATGCTAGAAAACGCATATGCGGGGGAAAAAATGCAAACGCACTGAAAACGGACACAAAAAAAAAACCGCACGTGACAGAAAATGTGACCTTTGATGCTCTGTTATGTGTGCACCCAGCCTCAATCACATTTGGGCAGTGTCTAGCCCAGGCATAGGCAAACTTGGCCCTCCAGCTGTTAGGGAACTACAAGTCCCACAATGCATTTGCCTTTATGAGTCATGACAGTGGCTGCCAGACTCCTGCAATGCATTGTGGGACTTGTAGTTGCTTAACAGCTGGAGGGCCAAGTTTGCCCATGCCTGGACTAGCCTAACAGGTTTGGGTCCAGATGAACTAAAGGCAGCCATACATCAGGCCATACACTGCTGCGCTTTTAAAATGCGTTTTTTTAATCGCAAGGTCTGTTGAAAAATCATGAAAATCGTAAAGACCTGTACACACTGGTGCAATGCGATTTATTTATTTTCATGAAGGCTTTGCGTTTTAAAAAGTGCATGCGATTTTAAAAACGCAGCGCAAGAGCAGCAGTGTGTACAGGCCCTTAGTCGGCCGACCGACCATCTGTTTCGAGTATAATTGAAATTCGGGGCTGCCAAGTATATGAGGACAAACACACCGAATCTACAATAAAAGTCGCACCCCGGATGATGCAACAGCGAAACTTGTCGGGTGAGCAGATGGTAGACAGATTGATGGTGCCTTTGTGTTATCTTTATGCGGCCATCACTAATTGGGTAGGATCCTGAAATAAGTGATGCTTTACATTTGTTTTTATGTGTACTGAACTCTTGTGAGTAATAAATGTGGATGCTTTAAAAGGAAACGGATATTGATATGAATGCGCTTGAGCTTTATAATCTTTTTGTTTCAATGGTAAGCCTGCACTTTACAGGGTGTTTGGTGGCGGAATTTGAAGTTGATCTGGAGGCCTCATAGAGCTGAAGCTTATTTCTACATTGCGAGGAGTGTCTGTTCTGAGAAGTTCAGCTTGTGGCAGCTCGCTGGACTTTTATTTTGCACAGATATTTATACGATGCAATAAAAGTCTACCTACCTGTAGTGCAAAGTGCTGGCTGCGGGGGCACTGTCTGGTTTGTGGAACCTGCTCAGACACCTGTGTCTGTAGAGATAGAGTGACACCGTGACAGCAATCCCAGCCAGTAACGAGAATGGGATCAGTACCCAGAGCACCACAGACCTCGGGGCTAAAAGGGAAAAGAAAAGTAGTTACTAAGGATTAGTTTAATAAACTACATTGTTTTTGCCTTGCATGGCAGCACCCCCATAGCATGGCAGCACCCCCTTAGCATAGCAGCACCCCATAACATGGCAGTACCCCTGTTGCATAGCAGCAACCCCATAGCATGGCAGCACCACCATAGCATTGCAACGCCTGCATAATATGGCAGCCCCCCCCCCCGTAGCATGGCAGCACCCCCACAGCATGGCAGCACCCCTGTAGCATGGCAGCCCCCGCATGGCAGCCCCCCCTGTAGCATGGCAGCCCCCCCCTGTAGCATGGCAACATCCCTGTAGCATGGCAGCACCCCCATAACATGGCAGCACCCCCCTAGCTTGACCAGATGGGGAACAGAAGACTCACCCTCGGGAGGTACTGGTCCGCTGTCTATGCTGCCACCATTGCCTGTCTGGTTACAATACGGAGGCTTCCACCCAGGCAAACAGTGGCAATTCTGGTTATTATTGCAAACCTGTAATGCAGAGAAGGAACTCAGGAACTTTCAGAGGAATATTTAGACACAGGATAGTGTTTTTAAATGTTTACAGTCCATGTTCAGGCACAGCTTTTTATAAATATTTAACAAAAAAATTGGTTTCCTTGTATTATGCATTAAAAAAAGTTTTTGCTAAATGAAAAAATAAAAAGTTTTTGAAATTACAAAAAGAGTAATTTGTTCATGTCACAGAAAAAAAAAAATTGGATACTTCCACAAATCCTCTAGGTGGCAGCAGACACGCATCTCCGTTACTGAGTGAGGAGCTGGTTGGGCAGCTGAAAGTCTGCTGAAGCCCTGCTATAAACATAACTAAAGGGGCACTATGGCGAAAAATTGTAAAATTTAAAATATGTGCAAACAGACAAATAAGAAGCACGTTTTTTCCAGAGCAAAATGAGCCATAAATTACTTTTCTCCTATGTGGCTGTCACTTACAGTAGGTAGAAATCTGACAGAAGCGATGGGTTTTGGACTAGTGTCCATCTCTTTATAGGGGATTCTCAGGGATTTATTTATTTTCAAAAGCACTTAGTAAATGGCAGTTGCTCTGTCCAACTGCCAAAAGACTGTGTAGGGAGCAGGAAAGCTGGCCAGCATCGTTGTTTAAATCCTTTTTAGGGGATATCTTTATAAAGAATAAAGGCCCGTTCAGATCACAAATGCGGATGGCCACGCATGCGGAACGCGTACGAACGCACGCCATCCGCGTTTGTGTGCGCTGCGTGGCTGATCCCATCACTGAAAAGTGAATGGGACAGCCGCGCGTTTTGACAAAATCTGCGTGCAGCATGCGTTCCCGGACCGCACAGGTCCGGAACGCATGCAGTGTGAACATCAGACATTGCACTCTATGCACTGTCTGATGTTGTGCGTGACGGCCTCCTACATGCGTTTCCAAAACGCGGCTGGAAACGCGTGCAGTCTGAACGAGCCCTTAAAGCCTTGCTGAGAATCCTCTATGAAGAGATGGACTACGGTAGTCCAAAACCTGTCACTTCTGTCAGATTTCTACTACTTACTGTAAGTGACAGCATTATAGGAGAAAAGTAATTTTATGGCTCATTTTATTCCAGAAAAAACGTACTTCTTATTTGTCTATTTTTGCACATATTTTAAATTTTACATTTTTTTTGCCATAGTGCCCCTTTAAAGGGGAACTTCAGCCTAAACAAACATACTGTCATCAAGTTACATTAGTTATGTTAATTAGAATAGATGGGTAATATAATTTTTTCCCACCCTGTTTTAAAAGAGCAGGCAAATGTTTGTGATTCATGGGGGCAGCCATCTTTGTCATGGGGGCAGCCATCTTTTTGGTTGAAAGGAGGTGACAAGGGGCATAAGACACAGTTCCAACTGTCCTGTGTCCTGATAACCCCTCCAAGCTGCACACGCTAGGCTTCAAATGTCAAATTCAAAATGTAAAAAAAAAAAAAAATTGCACCGAAACAGCAGAACGAGAGCAACAACATCAGAAATCCCATCATGCTTTGCACAGCATCAGGGGAAAAAAGCCCGGGCAGTTTTCTTCTGTGCAGCTAAAAATGAGGCTTGGATAAGAGAAACAAAGTTCTGATGCTGTGAAACTGTTAAAGAAACACAAAGCCTTTTCAGTGCTGCTGAGTCGATTTTTAGTCCGGAGGTTCACTTTAACATTGCTGTATGGTGGCACCCAAATTACCAGTGGACTGACCAAATTACCTGTATGCTATGTATCCATTACTCTAATTACTTTGGATATAACTTCTCCAGAGCAGCTACTACTCTAAGGAACTCCCTCCCTCTCCTACCTTCAACTCTTTTCACCTTTGCGTACCCACCATTGTCATAGCTACAACCCCTCCCTATGAAATACGCCCCACCCCCTTATGTGTCCCTTTCCCCCTCCCCTTAGATTCTAAGCCTATTTGGCAGGGCCCTCCTCCCCCTTTGCTCTTCTCCACCATCATATGGACTCATTGCCTCACCTGCTATACTTAACCCTATATTGTTACATCACTATGTTGTAATGCCCCATGATGTAACATTGTTTAAGGCTCGGTTCACATTTGTTTTAAAAACGTATCCGTGGCTCCATTTTTGGGCCCAGACTAAAACCGGAGCCACGGATACAAATGTTAAAAATAGCGTCCGTCTTCACCCATCTCAAAAACAGATCCGGGGGATACGCCTTGACAAACTGAATGGAGGGTTTTCACGGACCCCGGATACACGGAGGGGTAGTGGAAACCAATGGAGAAATGGGTCTCCCTCTTCACAAACAGCTGTGGACACAGAAACGGATCTGTTTCCAGTGTCCCAGCCCTGTCTCTGGGTGGGTGGGGGGGAGTGGCCATGCTAGAGGGGGTAGCAGGCAGGAAGGGAGGCAGTGGGCACAGCGGCACCTGGCTGCTCCTTTCCACCCTCCCCCTCCAGCTAGTTTCTTTTAAAATCAATTCAGCAGCGAGTGGGGAACTCACTCACTTCCTTGCGTTCCACCGCTCGCTGCGTGACTTCCTTCAATGCCACCCCCTGTACTACAGCAACCTCACCCAGTGCTGATATGACCACCTAATGCTCCAGTGTTCTTTAGTTTTGTAAGACTTTAACCCCCTTGGCGGTACAATTATTTCGCCAAGGAGGCTGCATTACACTTTTTTTGTAATTTTTTTTTTTGTTTCATGTAGCTACGCGAGTGGTAGCTACATGAAACACCACTAGAGGGCGCATGTGTCCCTCTAGTCCGATCGCCGCCGGCAACAACAGCAAACAGGAGATTGCGTATAGAACGCGATCTCCTGTTTGGCTTCTCCTGTTGCCATGGCGACGATCGGAATGACGTCATGGACGTCAGCCGACGTCCTGACGTCAGGCGCACCTGATCCAGCCCTTTGCGCTGCCCGGCAGTGATTGGTCCGGGCTGCGCAGGGCTCTGGCGGGGGGGCCCTCTTCCGCCGCTGCGTGCGGCCGATCGGCGTGCAGCGGCGCCGATCGAGCTGTACGCGTGGCTAGCAAACTGCTAGCTGCGCGTACAGCAATTTTCAGAATGAAAATCGCCCCACCAGTGCCTGAGATATCCTCCGAGGCGGCTTACCCCGTGTCCAGCACGGGGTTACCGCTAAGAAGGTTAATAGCCCCAACGTGTCAGTTACTTCTTTGTCTATCCCTAAGGGCCCATTTACACTTAATCAGTTAGTGTGCGTTGGTACGAGTTTTTCCATAGCAGTACATTGGGAAGAAGATTTCAGTTAAAATGCGTTAAAGAGGAACTCCAGTGAACATTTTACTGTTGGCAGGCGATGTAGCTGCTGCATGCTTTTTTGGCAGTTGGAAACAGCTATTTCCCAAAATACAGCAAGGTTCACAGACAGGAAACTGCCAGGACCTTTTTTTGTACTTTTCTTGTGGGAGGGGTTTCTTGTGGAAGGGGTTTCACCACAATGGTCTGTTTGTGAAAAGGAAAAGATTTCTCATGTAAAAGGGGGTATCAGCTACTGATTGGGATAAAGTTCAATTCTTGGTCGGAGTTTCTCTTTAAGTGTGAAAGGTGCCATAGGAAAACATGGGCATTACTTTGAAAATCAGTTTTCTTTCCATTATAACTGAGAGCAACTGATTAAGTGTAAAAGGGGCCTAAGGGTCCTTTTAATCAGTTACTGATTTTCAAAGTAATGCCCATGTTTCCCAATGGCTCAGATCCCACTATACGCTAAAGCTTTTTTCACAATGCATTGCTATGCACACACAAAAAAAAAACAACCCGCGTACCATCGTGTACTAACGCATACCAACACATTAAGTGTAAAAGGGTCCTAAACATGAATAGTGTGCATCCGGCAGACTCACCCCTCTTCCATGGCATTTCTTGGCACACTCCTCCACTTGAAGGAAGGAAGTGTTTCGGCATTGTCCATCGAAGCAGATCTGGAAAAAGGTAAGTATGAATTTATTCGGCTGATGTTAGATTATCAAATGGACACAGCAATTAGAGGGCTGAGCTGTGGACCTTGGGGGAGGGGCAAAGACTACCCAATACTAATATCTGGGGCGAGTCTGGGAGGAAAATAGAAAGACATGGGGGGGGGGGGGGGGGAGGGGAGGGCACCTCTTGCAAATTTAACAATGAATAGGTTCTTTAAGGGAGGCATCTAAATGGGATAAACTGATTGGCAACACAGCCTGAAACCCCGCCTTCTTTCATGAATGAGGCTGACCTGATTCTCTCCACATTTGGTTCCAGAGAGGACCAGGCCGGGATCCATCATGTCCTCCTCTTCAGTGATTCTGTAGACATGCGTCCCCCTGCACAGCACCGGCCTCCCCTTCACTTTGATAGTGGTGTCTATGGCCACAGCGTTGTGCTCTACAGGTCTGCCAGCCGAGCTCAGGCACTGGATCTTCCCACACTTGGAATGCCTACAGGAAGGCAAGGCATAGGAAACAAAACTACCGTCATCTATACAGTATATAGTACAGAAAAGAAAGTCAAAGCTTTCTATAATGCATCCCTTAATACATTGCTGAATTATTCCCCAGATTTCACTCAAACCGTAATCTGCACTCTGGAAATTAACTTCTTTCATCGTCTCTAGTATTTTCCTCACGCACCATTTTGTAGGACTTCTCACAATCTTCTACTCTTCTTTGAAACTCCCTTCCACATTTAATTTGACACTCACCATTACAACCTTTTCAAATGAAACCTTCAAACTCACCTTTTAAAGTGTAACGGTCGGGCATAAAATCAAAAATCAATTCTTTACTTTTAACTGGTAAACAAGTCATAAGGATGCTAACCAGGCAATCCAAAAGCTAAACTCACTATTACTTTTCTTGTTTATAAATGATCATTCCCCAGTTTCCCTGGCTCTTACTTGGTACATTGCCGCAAAAATGAAGTTGCAGGGCATGCTGGGTTGTCCTTATTTGCTTCTGTACATTAGTTAAAGTGACTCCGAGCTCATCAAAAAAATGAAAGTTGTACTCACCAGGGGCTTTCTCCAGCCCAGTGCTGGTCGGGAGGTCCCACGCCGGCGTCCTGGCTCCTCTCCTTCTCCCCGCTCCGGAATGGCTGACAGGCCGCAGCCCTCCCGAGTGTTGGGCTGCTTCTTCCGCATATGACGCAGATTACGTCACACGCCGGCCGCCTCGCGTCATCATGGCGGCCGGCGTGAAAGTACTGCCCATGCGAGATTAAAGCGCGCATGCGCAGTACTTTCACGCCGGCCGCCGTGATGACGCGAGGCGGCCGGCGTGTGACGTAATCCGCGTCATACGCGGAAGGAGCAGCCCGACACTCGGCCGAGTGTCGCCCGGGCTGCGGCCTGTCAGCCATTCCGGAGCGGGGAGAAGGAGAGGAGCCAGGACGCCGGCGTGGGACCTCCCGACCAGCACTGGGCTGGAGAAAGCCCCTGGTGAGTACAACTTTAATTTTTTAGATGAGCTCGGAGTCCCTTTAAGCCTGAGGGGAAATAAAAAAAGACAACCCAGCATCCCCTGCAACTTCCTTTGTGCGGCAATGTACCAAATAAGAGTCAGGTAAACTGGGGAATGATCATTTATAAACAAGAAAAGTTATAGAGATTTTAACTTTTGGATTGCCTGGTTAGTATCCTTATTACTGGTTTACCAGATAAAAATAAAGAATTGATTTTTGATTTTATGCCCGACAGTTAAGGCACATATACAATATACCCCAGAACATGTTATCCAGCTACTGATACACTGTAAATTGCTTTCATGCTTTACTCTCTAGTCAGGGCACCACAGCTTACCAACTCCCTTCACTCCTGTACTCTATAGAGTGTAAACAGGGCAACCCCACCAAATGTTGCAAATATTGCTTTATTGTCTTACCCTTCTGCTATGTACTTCCTAGTGGATATACCGTATACTGTGTATTATCTGTATTGCCCTTGTTTTTATCATGTCATTGTTTCTATACCGCTGTAAATGTAAAGCAGCTTGAAATATGCTGACACTGTATCAATCAATAATAATAGTAATAATAACAACACACTCACCCAACATCACACTTTCGGTATTCACCGTTTATGTCCCGCCCACAGTTCCCATACTGGTCACCGGCTGCGTTAATCTTTTCAAAGCATGCATCTGGGGCAATCTTAGCTCCTAAAGGGCACAAGGAAGGCCTGTATCACATACATGGCATTGTAGGGCCGACACACATCAAGCTGGAATTCCATTTTTTGTACGAAGTAGCACTGTTATTACTGGACTTATATTTTTTAAGCGAAAAAAATCAATCAATACATTGCAAAGTGAGAAGTTAGAAAATAGAAGAGAGATCAAGAAATGATTGATATTCACCATGTGAAATTGGTTCATTTTGTTTGATCCACAATCAACCTGCAGGTCATCATCTTTACTACTGGCAGACATAAAAAAACAGGCAGCACCAAATGCCCTTATCTATAACCACACCCACTAGGGCCTCATTCCCATTGCATTCCGATTGCATGTCCGTTCACATTGGCAATTGTTTTAGGCATTTTTTTTCCTTTCCCGGCGCTTGAGTGGGCGATGCGTTTTTGTTAAAAGCTTCTATTCTAGGTTTCTAAGCGCTTTTCCAGAGCAGTTTTTTAATTCACTCCCTGACGTAAATAAGAAAGTCTTTGATCCGGAAAAGAATAAATACATAGGGGTTGATTCACTAAACTATGCTATGACAAATAGCACGCCTTATCAACGTGTAATGCCTTATCAGAGTTGCATAGCGAGCGCTACGAAGTTAAGCCTGCTAATTGGCAATGGCACTTGTCCTTCCCTGAGCCCCTGTGGGTCAGTGGCGGCTCCAGCTTCAGATTTTTGGGGGGGTTCAAAGGGGGCACAAGGGCTGGCAGGCCGGGCTTGGCGGGGGCAATGTGTGGCGTGCTTAGCGCGGCGAAAAATTGGGCGTGGTCATGACGTCGTGTGGGCGGGGCTAACTGTAATGTAGTTGTACCAGCTAACGTAGTTACATAAAAAAAATGAAGTAAACGCACATAATGACAGATAGCCTTTCACCAGTAAATGCACATAAGAATCAGCTTTTCACCAGTAAATGCACATAATGACAGACAGCGTTTCCCCAGTAAATGCACATAAGAGACAACTTTTCACCAGTTAATGCACGTAATGACAGACAGCCAGTGTCCCCAGCATAGGTAGCCAGGTGTATAGCTGTCCCCAGTATATGTAGCCAGGCGTATAGCTCTCCCCAGTATATGTAGTCAGGCTGGTGGTGGTGGGCTGGGGGCCCCAGGGCACCTCAATCCTGACTGGTGGTGGGCTGGAGGCCTCAGGCCTGCGTGGCTGGTGGTGGTGGTCTAGGGGCCCCAGGGCAGCTCAGGTCTGGCTGGTGGTGGTGGGCTTGGGGCCCCAGGGCAGCTCAGGCCTGGCTAATGGTGGTGGTGGGCTGGGGGCCCCAGGGCAGCTCAGGCCTGGCTGGTGGTGGTGGGCTGGGGGCCCCAGGTCAGCTCAGGCCTGGCTGGTGGTGGGCTGGGGGCCCCAGGGCAGCTCAGGCCTGGCTGGTGGTGGTGGGCTGGGTGGAAGGGCTCAGGCCTGGCTGGTGGTGGTAGGCTGGGCCCCCCCAGGGCAGCTAAGGCCTGGCTGGTGGTGGTGGGATGGGGGACCCCAGGGCAGCTCAGGCCTGGTGGGAAGGCCTCAGGCCTTGCTAGTGGTGGTGGGCTGGAGGCCTCAGGCCTGCGTGGCTGGTGGTGGTGGTCTAGGGGCCCCAGGGCAGCTCAGGCCTGGCTGGTGGTGGTAGGCTTGGGGCCCCAGGGCAGCTCAGGCCTGGCTGGTGGTGGTGGGCTGGGGGCCCCAGGGCAGCTCAGGCCTGGCTGGTGGTGGTGGGCTGGGGGCCCCAGGTCAGCTCAGGCCTGGCTGGTGGTGGTGGGCTGGGGGCCCCAGGGCAGCTCAGGCCTGGCTGGTGGTGGTGGGCTGGGTGGAAGGGCTCAGGCCTGGCTGGTGGTGGTAGGCTGGGGGCCCCCCCAGGGCAGCTAAGGCCTGGCAGGTGGTGGTGGGATAGGGGGCCCCAGGGCAGCTCAGGCCTGGTGGGAAGGCCTCAGGCCTTGCTAGTGGTGGTGGGATGGGGGGCCCAGGGCACCTCAGGCCTGGCTGGTGGTGGTGGGATTGGGGTCCCAGGGCAGCTCAGGCCTGGTGGGAAGGCCTTAGGCCTGGCTGGTGGTGGGATGGGGGCCCAAGGGCAGCTCAGGCCTGGCTGGCGGTGGTGGGATGGGGGGCCCCAGGGCAGCTCAGGCCTGGCTGGCGGTGGTGGGCCCCAGGGCAGCTCAGGCCTGGCTGGTGGACTGGTAGGCGGGCTGGGGCCCCAGAGTCAGGCCTGGGGGTTGTTGGTGGTGTGCCTGCTGGTGCTAGGCTCAGGAGGCCTGGGGGCTGGGGCAGAAAAACAATTTGGCAGTTGACTGGCTGGCGAGGACAGCCACCGCACCCACCTTGTCGGAGTTCTTCCAAGTCCTGCTGGCTGTCTAGCTGACTGGCTCGGCAGCTCCAGAGTCCAGCCTCCAGTCCCGTGCACTGTCCGTGGGTCGGTGCGGTGCCTGGCCTGTGTGTGAGTCACACCGCGTGACTGGCGTGCCGCAGAGAGAGTCTGGAGAGTGACGCAAACACTCTCCTGTTGGCGGCAACTAGCTGGCTGCGCGTGACACACTTTTATAACGCCGCTAGACGCCACCACGTACGTACCCCCTGGGGCGGGCCGCTCTGCGTGAGCAGGGTGGGAGTCCGTGGAAGTCTGGGACTGATTGCTGGGGTGGATGCCACTGCCAGCCCAAGCCCTCGCCCTTCTCCCAGGCAGCCAGGCTCGGCTCCGTCCACTGCAGAGACAGATGACGAGCCGAGGTCGGGTCGGACACTTTCTAGTACTAAGTTGCGGCAGCCGGCGGGGGGGGCTTTGAGGGGGGCTAATGAGTCGCCAGCTGGGGCTGAAGCCTGGGTAAGCCCCAGCGTGGCGCCGCCACTGCTGTGGGTTCATAGTGCTTGCTATACTACTCTGATAAGGCATGTTAGCTCTGATAAGGCGTGCTATCTCTGATAAGATGTGCTATTTGTCATAGCACGGTTTAGTGAATCAACCCCAATGTATTTATTCTTAAAAACACAAACGAAATCGATGCACAAAGCGATTTTGTGAGCGTTTCGCGTTTTTCCTAAACCTTCCATTCAGGGCAAAACGCCCTGAAAATAGTCCATGCAGCGCTTATGTCAAATGACGGAACGCCCCAATCTGAACTCCACCATAGGAAAGCATGGTGTAGCCGCTTTTAGGGCACGTTTGAAAAATCGTCAGCGCTTAAAGTCCAAAAGCGCCTCTGGTGTGAATGAGCCCTAACACTGCAATAGACTAAACAAATTTTTATAGATATACCTACACACAGAGGGAGATACTGGTTGCTTGGCAGTTGGAAACAACTGTTATTTCCCACAGTGCAACAAGGCTCCCACAGTTTGATGTCAGGACCTAGGCATTTGGGTAGGTGATAAGCTTAGTTTTAAAGGGGTGTAGTACCAGGCATAAGCAGCTTGAGAGCTAGTTCACACTACGAATGCAAATCGCGATTTTGCCGCTATTTGTGTTGTGACTCCCATTCAACAGGCTAAAATGTGAGATGAAAAAGATTGAGGCTCGCAGTGTGATAAAGTTCCTGCATTTGAAGGGTAATAGTGCCTGACCTAAAAAATACTTTTAATCCTGTTCCAACACCTGCCCTGAATGATCGCACTGTGTTTGTGTCTGGAAAGGGGTTAGCAAACTTGGAACTCAGCGTGTAGACACCTTAAACATGTGTAAATTATCACACACTACTACCATAATTCATTCATGATCACTTGGATGGTTGTTCATCTGTCTTCCAAGATTGAACACTCCACTTTTTTCACTGTGGCCGCATTGTCTGTCAATGATGGTCTTTCAGGTCTTGGCGCAAATGTGAGGGACATGTGACCATTTTGGAAATTCCTTTTCCACCCCACAATAGTGTCATAAGATGGGCAATCATTTCCATAAACAGGCATCATCTCACCATGAATTTGCCGGGCACTATTACCCTTGCAGGAACTTTATCACGCCGCAAGCCTCAATCTTTACCATCTCACACTATAGTCACTTCTGGCACAATCTGTAAGGCTCCTTTAACACATAGGGCTTGATTCAATAAACCGTGATAACTCAAATATCACACCTTATCAAAGATATCACACCTTATCAGAGTAGCATAGCGAGCGCTACAAATGTATGCCTACTAATTGGCAATGGCACTCATCCTGCCTTGAGCCCCTGCGGATTCATAGCGCTCGCTGTGCTATTCTGATAAGGCATGTTAACTTTGATAAGGTGTGATGTCTTTGATAAGGTTTGATGTTTGAGTTATCACGGTTAAGTGAATCAAGCCCATACTGCGTTGCCTAGCAGCAGAATATTCTCCTCTGCCTCCCCCTGTTGCAGTGGCCATTAGTCTCAATGAGACTAGCTAGACTACCCATGCGGCAGGCATTTGCATGGGAGTCTATGGCCCCACAACAATCTATAATAGATTATTGCGGCAGGGGTGCAGCGCACATGCAATGTACAGTGCAATGTACAGGAAAAACAGTGACATACTTCCTGTCAAGCAGAGACCACCTCACTGTTCAGGGGGCAGTGCTAGGCATTTTAGCCTGTTGGCGCATTCTGCCTCAGGGTAATGTGAAAGGGGTAGTAGTGTGGTGTGATCGTCCTGCCCCGGGCTATTTTGCTGCAGGGCGATAGTACCGCTAGATGTGTCAAATCAGCCTTAACCACCTTAGTGGTAACCCCAAGTCAGGCTCAGGCCAGAAATCTGCAGCTCAGAGGGGTAACCCCGAGCCTGACTCGTGCTAGCGGCCAGGAGGTATATGCAGAGCCTGTGTGCAACAGGCGTTTGTAACTCACCTCCCCAAGATCCAGATGCTGGCAGCCATTCTTCTTCCGGTCCACGGAGGCTCTCCATCCCTCTGTTGAGATTGCCGTCTGTCGTCATGATTATGGATAACGATCTCACTATAGGGGTAAAGTGCCATCCGGTGGACTGGGTGTGAATTGCAGGGCTGGATCCAGGGAAGGTGAGTTATTATATGCAGGGCTGCCATAGATCTATCTAGTGGTATGATTTTTTTCCCTGCTTTTAGAGCAGTTTTAAAACTTGTGAAAAAATTGCACTGCCTTTAAGCCCTAAAATGTGGAAGTAATCATACCACCAGGGAGGTTAAAGAAATAAAGGATACAATGAACTGATTTTCTCAACATCATGCAATGTCATGAAAGTGAACCAGAGACGAAGCACCCTCATGTATTTTACCATATAGATCAGTGGGAACATTAGAGAAAACACCTACCCTGCTCTTTGTTTCATCCTTCACTGCTCAGCCTGCTTGTTATCAACCCTGATAAAATCTCAGACTGAGCATTCAGTCTGGCTTTGCTGTAATGACTCAGCTATCATGATTCCTGAGCAGAGCCAGCAGGGGGCAGGCTTGGACTTGAAAAGACACCAGAGAACACAGACTGAGCTATAAATATTCCTGAGCAAAGCCAGACTGAATGCTCAGTGGGGGATTTTATCAGGGCTGATTAGAAGCAAACTGTGCAGTGCAGAATGAAACAGAAAGCAGGGTAGGTGTTTTCTCTAATGTTCCAACTGATATATATAGTAAAATACATGAGGGTGCTTCATCTCTGGTTCCCTTTAATATACCATTCGGGTGATAATCAAAACTTTATGATAGCCCCTCGTACAAGTTACATGCAAAGTGAATAAATAACGGGAGTTGCGCTACTCGCGCAATTCCCATTACATAATTTGCATAAACGATGGTAATACATACACGTGCCCCAATAATTCGGCATACTGCATGTCCCCTGCATGTCTTACCGCTTCCCCAGAGCTGCTTGCACTGCTGCTGGTGGGTCAGGCACCTCCCGTTGTAGCAGAAGGCGTCGCCGTTTTGGCAGGCGGTGCCGTCCAGATGGAAGGAGTTAGGCGGACACACGGGGGAACGTCCGGTGCAGAACTCTGGCAGGTCGCAGGCTCTGGAAGTCTTCCGACACGGGAACCCAGGTGGCCGGAGCTGAGCGGGAATGCGACAGAGAGCGGATTATCCAACACATATGGTTCACATTAGGCCGCATTATCTACGGGCTCATCATACAATAACATTGGCTGCGGCTGTCAGCTGTACGCCGGGTGTCTCCTGTACCCGGATCATAAACTAGAGATGTCTTACTCTGCAGCGGTGGCAGCAGGTCCCATGGGCACACTCGGCCCCCGGCAGCAGTGTGCAGGTTGTGGCATTGCAGCACGGATTGTCACATTGCTGGGAAAAGAGAGGAGATGGGAAAAAAGACAATGCATGAGAGTCTGTGGAATCAACAGAAGATAAGCTGAAACAGTGATAGAGATGTAAAGATTATATGCTTTAATTAATCTCCAACATTTTTTCCAAATAAAGGTATGTATACATGTGCAACTTAATGCAGGACCAACTGACCAACCAACCACACGACTTGTTGTTTACACCGGATCAGCCATGGCGACGGGGGAAGCCCTCCAGGAGATCCCGTTCTTTCTTTCTTTGGCGATCGGAGGGGCTGGGGGGATGCGGCTATCATGTAGCGAGACTTTGTCTCGCTACATGACAAAAAAAAAATTAAAATTAAAAAACGCATTTGCTGCCCCCTGGCGGATTTTTGCAAACCGCCAGGAGGGTTAAGGCAAAAAATACAGCACCATACCCCACATTCAAAAACAACAAGTCGTTCAATCGACTTGTACACAGGTGGGCAACCTGCTCGATAGTTAGTCAGTAGATCTGCTGGTTGGATCGGGCAAACCACCTGTTGTCAATTAGTCATCTAGTGGCTGATTGCCCGTACACACGCCCAACCTATCATCCAACAGACACGCTGGAACGATAGTTGGGCAGATTGTCTGCACGTGAGTACGAGCCTTTACTTTATGCTGACATGACCAAGCACTAGATGCTGAGATGTACTTTGTTGGATCTCTAAATGGTGAGCTACAGACGAGTCCACTGTACCTGGGGTGTAACCACAGGGGAGGAGCCCCTACGACCGCAGGGGGGCCCAGAGCTGTAAGGGGACCCCAACTACTACGTCACTCCCTCCGATAAAGGGGTCCATCATTTAGATCAGGTGTTTTTGTGGCTACACTTGTTAAAGGACATCCGAGTTGAAAATAAACTGGTGAGAAAACCAATTGTATCTATTCTCCTTCACCTAAAAATGACCTTTTTTTTTAGATATCCCACAGTTTTGTTTTATATTATTATTATTATAATGGTTAATTTGCATATATTCAGCAGTGGTGCCTGGGAGACATCTCGAGCTCACTCCAACCTGAATTATCGCAAATTCTTTCTGTTTTAGGAAAGCAAACTTTTGTTTTATATTTAAATCTGGTTTTTAAGTTTTTACTGTTTCAATGTCTCTGCTCAATGACACCTTCTTTGAAGTATGCCAGAGCTCAAATCTATGAATTATTGATCCCTTTTATCTCTTTCCTGCTCTGAGGAGCCATTTACTGACAGGAAAGTGTTTTATGGCTGTAATTACTTAAAGAGGAACTTGTCGCGAAAATCTTAAAATGTAAAACACATACAAATAAGAAGTACATTTCTCCCAGAGTAAAATGAGCCATAAATTACCGTACTTCTCTCCTATGTTGCAGTCACTCACAGTAGGTAGTAGAAATTACCTGACATTCCCAACAGGTTTTGGGCTAGTCCATCTCTCCACAGGGGATTCTCAGCATGGCCTTTATTCTTTATAAAGACATTGCCTGAAAAAGATTTATACAAAGATGCTGGCCAGCCTCCCTGCTCGCTGCACGCTATTTTGGCAGTTGGACGGACCAACTGCCATTTACTAAGTGCTTTTAAACATAAAGAAAACCCTGAGAACCCCCCATGAGAAGATGGGCTTGTCCAAAATCTATCGGTAATCACAGATTTCTACTACTTATTGTAAGTGACAGCAACATAGGAGAACGGTAATTTATGGCTCATTTTACTCTGGGAGAAACCTACTTCTTATTTGTATGCGTTTTAAATTTTAAAATTTTTGCAACAGTTCCTCTTTATCAGTCCCGGACAGAAACTGTCACTTGCATACCTGATGTTTAACTCTTTCAGGCAAAGAAAGAAAAAAAGGAACACAGCCTAGTTATTTGTGTGCTAGGTAGTGTTGGGCGAACACCTAGATGTTCGGGTTCGGGCCGAACAGGCCGAACATGGCCGCGATGTTCGGGTGTTCGAGCCGAACTCCGAACATAATGGAAGTCAATGGGGACCCGAACTTTTGTGCTTTGTAAAGCCTCCTTACATGCTACATACCCCAAATTTACAGGGTATGTGCACCTTGGGAGTGGGTACAAGAGGAAAAATTTTTTTAGCAAAAAGAGCTTATAGTTTTTGAGAAAATCGATTTTAAAGTTTCAAAGGGAAAACTGTCTTTTAAATGCGGGAAATGTCTGTTTTCTTTGCACAGGTAACATGCTTTTTGTCGGCATGCAGTCATAAATGTAATACATATAAGAGGTTCCAGGAAAAGGGACCGGTAACGCTAACCCAGCAGCAGCACACGTGATGGAACAGGAGGAGGGTGGCGCAGGAGGAGAAGGCCACGCTTTGAGACACAACAACCCAGGCCTTGCATGAGGACAAGAAGCGTGCGGATAGCAATTTGCGTTTTGTCGCCATGCAGTCATAAATTTAATACAGATGAGAGGTTCAATAAACAGGGACCAGAAACGCTAACCCATCACAGATGTTCATTGTTCATGTTACTTGGTTGGGGTCCGGGAGTGTTGCGTAGTAGTTTCCAATCCAGGATTGATTCATTTTAATTTGAGTCAGACGGTCTGCATTTTCTGTGGAGAGGCGGATACGCCGCCGATCTGTGACGATGCCTCCGGCAGCACTAAAACAGCGTTCCGACATAACGCTGGCTGCCGGGCAAGCCAGCACCTCTATTGTGTACATTGCTAGTTTGTGCCAGGTGTCTAGCTTCGATACCCAATAGTTGAAGGGTGCAGATGGATTGTTCAACACAGCTATGCCATCTGACATGTAGTCCTTGACCATCTTCTCCAGGCGATCGGTGTTGGAGGTGGATCTGCACGCTTGCTGTTCTGTGTGCTGCTGCATGGGTGTCAGAAAATTTTCCCACTCCAAGGACACTGCCGATACCATTCCCTTTTGGGCACTAGCTGCGGCTTGTGTTGTTTGCTGCCCTCCTGGTCGTCCTGGGTTTGCGGAAGTCAGTCTGTCGGCGTACAACTGGCTAGAGGAGGGGGAGGATGTCAATCTCCTCTTTAAAGTCTCCACAAGGGCCTGCTGGTATTCTTCCATTTTGATCTGTCGGACTCTTTCTTCAAGCAGTTTTGGAACATTGTGTTTGTACCGTGGATCCAGAAGGGTATAAACCCAGTAATTGGTGTTGTCCAGAATGCGCACAATGCCTGGGTCGCGTTCAATGCAGTCCTAGGCCGAAGAGGTCATAGCCTAGGGTCACAAAAACCTGTTTATTTGGGCTATTTCAATGGTAGTGATGGTGACGTACATAAATCTCAGCCATGGCCGTTAGCAACGTCTGAATTTCACGAAATGTCTCATGCAGGTAGAAGACATATTGTTAGACTTGGATTCCAAAGATGGGGTCCCTACATCTCTGCAAACCAGAGTTACAGGGGTCCAAAATTGGTAAAATCCCCCATAGACTTTCATTGCCTCCCTATTTCACTTTTCCAAAATCTCACATCTTTTCAAAGGGCAATGGCTCAGCAGTACCAAATTTTCTAGCATTGTAGGGACACTTAGGGGGAACATGACTGGTGAGTTTCGGGCCCCTAGGCCGAAGAGGTCATAGCCAAGGGTCACAAAAACCTGTTTATTTGGGCTATTTCAATGGTAGTGATGGTGACGTACATAAATCTCAGCTATGGCCGTTAGCAAGGTCTGAATTTCACGAAATGTCTCATGCAGGTAGAAGACATATTGTTAGACTTGGATTCAAAAGATGGGGTCCCTACATCTCTGCAAACCAGAGTTACAGGGGTCCAAAATTGGTAAAATCCCCCATAGACTTTCATTGCCTCCCTATTTCACTTTCCAAAATCTCACATCTTTTCAAAGGGCAATGGCTCAGCAGTACCAAATTTTCTAGCATTGTAGGGACCCTTAGGGGGATCATGACTGGTGAGTTTTGCCACTGCTGAGCCATTGCCCTTTGAAATGGTGTGAGATTTTGGAATCCAAGTCTAACAATATGTCTTCTACCTGCATGAGACATTTCGTGAAATTCAGACGTTGCTAACGGCCATAGCTGAGATTTATGTACGTCACCATCACTACCATTGAAATAGCCCAAATAAACAGGTTTTTGTGACCCTAGGCTATGACCTCTTCGGCCTAGGACTGCATTGAACGCGACCCACGCATTGTGCGCATTCTGGACAACACCAATTACTGGGTTTATACCCTTCTGGATCCACGGTACAAACACAATGTTCCAAAACTGCTTGAAGAAAGAGTCCGACAGGTCAAAATGGAAGAATACCAGCAGGCCCTTGTGGAGACTTTAAAGAGGAGATTGACATCCTCCCCCTCCTCTAGCCAGTTGTTCGCCGACAGACTGACTTCCGCAAACCCAGGACGACCAGGAGGGCAGCAAACAACACAAGCCGCAGCTAGTGCCCAAAAGGGAATGGTATCGGCAGTGTCCTTGGAGTGGGAAAATTTTCTGACACCCATGCAGCAGCACACAGAACAGCAAGCGTGCAGATCCACCTCCAACACCGATCGCCTGGAGAAGATGGTCAAGGACTACATGTCAGATGGCATAGCTGTGTTGAACAATCCATCTGCACCCTTCAACTATTGGGTATCGAAGCTAGACACCTGGCACAAACTGGCAATGTACGCAATAGAGGTGCTGGCTTGCCCGGCAGCCAGCGTTATGTCGGAACGCTGTTTCAGTGCTGCCGGAGGCATTGTCACAGATCGGCGTATCCGCCTCTCCACAGAAAATGCAGACCGTCTGACTCAAATTAAAATGAATCAATCCTGGATTGGAAACGACTACGCAACACTCCCGGACCCCAACCAAGTAACATGAACAATGAACATCTGTGATGGGTTAGCGTTTCCGGTCCCTGTTTATTGAACCTCTCATCTGTATTACATTTATGACTGCATGGCGACAAAACGCAAATTGCTATCCGCACGCTTCTTGTCCTCATGCAAGGCCTGGGTTGTTGTGTCTCAAAGCGTAGCCTTCTCCTCCTGCGCCACCCTCCTCCTGTTCCATCACGTGTGCTGCTGCTGGGTTAGCGTTACCGGTCCCTTTTCCTGGAACCTCTTATATGTATTACATTTATGACTGCATGCCGACAAAAAGCATGTTACCTGTGCAAAGAAAACAGACATTTCCCGCATTTAAAAGACAGTTTTCCCTTTGAAACTTTAAAATCTATTTTCTCAAAAACTATAAGCTCTTTTTGCTAATTTTTTTTTCCTCTTGTACCCACTCCCAAGGTGCACATACCCTGTAAATTTGGGGTATGTAGCATATAAGGAGGCTTTACAAAGCACGAAAGTTCGGGTCCCCATTGACTTCCATTATGTTCGGAGTTCGGCTCGAACACCCGAACATCGCGGCCATGTTCGGCCCGAACCCGAACATCTAGATGTTCGCCCAACACTACACGTGACCCGTTCGGCCAATCACAGCGCTAGCCGAACGTTCGGGTAACGTTCAGCCATGCGCTCTTAGTTCGGCTATATGGCCGAACAGTTTGGCCGAACACCATCAGGTGTTCGGCCGAACCCGAACATCACCCGAACAGGGTGATGTTCTGCAGAACCCGAACAGTGGCGAACACTGTTCGCCCAACACTAGTGCTAGGCACTGCACATACACGTTTATCTCATCATGTCACATGTCACCTCGGTTGTCCTTTAATGGCGGGCGATGCCCGCACTTGTTTTATGACCCTTGCAAGATGATCCATAGTTACTCCCCTGTTACCACCTACTGGTTGCCAGTTGCTCGCGCACTAACCTGTCATCCCTCCACCTCTCTGAGCAGTGAATGCTGCTCTGTAGCCAGACAGCCTGCCTGTACAGCACTCATTCCCCGAATTGTTGCCATAACGACTGAGCAACAAGGGTGACATTCAATAACAGGGTATACAGTGGTTTAGTAAAGGAGCTACAAACATGGATACACTTGTTGGACGCAAGAACCAGGAATATAAAAAATACAGAAAACGGGACTAGAAATTGAGGGAATAAGTGTGAAGGCAGCACAAGAATTCTGACCTATCAGCAGATGGTTTGCGCAGCGCTACTCTAGTACCCTCCAAGTTTGTGACATCAATTCACAACTCCCCACTTCCATCCTGAGCCATCTCCACTTGCATGTTCATTCCTTACCTAGCCCTTCAACCAGTGGCGTTGCTAAAGAGCAAGGGGCCCCAGTGCACGTTTTATTTTGGGCCCCCTTCAAGCAATTGATATGGAGAACCAAAACCTACCAAGCTGCAGTATTAGAAAGGTATTAGCAGTGGAGGGGGCAGCTGTAGGGCCAGAGAGGTGTAAGCAGGGGGAGGAGACAGCAGCAGCATCAGAGAGGTGTAAGCAGGGGAGGGGACAGCCGCAGCGTCAGAGAGGTGTAAGCAGGGGAGGGGATATCTGCAGCATCAGAGAGGTGTAAGCAGGGGAGGGGACAGCTGCAGTATCAGAGAGGTGTAAGCAGGGGAGGGTACAGCTGCAGTGTCAGAGAGGTGCAAGTTGGGGAGGAGACAGCTGCGGTGTCAGAGAGGTGTAAGCAGGGAGTGAAACAGTTTGTTAATGATTACCACTATCCAAACTACATATAGAGGTTATCATTACCACCATAGTAAAAATGGAAAACTAATACAGCAACTGAAGAGGGCTTCTGATGGGCCTCTCTAGTCCAAGGGCCCTGGTGCAGTCGCTGCCTCTGCATCCTCTATTGCTAGAACACTGTTGCCCAACTCAGTCTGAAGGCATTTTGTTTTCTATTTTGTTTTGCAAACACTAGGCTGTTCTTTTACAAAAAATGTTGTATGTATAATTCATTTAATATAAAATTGGAAAGAATATTCCACGAAGGACCGGCACCACACAAAGTAAGTATAGCTCTTTAAGGCTTTATTGATGCAGGCATGACGACAACAACAAACAGTTGTTTCGGCCTCCTCAGGCCTTTCTCAAGTTGTAAAATGGTCATATGACCATTTTACAACTTGAGAAAGGCCTGAGGAGGCCGAAACAACTGTTTGTTGTTGTCGTCATGCCTGCATCAATAAAGCCTTAAAGAGCTATACTTACTTTGTGTGGTGCCGGTCCTTCGTGGAATATTCATTGCTGTGACCCCCAGGTACCGGAGTGAGGACCTTGGCACACCAACTGCTTGCTTTTGAGCATTGTTTGGAGCTCCTGGACGCTTGCAAAATAATATAAAATTGGAATTAATATATAAAAAAATCTTGTTTGGACTGAGTCGTTAAATTTTCTAATCATAATAGTTCTGAGATAGGGACACATTCACTTACTTTACTGACAGTCAGTGAATACAACCCATCATATGGTCAAACTGTAATATCAATCACATCCTGCAGGTGGCAGTACAGAAAGTGGATGTGAATCCGCAGCAGTTACCAGCCCCGGTAAAAACATTCTCCAATATAAATCACAGCACAGTATATGGTACCTCGAGATCGCCGCAGTCACATTCCTCCCCTTCTTCCAGGAAGCCGTTTCCACAGCGTGCGCCCCCATACAGGGTCTTCGTGTCTGGGGTGTTGCTGAGGCACATCCCCCCTCCTGAGCGCAGGAACCGGTCCAGCTCACGCTTATTGCACTCGTTGAACACTCGGGGGAACGGGTGTCTGCAAATACAATCAAGAACGTCCGCTCAAATCCTCACTTTTTATCACTTGGAAATCCCCCTTGTGTTATTTCTTTTTTTCTATTTCCATTTTCCATGAAGCAGCGAGGTGGAAACAGCGAGGTGGAAGCACGCGATTGCTGCATCGCACCGCAGGCTGTCATCGGCCAGCAGGAGAGGATATGGCCCATAGCACAGGAAACAGCCAGACCAGAGATAAAATAAAACTGAAATTGTTACTGTATATACTTGAGTATAAGTCTACTTTTATGAAGTGAATCAGACCTAAATATTTAGAGGGGTTGACTTATACACGAGTCACAGGCAGCACTGAGCACACTGAGTAATGTGTGTACTAATAGTGGCATTCCCATCTGCAGCATGTTACCCAGTGGTAAGTGATACTAAGGAAATGCCAAGATAACACAGGTCTGAAAGTCCCGGCCACAGCAAGGAAAGAGGCAGGGGAAAAATACTGGGCTGCAGGAAGGGGAGTGAATAATCGCAGCATTTGGGGGCCTGGAGGAGGTATTGGCTGCACTTAAAGGGACAGGAGGGGTTAATGGCTGCAATACTGTATGCAGTGCAGTCCTTAACCCCTCCTAAGCCCCAAGTGCAGCCATTAACTTTGCTGGGCAGACTTATACTTGAGTCAATAAAAAAATTGCAGCTTAAAGAGAACCCGAGGTGGCATTTCATTACGTTAGTGGGGCACAGAGGCTGGTTGTGCACACTAACACCAGCCTCTGTTGCCCCATCGTGTGCCTCAAAGACCCCCCTGCTCGCCGGCGTCGCCGCTATAGCCCCCGCAGTGCTGGCGACACGCAGCGCGTCGCCAGCACAATGTTTACCCTAGCGCTGTCTGTCAGCGCCGCTTCCCCGCCTCCTCCGCATCGCCGCTACCCGCCCGTGTCCCTTCCCTCCAATCAGCGGGAGGGAAGGGACGCGGGTGGGTAGCGGCGATGCGGGGGAGGCGGGGGAGCGGCGCTGACAGACAGCGCTAGGGTAAACATTGTGCTGGCGAAGTGCTGCGTGTCGCCAGCACTGCGGGGGTATAGTGGCGAGCAGGGGGGTCTTTGAGGCACACGATGGGGCAACAGAGGCTGGTGTTAGTGTGCACAACCAGCCTCTGTGCCCCACTAACGTAATGAAATGCCACCTCGGGTTCTCTTTAAGAGGGTTGAATATTGGAGTCGACTTATACACGAGGTCTTCTTGTATGGTAAATTCTAAAAGCGACTTGTTTAGTGACAATTAGAACTAATGCTTTTGGCATTGGCTTTTCTAATTTGAACATTTGTTATATAGCTGTGTTTGCCTGCAGCTGTGCACCTATCCATACAGAGGCATAAGCTCTGCATTTACATAACTCCAAATGATCAATTTGCCATGCTGGAAGAAATATCAGTCAAAAAGGGCTAGACTGGGTGTGCGGCAGTAACGGCGTTCGATTCCCGACAACTGGCGGATCCCCGGCTGGTCTCAAACTTGCATGCTCACCTGTTACACTGGCGTGTCTCCTGGCCTACTCCTGTGTCAGGCGTATTTTCGAATTGCCACCGTGAGTGCCTGTACCACATGACCCCGCGCATGCACTGACGGAACTACACGCGGTGGACACAGGAGGAGCCAGCAGACGAGTGCGCAAGCCACACCCACCATGGGCCCAGGGGGGAGGGGCGAAGCAGATACTTTTGGCATTGTGCCTTGGCCTCGTAGTGGCTGATTTGGGCACCGCCATACTGACAATGCTATTGTCTGCGGCTCGAGCACCATGGTTAACCACGTAAGGACCACAGGCTTTAACCCCCAACCTTCCCCCCCCCCCCCCCCAGTGACCAGGCTATTTTTTACAAGTTAGGGCTCTGCAGCTTTAATGGCTCACTGCAGGGCTGTACAATTCAGCACACAAATTAATCCTCCTGCCTTTTCTGCCCACCAACAGAGCTTTTTGTTGGTGGGCTCTGTTCGCTGCTGGGTTGTTTATTTTTTTATTTATTTGTTTATTTTGTTTGTTTGTTTTTTTAAATAAAATTCCATTTTTTCCCCGCCCTCCCCCCGCCAGCCAATGACAGAGCCGTTCCCAGTACAGCGCTGCTGTAGATCGCAGCATTGTACAATGTAAATAGATGGCGCTGTCGCCGTCTAACAGTCTCCTAGTGACGATTGCGGAGCTCTCATTCAAGCAGAGATGCTCGCACATCAGCATGCATGATCTTCTGCAAAACATGCCCCAGGACTTGACGCTTTTCGGCGTTAGGTAGTCCTGGGGCTGCCAACCTCCCGACGCCGATCGGCGTTAGGCGGTCGGGAGGGAGTTAATTACTTCTCCCTCAAAGTTGCTAAGCCTCGGAGGGGGAATAGTATTTTAACGCCAGTGGCAGCAGGGTGAGCAGTCATTCAGTCCAATTAATAAGATTGTCCAATCGCTCAACCACCACATATAATGGATAACACCAGGGAGTCAACCAGTCCGCACCTGGGCCCAGAGAAGGTGCAAGAGAACGTATGTCAAATCAAAGAAAATGACCGGGACTCCATCTAAATGGCTATTAAAGCTCCAATCTTAATTGATTCACAGTAAAATGCACAAAAGCCTGCGTGCCAAAACATTGTGCATTTTACTGTGATACAATAAAGATTGCAGCTTTTATTGCCGTTTAAATCCAGGTGGAGACCTGGTTGTTTTCTTCGATTTTACATGAGCTGTCATTCGGCTCATTGTGCGCACTTCTCTCTGACAGCACCAGCGATAAAACACAGAGGGAAAGAACTCATAAAATACCGTCCACTGAAAGATGTCTCACCCCAGCACGTTCAGAATACCCTCAACTTTGACGCATTAACCAATCATTGCGCAGACCCAGACTCCATGGTCCTGATGTACAACCATGCAGTGTCATCTGCCTATGACGCCCTTGCTCCAGTTCGCATTAAACAGTCTACACCACTTCACCATGCACGGTGGTTTGACAGCTCACTAAAGGACATGAAGAAAGAAGTGCGCAGACTAGAAAGGAAGTGGCGAAAATCCCAGAATTCAAAAGATAAACACACCCTTGTCTCTCACCTGGAAAACTACCAAAATGCGATCACCAAGAAAAAATCCTTCTACCTATCACAGGAGATCGCAAAGGCCGCCAACAGACCAGCCCAACTATTCCGCACAGTTGATAGACTATGTAACCCATCCTGTCTAAAACCTACTATAACTCCCTCAAAGGAGCTATGTGAGAAATTTGCGTGCTACTTTGCTGACAAAGTATCCTCCATTCGGTCTCTCATTCAATCCACAGCACCCAAGACTCATGCAACTCCTGGAAATAGCTGCAAAAACAACCTAACACCCTGGACTGACTTCAAAAGTATTAGTGAGGAAGAGATCTCAGACATCCTCCGTCGCCTCCGCCAGACAACCTGCGACCTGGACCCTGGACCAACTAAACATATGCTGAAATGCCCTGACCTGCTTGGTCCAGCATTTCACAAAATAGTAAATTGCTCTCTACAAGCAGGGAGGTTTCCTACCTCTCTAAAAGAAGGAATCATCAAGCCCCTTCTTAAAAAACCTTCCATGGATCCAGATGCTATGAGCAACTACAGACCTGTCTCCAACCTCCCCTTCTTAGGTAAAGTTATTGAAAAGGCTGTCTATCTGCAACTTGAAACCTGGCTGTCAGTAAACAACATCCTGGACCCTCTACAATCTGGCTTTAAGAAACACCACAGCTGTGAAACAGCCCTCATCCAAGTCTGCAACGATCTGCTCATGGCAAGGGACAGAGGGGAATGCTCCATCCTAATCCTGTTGGATCTCTCAGCGGCTTTTGATACAGTTGACCATGAAATCCTGCTTAACAGACTGCAGGAGTACTGTGGCATCAGTGGATCAGTCCTCCAGTGGTTCAGATCATTCCTGACTGACAGAACACAGAGAGTATCCCTAGGACCCATAATGTCCAAACCTGCACCTCTACAATTCGGAGTGCCACAAGGATCAATCCTATCCCCTCTGCTGTTTGCAATCTACATGTTGCCACTCGGCACACTTATCCAACGACATGGCCTGACGTACCACTGCTACGCCGATGACACACAGCTATACCTGTCCTTCAAACCTGGTGGAACAGACCCTACCCCAAAAATAAACTCTTGCTTAGCTGAGCTACAGGCATGGATGAATGATAACTGGTTGAAACTGAATGCTGACAAAACTGAGGTCCTGTTTGTCCAAAGCCAGTGCCCGCCATCAAAACAGCTCTATCCTAAAGCAACACCAATCAGGATTGGGAATTCAGACATAAACAGCTCCAACTTTGTGCGCAGCCTTGGCGTACTAATCGATGGGGAATTGAATTTCAGAAACCAAATTTCATCTGTAGTTAAATCCTCCTTCTTTCATCTGAAGAACATTGCAAAGATTAAACATCTGATTCCCCCAGAGGATCTTCCAACCCTAGTCCACGCCTTCATCACATCACGTCTGGACTACTGCAATGCCCTTTATGTTGGCCTCCCCAAAAAGGACCTGCGCCGCCTGCAATTAGCGCAGAATTCTGCTGCCAGATTGCTAACAAACCAGCCTCGCCACTGTCATATTACACCGATCCTTCGCTCACTGCACTGGCTACCAGTAGAATGGAGAATACTCTTCAAGATTGGACTGCTGACATTCAAATCCCTGCACAGTCTAGGCCCTGGATACATGAAGGACTTGCTGAAGCTGCACCACACCTCTCACAACCTCAGATCAGCAAGTTCTATAAACTTGGTCACTCCCAGAGTGCACCTCAAAAAATCTGGAGATAGAGCCTTCTGCCATGCTGCCCCTACTCTCTGGAACTCCCTACCACACCCAGTAAAGACAGCACCATCCCTAGAGCTATTCAAATCCAGACTGAAAAGCCACCTGTTTAGCCTGGCATTTCCAGATTTATAAAATTTCTTCCTCTGTACCACGATGGTCTGAGCCATGCTTATGCGCTTTGAGTCCCACGGGAGAAAAGCGCTTTACAAATGTTATTTGTTGTTGTTGTTGTTGTTGTCCAACTCACGGGCGGCATATTAATACGTACTCGGGGAGGGGCGTACACATACACTCGGGTGTTGGCCCGACGCGCTGAAGCGTCAGCACTTGGACTATTTCCAATACATTGAAATGTATTGGACATAGTGTGGGCAGCACGGTGGCATAATGGTTAGCGCTCTCGCCTTGCAGTGCTGGGTCCCTGGTTCGAATCCCAGCCGGGTCAACATTTGCAAGGAGTTTGTATGTTCTCCCCGTGTCTGTGTGGGTTTCCTCCGGGCACTCTGGTTTCCTCCCACATCCCAAAAACATACAGATAAGTTAATTGGCTTTCCCCTAAATTGGCCCTAGGCTATGATACATGCACTACACGATACATGCATAGACATAGGACTATGGTAGGGTTTAGCTTGTAAGACCCTCTGAGGGACAGTTAAAGGGCCCATACATTTGCCGACCAACCAACTAATCGACCATCCAATTTGATTATTTTAATCGAATTGGATGAAAATTGGTGTTGCCAAGTGCATTCACGACAGAAATTGGCCGCACGGTCGATCGCACATGCTGGAAAATTTTGGGCCGAAGTTGGTTAGTCGGGTGCGCGACGGTACAGCGGCCGAATTGTGAACGAGTGACGAGACGACAAAACTCCCGCCGCAATGTATAAATGTACACAGTGTCTAGAGAAAAGACGCCTTAGAGGGGATCTAATTAACATGTATAAATACATCAGAGGGCAATATAATAGCTTGGCGGATGAGCTTTTTGTCCCTAGGCCTTCTCAATGGACGAGGACATGATCTGCGCATGGAGGAAAAACGTTTTAGCCATTTATTTAGGAAAGGGTTCTTTACAGTAAGAGTGATTAAGATGTGGAATGCATTCCCACAGGAAGTCGTTATGGCAAACTCTATACCTGCATTTAAAGGGGGCTTAGATGCTTTCCTTGCATTGAAAGACATCCATGGCTACGATTACTAGGTAATGCCTAATGATGTTGATTCAGGGATGTTATCTGATTGCCATCTGGTGTCGGGAAGGAATTTTTCCCTTTTGGGGCTAATTGGACCATGCCTTGTAAGGGTTTTTTCGCCTTCCTCTGGATCAACAGGGATATGTGAGGAAGCATGCTGGAGTTGTACTTTGTTCTCTGGTTGAATTCGATGGGCGTATGTCTTTTTTCAACCCAAATAACTATGTAACTATGCAGTGTGTGTGCATTTATACATTACCTGTCCGGTGTCAGCCTACACTTGGTTTCTGTCCATCTCGCCGGGTTCCGCATACACGCCGGAGGCGCTCTGACGTCAGACACTATGCGCCGCTAGCGTGTATGCGGCTTACCCGGCAAGATGGACGGTCACCGCATGGAGGCCGACACTAGACAGATAAATGCACTACACTACATACATTTATACATTGCAGCGACGGGGCGGACGTGGCGGCTCAGTCTATGGGCACCTTTAGTGACAAAATAATATACTCTGTACAGCGCTGCGTAATATGTTGGCGCTATATAAATACTTACAAAAAATAAAATAGTGTGTAAGCAGGCAATAGATCAGATTCACAGAGGGATCTATCTGATGGTCGATCTGGTGTTATGTATGGCTGCAGAACGTAAGCGGAAATGGGCAGGGCTAGCTTTCCCCTTATGTGTCAGTTGTGCAGAGCATTTTTTGTTTTGGTGTACACAGTGGTAGGTTTACTCTAGGGCTCTTTTCCGCAAATGGCTGAACTGCTTGTTTGCCACCCACGACTGCCATATCGGGTGCAATTAAAATGCATGCTAAGGCAGGGCTTGACACGCAGTGGCGTTACCAAGCGGGCAAAAACAAGTCCTACTTCTCCTAAAAATGACTTTTTTTCCCACAGTTTTATTTTGTATTTCAATCTACTTTTTAAGTTTTTACTGTTTCATTGTCTCTGCTCAATGACACGTTCATTGAAGTATGCCAGAGCTAAAATCTATAAACTATTGACCCTTTTTACCACTTTCCTACTCTCAGAAGCCATTTTCTGCCAGGAAAGTGGTTTATGGCTGTAATTCCTTATCAGTGAGGGTTAAGCTATAGTCTGACTAGGTCCCCACTGGACAGAAACTGTCAGTTGCATACTTGGGCCCATCTGCAATTGAATTTTTACCTGACTTTTCTCCTAGGTGATATTTTGAAACTTGTCAATAAATTGATTTTTAAACCATTAGCAAGCAAAGAAATGCTCAAAATAATTTTGGTTGACCTTTTTACCTACTTTTTGATACTTTTTCCATTGCAAAGTGCTAAAATGTTATTTTAAATGGAAGATGAATTTTTCTTCTAGGTGAAAAAGTGAATTGCGTATGGCCCCTGATGTTTAACCCTTTCAGGCAGAGAAAGAAAAGCAGGAACACAGCCTAGTTATTTGTGTGCTTGGCACTGTACATACCCATGTCTATCTCATCATGTCACATGTCACTTCGAGTATCCTTTAGGCTGCTTTCACAGTGGGACGTTACAGGAGCATGTTACAGCAGCCAGTAACGCAGCCCACCGCACAGTAATGAAAAATCAATGGGCTGTTCACAGTGCCCACGTTGCGTTACATTGTAACGCTGGACGTTCTATGAAAGTGCAGCATGCTGTATGTTATACTGGGCTAAGCCGCGTTAGACTGTTTGCACATGCTCAGTAAGGGGAGAGTCCGCTATTGCGGCCAGCCACATGGCTAATTAATATTCACTGCACTGTGTGACGTGCAGTGTTTACTTTCTGGAGCGGCCGCTCTGTGCGGCGATTGGCCGGGCGGGACTAGTGTTGGGCGAACAGTGTTCGCCACTGTTCGGGTTCTGCAGAACATCACCCTGTTCGGGTGATGTTCGAGTTCGGCCGAACACCTGACGGTGCTCGGCCAAACCGTTCGGCCACATGGCCGAACTAAGAGCGCATGGCTGAACGTTCCCCGAACGTTCGGCTAGCGCTGTGATTGGCCGAACGGGTCACGTGGTTCGGGCCCGAACGCGCTCTGATTGGCCGAACGGTCACGTGGTTCGGGTAAATAAATACCCGAACCACGTCATATCTCCGCCATTTCTCTGTGGGTTTAGCTTTGGGTAGGCAGGCAGGGTAGTTCGCTCTCCAGCCACGCTAGCCAGGGTCCCCCCCAGTCATTGTGTGTCGCTGCTGGGAACAGTAGTACACCGCTCGCTCAGCCACACAATATATATAGCATTGTTTACTGCCACTGTGTACCTCGCTCAGCCACGCTATATATAGCATTGTGTTTTCTGACACTCTGTGTACACGGCTTAGCCTGACTATATAGCATTGTGTGTACTGCCACTGTGCACCTCGCTCAGCCACGCTATATATAGCATTGTGTTTTCTGACACTCTGTGTACACGGCTTAGCCTGACTATATAGCATTGTGTGTACTGCCACTGTGCACCTCGCTCAGCCACGCTATATATAGCATTGTGTTTACTGCCACTCTGTGTACACCGCTCAGCCAGACTATATACCATTGTTTACTGACACTCTGTGTACACCGCTCAGCCAGACTATATACCATTGTTTACTGACACTCTGTGTACACGGCTCAGCCTGACTATATAGTATTGTGTGTACTGCCACTGTGCACCTCGCTCAGCCACGCTATATATAGCATTGTGTTTCCTGACACTCTGTGTACACGGCTTAGCCTGACTATATAGCATTGTGTGTACTGCCACTGTGCACCTCGCTCAGCCACGCTATATATAGCATTGTGTTTACTGCCACTCTGTGTACACCGCTCAGCCAGACTATATACCATTGTTTACTGACACTCTGTGTACACCGCTCAGCCAGACTATATACCATTGTTTACTGACACTCTGTGTACACGGCTCAGCCTGACTATATAGCATTGTGTGTACTGCCACTGTGCACCTCGCTCAGCCACGCTATATATAGCATTGTGTTTACTGCCACTCTGTGTACACCGCTCAGCCAGACTATATACCATTGTTTACTGACACTCTGTGTACACCGCTCAGCCAGACTATATACCATTGTTTACTGACACTCTGTGTACACGGCTCAGCCTGACTATATAGCATTGTGTGTACTGCCACTGTGCACCTCGCTCAGCCACGCTATATATAGCATTGTGTTTACTGCCACTCTGTGTACACCGCTCAGCCAGACTATATACCATTGTTTACTGACACTCTGTGTACACCGCTCAGCCAGACTATATACCATTGTTTACTGACACTCTGTGTACACGGCTCAGCCTGACTATATAGCATTGTGTGTACTGCCACTGTGCACCTCGCTCAGCCACGCTATATATAGCATTGTGTTTTCTGACACTCTGTGTACACGGCTTAGCCTGACTATATAGCATTGTGTGTACTGCCACTGTGCACCTCGCTCAGCCACGCTATATATAGCATTGTGTTTACTGCCACTCTGTGTACACCGCTCAGCCAGACTATATACCATTGTTTACTGACACTCTGTGTACACCGCTCAGCCAGACTATATACACCATTGTTTACTGACACTCTGTGTACACGGCTCAGCCTGACTATATAGCATTGTGTGTACTGCCACTGTGTACCTCGCTCAGCTACGCTATATATAGCATTGTTTACTGACACTCTGTGTACACCGCTCAGCCAGACTATATAGCATTGTGTGTACTGCCACTCTGTGTACACGGCTCAGCCAGACTATATATCATTGTGTGTACTGCCACTCTGTGTACACCGCTCAGCCAGACTATATAGCATTGTGTGTACTGCCACTCTGTGTACACCGCTCAGCCAGACTATATACACCATTGTTTACTGACACTCTGTGTACACCGCTCAGCCAGACTATATACCATTGTTTACTGACACTGTGTGTACACCGCTCAGCCAGACTATATAGCATTGTGTGTACTGCCACTGTGTACCTCGCTCAGCCACGCTATATATAGCATTGTTTACTGACACTCTGTGTACACGGCTCAGCCAGACTATATAGCATTGTGTGTACTGCCACTCTGTGTACACCGCTCAGCCAGACTATATAGCATTGTGTGTACTGCCACTCTGTGTACACCGCTCAGCCAGACTATATAGCATTGTGTTTACTTCCACTCTGTGTCTGCTGGGCCTGGGAACAGTAGTACACCGCTCACCTGCCACTGTATAGCATTGTGCTCTGTGTCGCTGCTGGGAATAGTGGTACACCGCTCACCCGCCACTGTATAGCATTGTGCTCTGTGTCGCTGCTGGGAATAGTGGTACTGTATAGCATTTCTGTACTGCCACTGTACTGCTGCCAGTCAGCGTGTACTGTAAGGATAAGTGAAATGAGGAAGAAATCCGGTGAAAGAGGAAGGGGCAAGGGAAGAGGTGTTTCCCCTGACGGTTCACGTACAGGCCACAGGGGAGCACCCAAGAAAACCCACTCAATACCGCCCATGTTGTCCAGGACAACAACCCTCACAGATCCAAAAGAACAGGACCAGATAATTACTTGGATGACCTCTCAAGCGTCCAGCAGTGGGTTAAGCAGCACCAGCACATCACGCACGAGGTCCGAGTCCTCAGCCAGTTACAAGGAGCCAGTGGGCACAAAGCTGACACAACCGGCAGCGACACCACGCACACAACTGCCAGATAACCAGTCCGATGAATTACCTCAGGACACAATGGGGTATTCGCAGGAGCTATTCCCAGCCCAACAAACTTCCACCTTTCAAAGGTCAATGGAGGAACAGCCAGAAATGTTGTGCCCGGATTCACAACCATTAACTGTGGGAAATGCACCGCGCACTGAAATACAAGGCGAGTCCGAGGAGGACTCGGAAACCCAAATCCCAGAGCAAGTTGGGCAGGAGGGGTTGCAATTGCAGGAGGTCGGCCGACAAGATCTGGAAGACGACGTTGGAGTGAGCTGCGCAGAGGTTGTTCTGGGGAGCTCTACTCCACGGCGGCGGCCCCCCACAATGACATATGACGAGTTTGAGGAGATGGAAGAGGAGGGTATGGACAATGTGGACATAGACCCAGATTTTGTTTGTGAACGAGAACATCGCCGTCGTAGCAGCAGCACAGATGAGTCTGTTGAAGAACCCACTGCTGCACGAGTTCGCCTTGTGCCACAAGGTAGGCGGCGCGCAATTTCAGGCACCACAAGCGTGGAAGTTCAAGTGAGAGGCAAAAGAGGAGCAAACAGAAATCGCCAGCAAGGAGGCAGGTGCTCCAAAGTCTGGGCTTTCTTTGAAGACTGCACTGAGGATGTTACCATGGCGATTTGCCTGAGCAGGGGGAAAAGTATTAACAACCTCTCCACCACCAGCATGAGCCGCCACATGCTATCCAAACATCCCACTCTGTGGGCAAACGCGGCAGGACAGGGTACCAGCAACACTGCCTCCCTTGGGTTCACCAGACTCACCACCAGACCCACCTCAGCAGCAGCAGTAGCCCAGCCATTGCGTGGTTCACAACATTCACAAACATCAGACGACGCTGACACTGTCACTTTCCGGAGTAGTGCTCTTGAGGTCTCCCAGTGTTCATCAAACACAACAACCAACAGCCCTTCCGTGTGCAGCGCTACGGTTCAGTTGTCTGTGTCGGAGATGTTTGAGCGCAAGAGGAAATTGCCAGCAAATGACCCCCGGGCCGTAGCAGTAACAGCCAGCATAGCCAAGCTTCTGGCCTGCGAAATGCTGCCATATCGAGTGGTGGAGACAAACAGCTTCAAGGGCATGATGTCAGTGGCCATCCCACGTTACGTGGTTCCCAGCCGCTACCACTTTGCGCGCTCTGCAGTGCCTGAGTTGCATGAGCACGTGGTCAGCAAAATAACCCGAAGCTTGAAGAATGCCGTTGCCTGCAAGGTTCACCTCACCACTGACACTTGGACGAGTGCGTTCGGACAGGGTCGATACATCTCCCTTACCGCGCACTGGGTGAACCTTGTGGAGCCTGGCAGCGATTCCTCACCTGCTACGGCGCGGGTGTTGCCCACGCCGCAAACAGCTGCACCGCCGTCCCTCCCACTGGATAACAACAGCAGCACCTACCTCTCTGACTCCTTCTCCTCCAACGCATCTCAAAGCTGTACCTCATCCGGAAACGCTAACCCAGCAGCAGTAGGATCGTGGAAGCAGTGCAGCACAGCTGTTGGCATGCGTCAGCAAGCGTTGCTGAAGCTGATCTGCCTTGGGGATAAGCAGCACACAGGGGAGGAAATTTGGAGGGGAATAAAGGAACAGACGGATTTGTGGCTGGCACCGCTGGACCTGAAACCGGGCATGGTTGTGTGTGATAATGGGAGTAATCTCATTCGCGCTTTAAGGTTGGCTAAGCTGACACACATCCCTTGCCTGGCGCACGTGATGAACCTAGTAGTTCAGCGGTTCCTGAGGACATACCCAGGCGTGGCCGATCTTCTGTTGAAGGTGCGTCGAGTGGCCAAACATTGTAGAAATTCCAGTACTGCTTCGGGGGCACTCGCCAAGATGCAGGAGCGCTTCAATCTCCCCCACCATCGCTTGCTGTGTGATGTCCCTACGCGCTGGAATTCTACGCTGCACATGCTAGCACGCTTTTGTGAGCAGAAGAGTGCAGTGGTCCAGTACATGACGGCGCAGTACCGAGGCGCATCCGGACAGCTGCCAAGCTTCTGTGGATCCGATTGGGCCAACATGTTGGACCTCTGCCAAGTCCTCCAAAATTTTGAGCAATCCACGTTGCTTGTGAGCAGTGACAACTCTTCAGTCAGCATTACCATACCACTGCTGTGTTTACTGAAGAGGTCAATGTTGAAAATCAAGGAAACAGCTGTCATGATGCAACTGGGGGAATCTGAAGGAGAAAACGATCAGCGTGATGGTACCAACATCAGGCCATCCGCCTCAGGGAACGCTGGCCCCAGCAGCTATGACGAAGAAGAGGAGGAGGAACAGCTGGAGTTGGAGCAGGAATTTCATGCCACCACTGACGAGGGCCAGAGCGGTGCACGTTGGACTTCCACAATTCAGCGCGAATGGTCAGCAGAAGCAGACCAGGAGGAAGGTGACGACTATGATGCATCACAACAACTATCACAACGCTCACAAGAGGATGATGAGGATTCTGGTAGGACTCTGGCACACATGGCTCAATTCATGCTAGACTGCATTGAACGCGACCCACGCATTGTGCGCATTCTGGACAACACCAATTACTGGGTTTATACCCTTCTGGATCCACGGTACAAACACAATGTTCCAAAACTGCTTGAAGAAAGAGTCAGACAGGTCAAAATGAAAGAATACCAGCAGGCCCTTGTGGAGACTTTAGAGAGGAGATTGACATCCTCCCCCTCCTCTAGCCAGTTGTACGCCGACAGACTGACTTCCGCAAACCCAGGACGACCAGGAGGGCAGCAAACAACGCAAGCCGCAGCTAGTGCCCAAAAGGGAATGGTATCGGCAGTGTCCTTGAAGTGGGAAAATTTTCTGACACCCATGCAGCAGCAGCCCACTGAACAGCAAGCGTGCAGATCCACCTCCAACACCGATCGCCTGGAGAAGATGGTCAAGGACTACATGTCAGATGACGTAGCTGTGTCGAACAATCCATCCGCACCCTTCAACTATTGGGTATCGAAGCTAGACACCTGGCACGAACTGGCAATGTACGCAATAGAGGTGCTGGCTTGCCCGGCAGCCAGCGTTATGTCGGAACGCTGTTTCAGTGCTGCCGGAGGCATCGTCACAGATCGGCGTATCCGCCTCTCCACAGAAAATGCAGACCGTCTGACTCAAATTAAAATGAATCAATCCTGGATTGGAAATGACTACGCAACACTCCCGGACCCCAACCAAGTAACATGACCAATGAACATCTGGGATGGTGTAGCGTTTCCGGTCCCTGTTTATTGAACCTCTCATCTGTATTACATTTATGACTGCATGGCGGCAAAAAGCATTGCTGCTATATCCGCACGCTTTTTGTCCTCATGCAAGGCCTGGGTTGTTGTGTCTCAAAAAGCATGGCCTTCTCCTCCTGCGCCTGCTCCTGTTCCATCACGTGTGCTGCTGCTGCTGCTGGGTTAGCGTTGCCGGTCCCTGTTTATGGAACCTCTTATCTTTATTACATTTATGACTGCATGGCGGTACAAAGCATGCTATCCGCACGCTTCTTGTCCTCATGCAAGGCCTGGGTTGTTGTGTCTCACAAAGCGTGGCCTTCTCCTCCTGCGCCTCCTCCTGTTCCATCACGTCTGCTGCTGCTGGGTTAGCGTTGCCGCGTGGTCCCTGTTTATTGAACCACTTATCTTTATTACATTTATGACTGCATGGCGGTACAAAGCATGCTATCCGCACGCATCTAGTCCTCATGCAAGGCCTGGGTTGTTGTGTCTCACAAAGCGTGGCCTTCTCCTCCTGCGCCTCCTCCTGTTCCATCACGTCTGCTGCTGCTGGGTTAGCGTTGCCGCGTGGTCCCTGTTTATTGAACCACTTATCTTTATTACATTTATGACTGCATGGCGGTACAAAGCATGCTATCCGCACGCTTCTTGTCCTCATGCAAGGCCTGGGTTGTTGTGTGTCTCACAAAGCGTGGCCTTCTCCTCCTGCGCCTCCTCCTGTTCCATCACGTCTGCTGCTGCTGGGTTAGCGTTGCCGCGTGGTCCCTGTTTATTGAACCACTTATCTTTATTACATTTATGACTGCATGGCGGTACCTCATGCAAGGCCTGGGTTGTTGTGTCTCACAAAGCGTGGCCTTCTCCTCCTGCGCCTCCTCCTGTTCCATCACGTCTGCTGCTGCTGGGTTAGCGTTGCCGCGTGGTCCCTGTTTATTGAACCACTTATCTTTATTCCATTTATGACTGCATGGCGGTACCTCATGCAAGGCCTGGGTTGTTGTGTCTCACAAAGCGTGGCCTTCTCCTCCTGCGCCTCCTCCTGTTCCATCACGTCTGCTGCTGCTGGGTTAGCGTTGCCGCGTGGTCCCTGTTTATTGAACCACTTATCTTTATTACATTTATGACTGCATGGCGGTACCTCATGCAAGGCCTGGGTTGTTGTGTCTCACAAAGCGTGGCCTTCTCCTCCTGCGCCTCCTCCTGTTCCATCACGTCTGCTGCTGCTGGGTTAGCGTTGCCGCGTGGTCCCTGTTTATTGAACCACTTATCTTTATTACATTTATGACTGCATGGCGGTACAAAGCATGCTATCCGCACGCTTCTTGTCCTCATGCAAGGCCTGGGTTGTTGTGTCTCACAAAGCGTGGCCTTCTCCTCCTGCGCCACCCTCCTCCTGTTCCATCACGTGTGCTGCTGCTGGGTTAGCGTTGCCGGTCCCTTTTCCTGGAACCTCTTATATGTATTACATTTATGACTGCATGCCGACAAAAAGCATGTTACCTGTGCAAAGAAAACAGACATTTCCCGCATTTAAAAGAGTTTTCCCTTTGAAACTTTAAAATCGATTTTCTCAAAAACTATAAGCTCTTTTTGCTAAAATTTTTTTTCCTCTTGTACCCACTCCCAAGGTGCACATACCCTGTAAATTTGGGGTATGTAGCATGTAAGGAGGCTTTACAAAGCACAAAAGTTCGGGTCCCCATTGACTTCCATTATGTTCGGAGTTCGGGTCGAACACCCGAACATCGCGGCCATGTTCGGCCTGTTCGGCCCGAACCCGAACATCTAGATGTTCGCCCAACACTAGGCGGGACCACGTGGTGCGCATGCGTCAAAAAGTACGCATCACGGACGCATCAAGAGCTGCATAATGCAGCTCAATCTGACGTCCAACTTCAACACCACCATGCATTGCGTTAGGGGCACGTTATGCAACCTTAACGTCCCCTAAAACGCAACGTCTTAGTGGGAAAGAGGCCTTAATGTGATAGTGGTGAGCCCTGCAGACCCAGGCCCATATGCAATTCACTTTTTCTCCTTAGTTTTCTCCTAGTTGATATTTTTAAACTTGTCAATAAAATGCCTTTTAAATTACCGACAAGCAAACAAATACTCTAAATCATTTTGATAGTACTTTTCACCTATTTTTTGGTACTTTTTTCATTGCAAAGTGCTGAAAAGTTATTCTAAATTGAAGATGAAAAATTATCTCCTAGGAGAAAACTCAGGAGAAAAAGTTAATTGCATATGGGCCACAGTGTGGTAAAGTGAAATGTCAAAGTACTGTACATACTCGACTATAAGTCTAGAAATTTAGGTCTAATTCACTAAATAAACGTATAGTGGTCGACTTATACACGAGTCACAGCCAACACTGAGCAATGTGTGTACTATTAGTGACATTCCTATTTGCAGCAATTTACCTAGTAGTAAGTGATAATTTCTTGATAAAGGCGCTATTCGTGACCTCAAGACTGTACTGTGTACTCCTATCTGTTTATTGCCTGAGGAATCGGGAATATACCCGTGAAACGCGTTGCGGTTCTGTTCATGGAGTATGTGAATAAATTGTCTTTATCTTAAGCGACAGCATCGAGTTTATTTCTGAGTGGCCGGTCCACCGCCGCCACCCGAATATTTTAAACATTTTAGCATATTTTATCCTTTTGGCGCCTCTGTACATCTACTTGTCAAGATATCCACCCTTGGTGGTTGGAAGGGTGACAAACCCTCCTTTCCTTCTTCAGAGAGCGACATCTTAATCCTGAGTGGGGACAGGTCTAATCTCCCCACCTGCCTATATAGTGGTTGCCTAAACGGTAACCCATGTTTGTAAGTATAATACTTACTCTACACTAATTCTCCCTGATCCAATACATACTACACTATATTGGGCTCTCGGTTTCTCTGTTTTAAATTTCTTGATAAAGGAAATGTCTAGAAACCACAGGTCTGAAAGTCCTGCTCACAACAATTAACAAGGTAAGTGGCAGTGGGAAAGATACTGGGCTGCAGGAGGGGGAGTAAATAACTGCTGCACTTGGTGGCCTGAAGGAGTTATTGGCTGCACATAAGGAACAGGAAGTGTTAATGACTGCAATACTGTACGCAGTGCAGTCACTAACCCATCCTGGGCCCCAAGTGCAGCTGTTAATTCTTCTTAGTCCCAAAGTGCAGCCATTAACTTTGCTGGGTAGACTTATACTTGAGTCAGTAAAAAATTCCAGCTTAAGAGGAGCAAATATTGGGGTGGACTTATACACGAGGTAGACTTGTATTCGAGTATATGCGGTAGTTTTGCTTATCCTTTGAAATTGTCCATTAGGGATTTCTCCTCAATGAGAACACAAGCAGCCGTGAGGAATAATTCTAGAGAGTGGTTTGGGGGACGAGGGTCGGGGCTTCATGCAGCATGTGGAAATGGCACAGTACCACAGACATGACATTATCTCTGTGGGATCCAAACACATCCAAACAGAGATACAAGGCAGCAATACTAACCACTAATTAAAGAAAATAAAAAGAGTTTATGGCTCACCCGGTAGCAGCTGCCATTATGCAGCCTCCATCTTCCGGCTTGGCTGTACAGCATCCGGCGCCGTCGTGGTTCATGCCAAAATTGTGTCCCATTTCGTGCGCCATTGTGGCCGCAACTCCAATCGCATTGTCTGAATGATCCTGCAAAAGGCAGCATAGAGGGTTAGAATGTATTAACCACTTCACATCCAGACCTTGATTCCCACTTATGGACCAGAGCAGTTTTTACATTTTAGCTATGTTCCTATTTAATCAGCAATAATTGTATCCCTACTTATGACACCTAAATAAAATAATGTTTTTTCAAGACAGGCTTTCATTGTATGGCATTTTTCCCTCTAACAATTTTATTTTCTGTGCATTTTAATGGGAAAAAGAGGGGAAAAAAATTGAAAAAAAAAAAACACATTTCTCAGTTTTACCAATTCCAATTTAAAAATAAAAAGCACTACTGTAGATAAAAAACACAAAGTTTGACTAATTCTACCGTTTATCACAAAACTAAGATCACGTTCCTGTCACAATTTATGGTGAGGATATTTGATTCTAAAATAATGCTACAATGTGTATTTTTCACTATGAACTGAGAAAATAAAAGCATTTTTTAATGGTAAAAATCAATCTTATTGGCTCAGGGAACATATATTCCCTTTCACCAATTAGTACTGCAGCAGATAGTGCTGGAGGTGTGCACAGGAGCAATGCCCAACCATGCACAGCTATGCTTCAGCTACAAGACTTCTATCTACGTCCTTGTGGCTTAGATGAAGTCGCAGAGGACGTAGATATACTATAGTGGTGGATAATGTTTAACAAACAAAAAGGCATACCCAGAGCAGCATTCTGATTGGTTGCCTTGAGCAACTGTTCCTTTTTTGCACCGATTGCAGCCACAGAAGGTACAAACCCACACACAGTTGGATGCCCCCTTTACTGTTTCCCCATGTTGTCCCAATGGCTAGAGTAGGCACAAGCTGGCATCTAGTGGTGGCTTCACCAGTGTTGCTTCAAGGACACCTGAAGTGAGTAGCAGCACATGGAAGCTGCCATATTTGTTTCCTTTTAAACAATACCAGTTGCCTGGATATCCTGCTGAACTCATTGGCTGCAGTAGTGTCTGAATAACACCAGAAACAAGCTTGCAGCTAATCTTGCCACACTTCAGACAGAGCTCCTGATCTGCTGCACGCTTGTTCAGGATCTATGGCTACAAGTATTAGGGCTGGTTCACACGGACTGCAGGCGGCTTCCGACGACTGGAAGCCGCGTCGTCCTGTGATGTCTCGTTCGGGGAGCGGCGGTACGGCGAGCGTCAGCTTCCCGTCGCGATCAGCGTTTTTAATCCCCGCAAGGGAACATGAAGCCATGGCGGCTAGGTGACTCTGGACGCTTCATGCGCCTTCTAGGGCCTGCTGAAACGACACGGTAAATCGGGATCGGAACTGCGCAATTGATGGTAATCACCAGTAACTGCGCAATACTAAACGTTCTCATTCACTTGGGAGTGTTTAGCCGAGTCCCAAACACTTGGCTGTAAATGCCGCCAAATGTCTGTGAGCCAGCCCTTAGAGGCAGAGGCTCAGCAGGGCAGCCAGGCAATGTGCATTATGTATAAGGAAATAAATATGGCAGCCTCCACATCCCACGCTGGTCAGGTATCCTTTCAGCTCCTGTGTCTCACCTGAGAACTGTAATCGACCCAGGTGGACCCCCGTTACCTTTACAACACGGGCATAACGCAATGCAAATTCTACACATTATATTCATAGCATGAAGCATGAGAAGACCAGAGATGCGCAGAAGACGCCAACTCATCCGGGGTCGGTGATCTTCAGAGGCTGCCAGCAGGAGACGGGAGAAGTCAGAAGCTCAGGAGAGGGACCCAAATGACTTCTAGGAGCTCGAAGAAGCCCCAGGTAAGTAAAACTACATATTTTTTTGGGTAACCTCTTGAGTCCTTTAACCATTTCAGCTCGTGGGGATTTTTCACCTTATGCATCAGGGCAATTTTCACCTCCCATTCATTCGCTAATAACGTCATCACTACTTATCACAGGTTATTGATCTATATCTTGTTTTTTCCGTCACTAATTAGGATTTCTTTGGGTGGTACATTTTGCTAAGAATTATTTATTTATAAATGCATTTTAACAGGATTAATAAGAAAAAATGGACCAAAATTCATTATTTCTCAGTTTTCATCCATTATAGCTTTAAAATAATCCACGCTACCATAATTAAAACCCACGTATTGTATTTGCCCATTTGTCTCGCTTATGACACCATTTAAATTTTGTCCCTATCACAATGTATGGCGCCAATATTTTATTTGGAAATAAAGGTGCATTTTTTCCGTTTTGCGTCCATCACTATTTACAACCTTATAATTTAAAAAATGTTTGTAGTATACCCCCTTCAAATGCATATTTAAAAAGTTCAGACCCTTATGTAACTATTTATGGGTTTTTTTTTTTTGTTTGTTTTGTTTTTTTCCATTAAAAATTTTATTTGGGTAATATTTTGGTGTGGGAAATAAACAGTTAATTTTAAATGTTAAAATCTGTGTAAATTCCCTTCAAAAATGTTTGTAGATGTAGTTTTACTATTTGGCCACAAGATGGCCACGTTGAGTTTTTTTTGTACTCACTTCCCCTCCCTTCCCCCCCCCCCCCCCCTTCCTACCGCTCAGCATCTTGCACTATGCTTTTGACAATATGTATTGTACCATGTCTATTGTCAGGCTGTTTTTTCATTGGTTAAATGTCATCGGTTTTTTAACTTTTTTGACTTTTGTATGTTGGCTATGCCATTTTATATGCATTTTGTACATGTTGCTTTAAGTGGGCTGGCCTTGCTCGATGTGGGCGGGCGCCCAACTATTTAAACCCATGCTGACATTGTATATGCTGGCTATGATTAAGGAGCCTTCCAGAGCTCCGATACGCGTCAGCCTTGTTGTGTGTCCATTGATGTATTAATAAAGGAAGAAACTTTTTACACCCACCCTCGGTGCAGCGGGACATCATTTTTTTATCTACATGTTCCTGAGGCTTTGGTTCCTGCTCCCTTGGGATTGCAGCAATGGTGGTAGCAGCGTTTCCACCTTCCTCTGCTGTGCATTTTTTCCGTTTTGCGTCCATCACTATTTACAACCTTATAATTTAAAAAATGTTTGTAGTATACCCCCTTCAAATGCATATTTAAAAAGTTCAGACCCTTAGGTAACTATTTATGTTTTTTTTTTTTTTTTTTTTTTTTCCATTAAAAATTTTATTTGGGTAATATTTTGGTGTGGGAAATAAACAGTTAATTTTAAATGTTAAAATCTGTGTAAGTTCCCTTCAAAAATGTTTGTAGATGTAGTTTTACTATTTGGCCACAAGATGGCCACGTTTAGTTTTTTTTTTTTTAATCTTGAGCTTCTCGCTAACTGGAAGCACAAGGAGGACGGGGAAATTTTTTTGTTGCAGAAAGACTGAAGCCTCTTGTAAGAGCGCTTCGGTTTTTCTGCTGGGGACACGGATCGGTGATCGGCAACCATGTTCCCGTTCACTGATCCCAGGGCTACCGGGGGACACGGGGGCACGTTCGCGATCGCGCGCGGGAGTGTGCCGAAGCGCGGCACCGCGGCAGAGCAGCTGCCTGGACGCGAGCAGTGTTGCCAACTCATCCCTTTAATTACTGACACATATGAATTATACAGGTTTCGTGGCTAGGTAGATGCAGGTAAGGCACTGACTATGTGTAAGTAGCCCCAGAACCTGTATAACTTAGATGTGTCAGTAATTAAAGGGATGAGTTGGCAACACTGGACGCGAGAATCACGTCTGGGCGGCTGAAATGGTTAATCTTCTTTGGGTACACTTTAAAGAGAAACCATAACCAAGAATTGAACTTCATCCCAATCAGTAACTGATACCCCCTTTCTCATGAGAAATCTATTCCTTTTCACAAACAGATCATCAGGGGGCGCTGTATGGCTGATATTGTGGTGAGACCCCTCTCACAGTAGCGGCTCACAGCACTGAGGTACTGACATCACACTGTGGGAGCCTTGTTGCATTGTGAGAAATAGAGGGACATGTAAGCCATGCCCATGCCACACCCCTAACCACACACAACCCTAGTCATGCATACCATAAAGATTTTATAACAAAAATATGTTATTTTATTATTCAAACCACACTGGTTCTTTTCTATCCTGTATCATTTACTTTCATATTAATATTTGAAAATAAGAAATATATCTATTTAAATGATGGGAATAAAGTTTAAAGTCAGTTAAACATGTATTTTTCTAAAGAAATATGTGTTTTTGTCCTGAAAGAGGGACAAATGAGGGAGAAAGAGGGATTGGAACCCCCGAAGAGGGACTGTCCCTCCAAAACAGGGACAGTTGGTCGCTATGCTTACTCAGTCCCTATGTTCTTTCCATATGATTTCATACAATATTACAACATAATTACCATGTTCACCCCTCCGGACTGGTAGGAGGAGCACATCGCCTGGAGTGGAGCCAAACCGATGGTTGTTCCGTGAAAAGCACGCCCTCTGCAGGAAAAGAAGAAGAATTACTGCTAACAATACTGATGACAGGAGTTCGTCAATGTAATGCAAATAATTGGTGCAAATATTATTATACTAATGCTGTGCATATTTCTGCTGCTTGGAATTGGACCAATCAAATGCTAATCCTTATCTCCTCTTCAGCAAATTACAACTTCCTGCTCACTCTCTCCTCCTCCATGTCACTCTAAAGCCACGCCTCCCTACTAGAGATGGACAGCTATCATAGGCTGTCAACAGGGAGGCGTGGCTTCACCTTCAGTACTGAAATGACTAGGGTGGTTCAATAAGAAGCCAAGCATTCAGACTTGATGCAGAATTAGGCAAATTTTGTATGCAAGTCAATGCAGCTTGAAAATAGACCAATCAAATCCCCCCAAGGTGGAATTGTCTCTAAAGCTACATACACACATGCAATAACTGTTGGCCGAAACAGATGACGATTGTTATGTCTGTTCTGTGGTAGCCAATCAATCTTGATCAGGCATTGAGCATCATTAAATAAGGGTCTGTCCTGTTGGATCCTTAATGACCCCTGATACCTGAGCATGACCAATCGCAATGCTGTTTTCAAGCCTTGCCGACCGATTGAAGCCGCTCCATTGTCTGCCGATTGTCGTCCCCCATCCATCCATAGCAACAGAACCCATCGCTTGCCTCAAGGCTAGGGGTGTGTCTGTACAGCCTCGTTTCCCAATCCCCGATGGGCCACAGATGTGTGTACTCAGCGGACCTGAACTCCGAACATCCTCTCTGCTCTAAAAGATAGGCAACAGCATAATAACCTTTAAAGAAAAACATTTCTTTGTTCCAGCTGATACAAATCCTGCAATACATTTGCAGTGTGTCTACTTCCTGCTTTCATGGAAGCAGACATAGGGTTAACATCCTGTGTTTGCAAATTAGCTTCTCTACTGTGGCAGAGGAGATTCCTGAGCTGACACAGGTGAGAGATCAAATTACACTGGTGATTTGTCACAGATGAGGGGTAATTAGACAGGCTAAACTCTCTAAATACATACAGGGTGGATTTCTCTATATTTTCCTTTTGTCCTGTGCAGAGCCAGGACAAGGTCCTCCAGCACCCAAGGCTGAGACACCAGAGGTCACCCCTCAATCCCCCCCCCCCCCAGCCGTCACACACTGATTGCTATTAGACTAAGAGGCACCCCAGGGCCCCCAACACCTTAATCTCTAGCTATCTGGCTTGCAGACACTGCCATGTATCCCCTTTTCTTATTTCTATCAGCTCCAACCACAATAGGGGAATAATAGCTGAGTGAGTTGTGCGCCCCCTCCTACACTGCGCCCTGAGGCTGGAGCCTCTCTCGCCTCTGCCTCGGCCCCACCCTGTGAAAGAGTTCAGGTCCACTTTAACAAAAAACACCATTTTTAAAAAAAAGCTAAGTCAAGTGTGCGTATTTTATTATTACATGCTATTTGCAATTTGACAGAACATTGACTTGTATTTAGGCAGGTGTGATGTCACAGTAGTGCTGCTGCACATTCTCACGTTATGAGCTGCGCGTTGTCATGCGGGGTGAGCTGCAGGATCTTCCTCCTATAGGTCAGGAAGGCACGTAGGGTTACATACGGGTTTTCTGAGACGTTGCATTTATCTCCAGTGTTCCAGATCTCCAAACCAACCAGAGCAATGCGGATCTTCAGCGCTCTGTAAAACTGAACAGACAAGAATGATGCTGGATGGGGGTGACTTCCTCTGACACACTTCCTGTCGCATATCAGAACAATAACCACACAGAGAGACACACAGGCACACACATTTGCCTGCTTCTAATTAGTACTGCTGTAATGTGTATTTATGGCCACTTTTCACTAGGGGGCAGTATGAGACGATAACAGAGGACTTCTGCTTTCAGTTTCTATATTTTCTGCTAGTAGAGAGACATCAAAGCATTCCAAGAATTTACAGCCCAAAGAGTTCTGCCGACTGGGGTAAAAAGCAATGCACTTATCTCAAACGAGATAACTCTATTCAAGTTGCCAATGGGTTGAGCGAAGTCGGCTGTACACACATTAGAAAGGTGAACGCTCATCGACCTAAGCTGTTATCAGCTGCGTCAGTCAATTTTTATCTAATGTGTATACCATATGTACCCTCAGCAGATATCATCCCTGCTGGCAGTCAGATCACCCTCGCTCCTATGAACACACGGTGCTTGTCAGCATAATTCTCATCAATCAGGAGAAAGCAGAGCATTCATATGTAATTACCAAATATACTGTATTCACCCACATGACAATAACTACAAACAGGACATAGACATCAGGTGTACATAACATTATACAGACCGCGCCTTGCAGACCAGCAATCAAGACATGACAACATTTATATCGCGCTTTTCGCCTGTCGGACGCAAATTGCCAGAGCTGCAGCCACTAGGGTGCGCTCTATAGACAGTAGCAGTGTTAGGGAGACTTGCCCAAGGTCTCCTACTGAACAGGAAGATTCAAACACTGGAGTCCTGTGTCAGAGGCAGAAGCAATAAAAAGGCAGAAGCAAGGAAAATTAAAAAAAAAAAACACACATGATGTAGCTGCAAATGAATATTACATACTAACCTCACCGTCAGTTCCTCTCAGAGGCTCACCATTTTCTTCTTACAGTGATCCCTTCCAGTTCTGACAAGATTGCTGTCAGTTATATATCAGCTGCTGTCAGTTACAAATGAATGTGCAAGGTAATGCCCATGTTTCCCTATGGCTCAAGTGGGTGATGTTACAGTTTAACAGTGTGCTGACCAGGAAGCTGTTATGGGGTAATGGCCATTTTTACAATGGAGGACGGAGAATTCCATTGATGGCAGTGGACAAACAGGGCGCAGGAGAGGAGAAAGAGATTGAGGAGTAGACTACACAGGAGGTAAGTATGACCCGTGTATGGTTATTTTGACTTTTTATTTTCAGTTCAGGTTCTCTTTAACCAGTACACTATCCAGCCGCGACTACTATCCAGTCACTACAAGCGGGTGTCATAACTTTCATTCACACATCTGAAATACTAAAAGCATCCCGGGTCAGTTCCTGTATGATGGTTGGCAATCAATCCCGGTAATTAAATGTATTGATCATGTGTGTTGTGCATTTCCGTCCACAGCAATAACGTGCTGAAAGGATTAATGTCAGCGGATGGAGGTGTCCATTAGGAGACGGAGCCGTTTCCTGTGGCTGGAATCATACGCAGATCCGCACAGCGATCAGTCATTATTAGATATCATCATTTTATTCAAAACCATTATTCCAGCAATTAGAAGTTCTAATTTAGAACAATGATTTTTGTAGGTAGGCTGAGGGTGGGATATCTGCATCGGAATCAAGAAATTTGGGCGCCCGGGGTTAATGGATAGGGATGCTCATTTGGACTCCGCGGAAATGCAATTTCCGAAATTCCGATCGGAAATTGTATTTCCGCATCGGAATGCGGAAATCGTGAATACAAGTGTGGTAAGCGGATTTTTGTGGATTTCCGCCGGAAATCGCGGAAATTTCCGCCGACTTTAACATCAATTTTCTCAAAAACTATAAGGTCTTTTTGAAAACTTTTTTTTTTTGCATCTTGTTCACAAGTCTTAGGGTTAGGCATAGGCACCACCAGGGGGTTTTTAGGGATATAGGCACCGCCGGGCGGGGGGAGGGGGGTTAGGCACCACCAGGGAGGTCTTAGGGTTAGGCACCATTAGGGGGGGTCTTAGGGTTAGGCACCACCAGGGAGGTCTTAGGGTTAGGCACCATTAGGGGGGGTCTTAGGGTTAGGCATCGGTAGAGGCAGGGTTCTGTGTGAGAGTAGGGTTAGGTTTAGTAGTAGTGGAATATCTGCAATATTGACCAATGTTTTACTATAATTATTACAATATTTTCATTTTCATTGTTATATAGATGATATTTTACGATTTCGCCTTCATCTGGCACCCTTTTTATTACTGGTATTTTAACATACTTATTATTCTATCTCAGATGAAGAAACTGTAAAAATATTGTTATAGATAATATTTTAACATTTCGTCTATACCCCGCGCCCTTTTTTCCTCTCCAACTGGCTACTGTAAAGGGGCCCACTAACAGTACAATTTAGATAAATGCGATCGGCAATAGAATGTCATAATACATCGATTATGCCACCATCAACTAACCAATCTGTACTTCCTATCCTTAATGACTGATTATAAAAACGATTTTTCCAATCGACTAAATAGTCATCGAATGATCGCCTTAAGAATCCTTCGCAGTCAATTTAGTACAGATTGAAGTTTATTTCCTGCCAATCCAGTGGGCTCGATTCACAAAGCGGTGCTAACCCAGTTAGAGACTTTAGGCGTGATAACCATTGCACCACGCTGGTGAAAAGCCAGTTTAGGCGTGATAAGTTTAGGAGTGTTAAGTTTAGGTGTGATAAGTTTAGATAAGTTTAGATCGCGCGCAAAGTGCCACACGCAAAGCAGCGCCAATAAACTCTATGCGAAGTGCACCAGACTTTGCTGGCGCAAAACTTTTGATCAGCTGTGCATTGCGGTGCTAACCCAGTTGGTGCTATAGTTATCACGCCTAAACTTATCACGCCTAAACTTATCACGCCTAAACTTATCACGCCTAAACTTATCACGCCTAAACTTATCGCACCTAAACTTATCACGCCTAAACTTATCACGCCTAAACTTATCACACCTAAACTTATCATGCCTAAACTTATCACACCTAAACTTATCACGCCTAAACTTATCACGCCTAAACTTATCACGCCTAAACTTATCACGCCTAAACTTATCACGCCTAAACTTATCATGCCTAAACTTATCACGCCTAAACTTATCATGCCTAAACTTATCACGCCTAAACTTATCATGCCTAAACTGAGTTTAGGCGTGATAAAGGGCTTTTCACCAGCGTGCTAACTGTTAGCACCACTTTGTGAATCAGGCCCAATGACATTTATCTGATCGCTCAGGCAATTCTCCTCTAAAAATGATGCTATTAGTGGACAACTTTAAGCCTGGTACACACTTCAAATTATGATTGGCCAATCACTGAGCAATTTTACCGCCTCCATGTAGTATGAGGGTCAACAGATATTGAATACTATGAGCAGATTGTGTAGGTAAGCTCTTATAATACATGGAAGTGATATAATTGGCCAGTGATTGGCCAATCATAGTTAAAAGTGTGTACCAGGGCCGGGCAGAGACAGAGGCGAGAGAGGCTCCAGCCTCAGGGCGCAGTGTAGGAGGGGTCGCACAACTCACTCAGTTATCACTCCCCTATTGTGTTTGAAGCATAGAGAAATAAGAAAAGGGATAATGGGAGTGACTGCAAGCCAGGTAACTAGAGATTAGGGTGTTGGGGGCCCTGGGGAGCCTCTTAGTCTAATAGCAATCAGTGTGTGACGGCTGGGGTGGGAGGGATGGAGGGGCGCACTTTAGTGTCTCAGCCTTGGGTGCTGGAGGACCTTGTCCCAGCTCTGGTGTGTACTAAGCTTAAGTCTCAGAAGACCCTATGCATCGTCCCAGAACTCGGTTAAGCCTGGTACACACATTCAATTTTGATTGGCCAATTTTATTAGTAGTAGTAATAGTATTCAAAATCTGTTAGCCCTCATACTATATGGAGATGATCAAAAATGGATCTATGTTTGTACACCCAGGCCTTCAAGGACACCTGAAGTGAGAGGAATATGGAGGCTGACATATTTATTTCCTTTTAAGCAATACCAGTTGCCTGGCAGCCCTGCTGGTCTATTTGGCTGCAGTAGTGTCTGAATCACACCAGAAACAAGCATGCAGCTAATCTTGTCAGATCTGACAATAATGTCAGAAACACCTGATCTGCTGCATGCTTGTTCAGGGGCTATGGCTAATAGTATTAGAGGCAGAGGATCAGCAGGACAGCCAGGCAACTGGTATTGCTTAGAAGGAAATAAATATGGCAGCCTCCATACCCCTCTCACATCCGTTGTCCTTTAATTAAAACCCCTTCACACTGAGGCGGTGTGGGGAATTTACCCCACCCCACCGCAATTCTAATGGTGATCGTTCGATGACAGTTTAGTTGATGGAAAAACATTATTTTTTAATTGGTTGGGATGGTAGGAATTACAGAGAGGTTCATCCATGGTGAAATAATCGATGTATTACAACATTATATTTCCAAAGACATTTATCTGAGCGCTCAGGTGACTCTTTGCTGAAAATTGTACCGTTAGTGGGCACCTTTAAAGTGAACCAGAGACGAAGCATCCTCATGTATTTTACCATATAGATCAGTGGGAACATTAGAGAAAACACCAATCCTGCTCTGTTTCATCCTTCACTGTTCAGCCTGCTTGTTATCAGCCCTGATAAGAATCCCGGACTGAGCATTCAGTCTGGCTTTGCTCAGGAATCATTATAGCTGAGTCATTATAGCAGAGCCACAAGGGGGCAGGCTTGGACTTGAAAAGACACCAGAGAAGACAGACTCAGCTATAATGATTCCTGAGCAAAGTCAGACTGAATGCTCAGTCGGGGATTTTATCAGGGCTGATGACAAGCAGGCTGAGCAGTAAAGGATGAAACAGAGAGCAGGGTAGGTGTTTTCTCTAATGTCCTCACTGATATATATGGTAAAATACATGAGGGTGCTTTGTCTCTGGTTCTCTTTAAAGGCTTGGATCGATTAAATATGATCTTTTCTTGTAATCTGATTGATCTTATTGAAAAATACGATTATTCGCTAAAAATTGTATTGTTAATGGGCAGCATTAGGCTGGCACAATGAGGCAATCAAATCTGTTCCTCTCTCCTCCAAACCCCATACAGCAGCAAAGATGGGTTAACATGTAATCGGGCCCCAGGCGATGTAGTAGATTTGGGGCCCCCTGTGGCTTTTTTTGGTGGGGAGAGGACAGAGAAGGTGGCAGGTGGACCCCGTGACACCCATTAGGCCCCAGGCACCTGCTTAGGTTGCCTGGTGGATGATCCTGCTTTGCTTAGCAGTCACCATCCCTGCACTTGACCCAACAGCTGAATACGACAATAGATCATTGATTATGAGCCATACCTTATCAATATAATTGGTGACTTCCAGCATCTTCCTGCGGGTGCGCTCCAAGTCCGAATCGTGTTTCTGAAACTGGGAAAATGAGAGAGAAATCAATGCGGCGTAATGTAGCCGTCAGCTCCAGGAAACACTCGCTATTGATCCCGGTAAGTGGCCTGAAAGGCAGCGATCTTTCCCTGGCTCCCTGCCCAGGATCACCGACACCCGATACGCAGATTACACCCCGCCTGCTTCCTCCGGGAGAGTCTCCTGTGATGTCTGTGTTACCGCCAGGTGGGGGGAGCGTCTGCGGGCTCATTGCTGGTGGGATCATGGTTACTGCGGTGTACTCCATCACCTCTTACCACACCAGTCATCACATCAGACAGGAGGCTGACGGCAGTGAGTTCACCGCCTGTCAGCTGCTCTCTTGCACGGTTTGGTGCTTCTTAGCATTTGTTACCGGCACTGGGTAGCCCCCCCCCCCCCCCCCCCCTCATGGAGTCACATCCGAGCGCGGCTGCAGCTTTGTTTATCCGGGACATGTCCCAGTTCTCTGCCATCGGTTAATGTCACCGCATGTCAGAGCTTGACACAAGCGTGCAGTTCAGCCGCCTGTCTGAAAGAGGTCTTAGAGGAGTGGGACACTATGGAGGCCTCCAGCTTGCTTTACATGTTTTTTGCATTGCGGTGGAATTTTGATGCTCCTGCCGCATTACACCCCAATGCAAAAAAACGGCAATCATATGACTCTCCTGAAGAGTGCTCCGACAGGATCACATGCAGGTCTTTTTGTGGCTTCACATGTAGGGTTTGAAGTTGATTCAGGTAACACTTAAACACTTTTAATGACTAGCTGTGCATAGTTTTCTTGTAAGCTTTCGGAGCTATAAAGAGAACCCGAGGAGGATCTTCGCAGGGCAGATGGGACCCAGAGGCATGTTCTCTGCCTAATGACATGGCTCTGTGTCCCTACACCGCCGATCTCTGCTCCCCCACCGCCGCAATTTAGCCCCCCGAGTTTAGCAACAAGATTTGTCGCTAACTTGGAGGTAAACACAGGGTAGAGGAATTCCCTGCACAAAACGCCCGCCAGGGGCGTTCCTACCTCTCTCCCTGGCCGCGCCTCCTGCCGCTTCCCCGCCTCCCTGCACGCTATGAGAGACACACAGTCTCTCAGTGCAGCGTCGTGACCCAGTGGTGGGCCATTGCCGCCAGTGTTGCCAACTTAGCGAAAAGCTAAGAAAAGCTGCTAATGACAAATCTGGCGACATTTGTCTTGTGTTATTGTAGACTTTAAAATTTGGAAGACTCTAACTTAAGTTGCCGGCTGCCAGCCCCTCCCTGTCCCAAAGCACGCCACTCACAGACAGCCTGGCCGGGCTGGCCCGTCCTCTCACAGAAGTCCCGCCCCCATCAAGCCGCTGGGAGCCACCCAGTACGGGGCAACCAATCACAGCACAGCTAGGAACCTTCCAGACCAGTCAGGGGACAACACTCACACTAGCCCTCCCTGCTTCCATCGCAGGCGCTCTTGCTGGGGAGCAGAGGGGTGACGTCAGGTGGGCCGGTCCCTGGATGATGTGCGAGAGGCGGGGTCGGGGGTGGAGCCGTTATGCAAATTATGTGATGATGTCATCTAGGGCGGGGTCGGAGGTGGAGCCTTTATGCAAATTACGTGATGACGTCATCTAGCGACTTCTAGGACAGCCAATAGCTACTTTCCTTACTGACGAGTTGGCAACACTGATTGCGGCCCACAGGAGAGGTGGGGAGCGGTGGTTTTTGCAGCTACCTTATCCACTCAGCCTGGTGGATCAGGAAGCCTACTTTTTTTTTATTTTTTGAGCCCACCTTGGGCTCTGTTTAAGGTTCAGGTATGAAGAACTAGATTATGCTTGAAGAGGAAACTTAGAAGTTTTGGAAAGATTGCAAGAAAGAGTAGAGTTCAATAAAGGAATTACCTAAATCAACTTTCGGTTGGTTTGATGTCAGCAGATCTGCTCCATGCCTAACCATGGACCATATTTTCCTCTCTACTGATGGTTTTATAGTAATAAAGATGAAAATTCCCGAACTGGGTCACACACCAAACTGCCGGACTGACCTCACCTCGGCATAGTCCGCGACCAGATAGAGTTCCACACATCTGTCTCCCTCCATCTCCTCTCTCTTCACCTGCGGGAGACACAAGAGCTCTGAGTACAGTTGGCAGCGGTGAGCAGTACCCAGAACCCCCTCTGCTCTCACTCACTACATTTATCTCCTGAGTTTTCCCATACCGGAGGGTTTCTTATCTTATGCACAAAAAAGTATTTTACTGGTGAGAAAACTTCTCATGTGAGAACCCTCAGGAATAAAGATGGGCAGTGACTAACTTTCTCCATCTTACTGAGTGAATACTACCATGTTTCTCCATAAATAAGAGGGCCGGATTACCGACCAGGCAACAAAAGCAGTCGCTTGGGGCCCCCATTCAGAGTCAAAGGGGCCCCATCAGCACATAAACCAGCTATCGCCATCCTGTCAGCGGTGGCTGGATGGTATAATGGTTAAAGGGACTCTGAGCAGTGCAGTAACTATGGAAAGATGCATATCATTTTAAAGCTCTCTTTCTCCTCCTTCAAATGATATATAAACCGCCACCCTATGCCTTTTAGTTTTCGCTATTTTCGCGATCAAAATCGCGGCCACGGCAATTTCGATCGCGAAAATAGCGAAAACTAAAAGGCGTAGGGTAGCAGTTTATCTATCAATGGAAACAGGGATGGCGCTACCATAGAGGCAAAGGGGGCAATTGCCACAGGGCCCCAGAGCTTGTAGGGGCCCCCAGTGGCTACAAGAGGAAAAAAAAATTTCAAATCGACCTTATAGTTTTTGAGAAAATCGATTTTAAAGTTTCAAAGGAAAAAAAAAATACACATTTAAAAACCTGCCGAATTTAATGGTTAATAGCAAATCCACCTTATACGCTAGAAACCCTAAATTTGCAGGATATGTTAAGGAGATCATTGGAAATAAGAGGAAAAAACAATTTTTCAAAAAGACCTTATAGTTTTTGAGAAAATCGATTTTAAACTTTCTAAGGAAAAAAGTATACTTTTAAATGTGGTAAATGTCACTTTTAGTAGCAAACCTAACGGTAGTGTAATTTTACATGCATCAAAAGAAAGAGCAATACATTTCCTGACGGGGTTTTCAGGGGGTCCATACGCAGCCGCAGCGCTTTGGCCAGGGATCGCTATACAGCCGCAATATGGCTGCATGAAGATCCCTGACATTTTTTCCTATTTTCCCAAAAAATTTTTATGTTTAGAGTGTGGGAATTTTTTTTTTTTAAATTATGTGGGATCCCCCCTCCTGAAACTTTTTAATCCCTTGTCCCCCATGCAGGCTGGGGTAGCCAGAATGTGGAGCTCCGACCGATTGGGGCTTCACACCCTGACTATACCAGCTGCAAAAAAGGTCCCTTAATGCCGATTTTTGTTCCAGGGTATCTGTTGGGGGCCCCCCCAGGTTTATTTTGCCCTGGGGCCCCATTGTTGCTTAAACCATCCCTGATTGGAAAGAGGCGAAAGAGAGCTTCAAAATGATATGCATCTTTCCATAGTTACATTGTATTATACAGGACGACTTTTCTCCAAAGTCGGCAGCTCAATTCAGCACAATGCAATGAAATATAAGGAACCCAAGGGGATATAATTACAATCATCATGCTGGTAGGTGTGAGGATGTAATTAATTAGTTGTGGGTATGCTTAAAGGCATACCCACAGACACTGCTCGGAGTCCCGTTAAGGGCTCTGCCTCTGACACAGGAGACCAGAGTTCGAATCTCGGCTATGCCTGTTCAGTAAGCCAGCACCTATTCAGTAGGAGACCTTAGGCAAGTCTCTCTAACACTGCTACTGCCTATAGGGCGCGTCCTAGTGGCTGCAGCTCTGGCGCTTTGAGTCCGCCATGAGAAAAGCGCAATATAAATGTTATTTGTCTCGTCTTGTCAAATGATGCCGTGCGCTGCTGATTGTCTTCAGAGCCAGGCTCTCCTCCTAGGTCCCCCTCCTGCTACTGTGCGCTCTGCCGCTGCCCACTCCTCCCTCCCTACAGAGAACCACAGCTGCAGAAAGAATGATAGCAGCAGATGGCAAACGCTCACTCACCTATCCATGATCCAAGCGATAGAGATCCCATCATCTGAAACCCATCTGTCTCTTCTACAGTGCAGCCGCTCGCTCTGAACTTCCTGATTCTCAAATCAGACAGGAAGTAGGAAGTAGTAATAGTAGTAGTAACAGAGCGGCAGCACTCTAGAGGAGACAGATGGGCTCCGGATGACGGGACCTCTATTGCTTGGATCGCAATAGGTGAATGTGAGTCATCTGGTGCTGTCATTCTCCCCCGCTGCGGCTGCCTTCTCTGCTGGACTATCGTATTCACTGGGATGGAGGCTGCATGGTGGCTGTCTAGTTTGGGAGGAAATCGGTTGTTCGGTGGTGGGGGTGGTTATGTAATTCTGTCTGGGGAATGGCTTCCGGTTTGGCGGTGTCCAGAGCTTTCTGCTATTGCCAGGCTGGAGATGCAGGGGGAAAGTGCTGCTGCTGTGATATCTGGCCCCCTCTTCACAGGGGTGCCCCAGCCCCTGAGTGCAAATGTCCCAGACATTCATCTCTCACTCTGCATTTTGCTGCTGCTATTCCCTGCATTGTGTACCCACAGAGGAAAGCGGGCTGTTGCCCATAGCAACCAGTAGCTGGGCTGCACCAGTGTGTGCGGCATGTTGCTGTGCAGCTGCATCTTCTTATTCTATTACGACATGATGGGGGCCCCAAATCAGTTACTTTGCTTAGGGCCCCATTTAGCCTTAATCCGGCTCTGCAAGCATGTTTATATATATATGTATATAGTGGTTGATTGCTATGGGAGAATGCCTGTTTGCAACAGAGCCAGCTTATCCATGAGGCAAGCTAGGTGAGTTGAAAGCCCCAAATTAGCACAACATCTGCAATTGCATCTCAATGACCTACCCTGGTGTCTATGCTGCATTTAATGGGCCAATTTTTAAGCTGCATACATTTGTATAAAATTAACATCAACATTCGACATTATTAGCATTTCATTGACCAATTGACCCTCTCTGACGGGGAGGAGCCCAGACTCTGGCCACTTTCTGTGCTGCAGACTGTCATTACTACAGGCTGCAATCTTCTGAGAGAGATTAAGGCTATGCCCACTTCCAAGCTGTATAATGCTAGGTACACACCATGCCATTTCCCATCACATCGATGGGTTGAACCATTAATTTCTGACATGTCCCGATTGATAACCAGATTGATTTTTAGATCACTACTGCACAAAATCTATCCCATTACTGATTGGGAGCAGATCAGACACGTTGGGAATTATTGGTTTGATCTGATGGGAAAATGCATCGTTGTGTACCTAGCATAAGTGTACATGAAAGTAGCACAACGTTTGCAGTATTAGCATCTCAGCGACCTTCCCTTTCAGAAACTTGTAACCAGGGGCGTAACTAGGCCCCACCGGGCCCCCCTGCAGAATTTCATTGCGGACCCCCCCCTCCCTGGGGCCCGCTCGGGGCCGTTTTGTGGGGGCTGGAGGGGTGGCAGCATGAGGGGAAAGCCTTGGCCACAGTTGGCGGGGAGAGGGGAAGTTCCCCCCCCCCCTCTCCCTCACCTCGGGGCTCTCCCCTCTGCGCTCCCCTCCAGCTAGTTACAGTTTGGGCAGCGGGCAGCGGCGGCAAGATACATGCCTTCCGTGCGTTCCACCGCATACTCCTCGCTCTAGCGTCTGACGTCACTTCCGGAAGTGCCGTCCCTTTCGGAAGTGACGTCTGCCGCTAGAGCGAAGAGTATGCGGTGGAACGCAAGGAAGAAGGTAAGTATCTTGCCGCCGCTGCCCACACTGTAACTAGCTGGAGGGGAGCGCAGAGGGGAGAGCCCCGAGGAGGTGAGGGAGGGGGGGGGGACTTCCCCTCTCCCCGCCAACTGTGGCCAAGGCTTTCCCCTCATGCTGCCACCCCTCCAGTCCCCACAAAACGGCCCGAGCGGACCCCCCTCCCCCCCCCCCCCCCGCGGGAGCAGGGGCTGCAGGGCCTATTGTTACGCCCATGCTTGTAACGTATTTAAAGGAATACTATCGATACCCAAGTGTTCTAAAATGACATGTGCAAATAATGTCTAAGTAGCTGTGTAAACATTTTCCTACTTTTCATGTTAAATATCAGAGGCAAAAACTGTAATTTATTGAGGGTAGGATTTAGCTATATTGGGACAAATCAATTGCAGAAGGGGTGTCTGCTTCAATGCACAGCCAGAGTTGCATATCAGACTACAGAAAGCAAATATCAAACATATCAAACTCTGAAAGCAAAAACAGTATGAAAAGCTGTGACAATTAGTTACATTTCCTCTGCTCTCTTCAGACAGGTCAGTCAGAAACACAGGACACAGGAGCTGCAGCTGTTCTCTCTGTCACACACAGAGCTACACATAGAGTTAAAGCGGACCCAAACCAAACATTTTTTTAATTAAAAATATTTAGTTGCACCAGTCTAACACGTACAAAGATAAATAAACGCTCCTTCAACCCTCTAAGCAATTCAGTGCATGCTTTTCACCCTTCTCTTTTCATAGCTAGGGTTATACTGGGGGCAGCCATTAGCAATTCCTCCATTGCTGGACACCATCTACTCCACCAGTTTGCCGGCAATTTGAAAGGAAGGGAGGGGTTCCTCCAATAAATGTAAAATATTGTATACTAGCCAACCCGCGTCGTAGCATACGCCGCATCTATCTATCTAATAGAGTACGTGCCTCAACCTTGAAGCAAGAAGAAGTAGGCTTTCCATGAGAAAATGTATGCGTGCTCAAACACCAAGTTTAACCCTAGCAAGTCTGGCTTTGCAAATCCGGCCTAATTGGCTATTCATGAGGCAATGCTCATGCAAATATGCATTTGCTTTCGCATGCCAAATTGGGGTTCTGCTACTTGCGCATTAATTTTCTCAAGGAAAGCATTTTGTGCAGTTTGTATCCTTTGGAGGCAGGTGGTGGATGGCTTGCTCCGGTGGTGTGAACCCTGGAGTGAGTGCGCCTGTCCTCCCCCCCCCCCCTCTGGAGTGCTGTATGTGAGCCAGCCCTGAGCTCTAAAGCTCGGGGTGACCCATGCTTCTCTCCTTTCTCATGTGGTGCCCCCAAATTAATGTGCATGTAGCAGAACGCAATGGACGTTAAGGTAAGTCCCTTTATTTAATATTGGGAGGTGGGTGCAGACGGCTCTCCCTGGCGCTGGCCACACTTGGGGGGGGGGGGGGTTCGTCCACGCCACCCAGCCTCCACCTCCAGGGTGCCGCTGTGGTTTCCAGGCAGTGAGAGAGCCTGGGACCCTGCGGTCCCCCCAGTTGTATAAAAAAGGGGCATTGGGAATCCTCCCTGTGGCGCTCCTGGAGGCCTGGAGCACACCAAAAACTGCTAGCAGATCCGCAAAATGCTAGCAGATTTTGAAACGCTTTTTCTTATTTTTCTGTATCATTTCACCTAGCATTTTGCGGTTTTGTAAAGCGTTTTTGGTGTAGTAGATTTCATATATTGTTACAGTAAAGCTGTTACTGAACAGCTTCTGTAACAAAAACGCCTGCAAAACTGCTCTGAACTGCCGTTTTTCAGAGCGGTTTGCATTTTTCCTATACTTTACATTGGAGGCAGAAACGCCTCCGCAATCCAAAAAATGCCTCACCTCGGGAGTATGCGTTTCAGCAAAACGCCTCCCGCTCTGGTGTGCACCAGCCCATTGAAATACATTACCCAAGTGTATCCGCAGCCGCAAGTGGATCGCAAAACGCTGCCGAACCGCTCTGGTGTGCACTAAGCCGGATAGTGCTAATGTAGCATGTAGCAGGGTGACTGCTTTGTGGTATTGGTTTGTGCATGCATTTGCATGAGCATTGCCTCATGAATAGCCAATTAGGCCAGATTTGCAATGTCAGACTTGCTAGGGTAAGGCCTCTTTTCCATGGACTGTGAATAGGCAGTGAAATGGCTCTCAAACTCTCACAACTGCTCACTGCTGCCTGGTAACTGCTTGCTGCTGCCTGGTAACTGCTTGCTGCTGCCTGGTAACTGCTTGCTGCTGCCTGGTAACTGCTTGCTGCTGCCTGGTAACTGCTTGCTGCTGCCTGGTAACTGCTTGCTGCTGCCTGGTAACTGCTTGCTGCTGCCTGGTAACTGCTTGCTGCTGCCTGGTATCTGCTCGCTGCTGCCTGGTAACTGCTTGTTGCTGCCTGGTAACTGCTTGTTGCTGCCTGGTATCTGCTCACTGCTGCCTGGTAACTGCTTGCTGCTGCCTGGTAACTGCTTGTTGCTGCCTGGTATCTGCTCACTGCTGCCTGGTATCTGCTCACTGCTGCCCGGTAACTGCTTGCTGCTGCTTGGTAACTGCTTGTTGCTGCCTGGTATCTGCTCACTGCTGCCTGATAACTGCTTGTTGCTGCCTGGTATCTGCTCACTGCTGCCTGGTAACTGCTTGCTGAGCACACAGCTCAACAGTCCGTGGAAAAGAGGCCTTAAACTTGGTGTTTGAGCACTCATAAATTTTCTCATGCAAAGTACTTCTTCTTCTTGTTTGAAGGTTGAGGCACTTAGTCTATTCATCATGCAGCTGAAAAAAGGCTGCTATTTATTATTATAATTTAGAAAATAGATTTTATTTCTGAAATCTTGTATTTTTAATTTGGGTCCACTTTAACTGATCAAGTGTGAGGGGAATTTCCCCTCTCCTCATGGCTCAGTCTGCCGTCAGTTTTGGCGTCAGTTTTGGCGTCAGTAAACTTTGAAAGTATTTTGCTAACAGTAAACAAAGAAGTTGCTACTAAAATATATACACCAGTACTTATCAGCACTTCCCAAACAATTCCTGTGTCAATTGAAAAAAAATATGTGAATCGATAGTATTCCTTTAAAGGACCTTTGAAGCAAAAATCTTAAGATTTAAAATATATGTAAACATATACAAATAAGTACGTTTCTTCCAGTGTACAATGAGCCATAAATTACTTTTCTCCTGTGTTGCTGTCACTTACAGTAAGTAGTAGAAATCTGACAGAGCTGACAGGTTTTGGACTAGCCTATCTCCTCATGGGGGGGGGGGGGATTTTCAGGGTTTTATTTATTTTCAAAAGCACTTAGTGAATGGCAGTTGCTCCACCCAACTGCCAAAACAAAGTGTTTAGCGAGCAGGGAGGCTGGCCAGCATCTTTGTAAAAAAAATATTTTTCAGGGAGTGTCTTCATAAAGAATAAAGGCCATGCTGAGAATCCCCCATGAGGAGATGGACTAGCCCAAAACCTGTCGGTTCTGTCAGATTTCTACTACTCACCGTAAATGACAGCAACATAAGAGAAAAGTAATTTATAGCTCATTTTACTCTGAAAGAAACCTACTTCTTATTTGTACGTGTTTACATATATTTTGAATTGTACGTTTTTCGCAACCGTGGTCCTTTAAGAAGTATTACTCCTTCATCGAGTTTCCACTCCGCAGAGAATGGATTTAATGGAGGACATGCCAAGCATACAGCGGACAGATGTTCCTTCTCTTACACGGCATCGGAGACCTCTCATACTGCGGAAGACTCCAAACATCTGTACGACTACGCCAGATGTCTATGGTCCGGGGGATGTGGTTACTCTGGATGTATATGTGTGTTGTGTGTCAGACCGGGATGTGGATCATCAGCTCTGCAGACAGGTTCAGGATCTAATGAGCAGAATAACATGAAATATATCTCACATCTGCTGCCGCCAGGCCCATTCATTATTTTGTTTGGAAAATTCGATATATGTATAAAACAAGCGGAATAGGCGTTCTTCAGTCCTTGTCCTCCTCGGGGAGGTCTGTGGCTGTTTAGTTTCTGACCTCCCTATCACCTTTTTCTTAAAGTGGCTTTAGGCCTGGACCCCACCACAAATCACTAGCGTTTTGAATTAGAGATTTGTAAGCGATTTCAGGAGCGTTTTCTAGCGATTTTGGCAGCGATTTTAAAAAGTGTAAGCTTTTTGCCAGCGATTGTGATTGCGATTTTAACTATGGTCGTTTTAAATAATTATAATTTTTTTTACAGTTTGTATCAATTCAAAATCACACACAAATCGCTCTGTGTAGCGATTTATGAGCGATTTGCTAGCGCTTCAATACTTTACATTGAAGCGCAAGCGCTCCCAAAATCCTGCATGTCCTGCAATTGCAATTTGCCTAATCGCAATCGCTCTAGTGGAATCTGTCCTATCCATTTCCATTGGCAGAGCGTTTAGGGAAATCGCTAGCGATTTAAAGCGCTCCCTAAATGCTAAAAGAAAAACCCGCTGTAGTGGGTTCCAGGCCTTATACTGTATTTTCCGATGCAGACTTCTCCCATGGCAAACTGTTTTCCAATTTGACCAAAACCAAATAATAAATTATGTTCACAAGAAGTAGTCCTCACAGGTATATCCAATACATCCTGTATTGAGCTAACTGAAACTTGTAATGGCGGCGGCCAAGGGAGGAACACAACTGTGTCTGAGGTCTATGTAAATAATGTGTTACATATGGCCAGGGCCGGATTTCTGGAAAAGCCACAAAGGCCCGGGCCCTGGGCAGCTGCAGCCCAAGAGGGCACCTAAAAATGAAAGAGGGGATGCGCATATGAAAGAGGAGGCTGAAAATGGAACTGATGCTCAAGGTGGCTGTTCATGAAAGAGAGGGGCTGCTGTACATGGAGGTTACACATGGAAGAGGGGGCTGCACATGGAATGGGAGGGGGGCTGTTGTACATGGCTGTTACACATGGAAGAGGCGGTGCACATGGAATGGGAGGGGGCTGCTGTACATGGATGATACACATGGAAGAGGGGGCTGCACATGGAATGGGAGGGGCTGCTGTACATGGATGATACACATGGAAGAGGGGGCTGCACATGGAATGGGAGGGGCTGCTGTACAGGGATGTTACACATGGTAGAGGGGGCTACTGCACATGGAATGGGAGGGGCTGCTGTACAGGGATGTTACACATGGAAGAGGGGGCTGCACATGGAATGGGAGGGGCTGCTGTACAGGGATGTTACACATGGAGGAGGGGGCTGCACATGGAATGGGAGGGGGCTGCTGTACAGGGATGTTACACATGGAAGAGGGGGCTGCAAATGCAATGGGAGGGGGCTGCTGTACATGGATGTTACACATGGAGGAGGGGGCTGCACATGCACAACATACTTGGCCTAGGGGCACAAAGTGTAATTCCAGACTTGCATATGGCCTCTGATGGTAAAACAGCATGCAGAAATATCAATCAGAATATCGGCAAATCCTAACCGACCAAGGGAGGTACTTAAAGGACACCCAAAGTGTGTGTGTGTGTCTGGTTTTTTTTTTGGGGGGGGGGGGGGGGTAGGGAGGTTGCCATATTTATTTACTTTTAAACAATACCAGTTGCCTGGCTGTCCTACTGATTAGCTGCATCTAATGCTTTTAGCCATAGCCCTGAAAAAGCATGTAGCAGATCAGGTGATGTTTCTGAATGAAGTAGTACTTGGCCTGATTTCCATGTGCGCAATTTTAACCACATATTCGGCAACATGCCGCAGTGTGATCTACAAGGACATCAGAAAGTGCATAGACCGCGCTTATTTGATGCTTCTATTTATGCGGTGTGATTCACAGCAGAATCGCGATGCATGGCCGGCATTGGGCGCCTGCATTTCTGTACGTTTGCGATTTGCAATCCCATTCATTACAAATGACTGGGATCAAAATCTCATTGGGTAACACTACAGAGCAACGCAGTGCCGTGCCTCGCGGTGGCCACATACGTTACCTGCACCACAGACATGAACACAAGGCCTTAAAGAGGCACTGAAGTGAAAAAAGAATGTATGATATAATGATTTGTATGTGTAGTACAGCTAAGAAATAGAACATTAGGAGCAGAGACATAAATCTAATATCGTTTCCAGTACAGGAAGAGTAAAGAAACTCCAGTTATCTATTCAAAAGAGCCACTGAGCTCCACGACTTTAACCACTTAAATATATCTGGACAAATATATCCGTCCAGATAGACTGCCCTCCCGCCACCCTCCATTACCCCTGAGATCAATGAATGGGAATATAGTTCCCATTCATTGATCTAAGTCCCCAACAGAAAAAACGATGGCCTCTTATCAGAGGCCGCGGTCTTTCTGCGGAAAAAAAAGTTTCCCGTCCTCCTAATGCTTCCTGGAAGCAAGAGCGTTCGCTTCCAGGACTTATTGACTGTGGCCATCTTGTGGCCAAATAGTAAAACGACACCTACATACAATTAAAAAATAAAACAACATAAATAGTTACCTAAGGGTTTGAACTTTTTAAATATGCATGTCAAGAGAGTATATTACTATAATTTTTTAAATGATAAGCTTGTAAATAGTGATGGATGTAAATTGAAAAAATGCACCTTTATTTCCAAATAAAATATCGGCGCCATAAATTGTGATAGGGACATAATTTAAATGGTGTAATAACTGGGACAAATGGGCAAATAAAATACCGGTACATGAGTTTTAATTACAGTGGCATGTATTAATTTCAAATTATATTGGACAAAAACTGAGAAAGAATTAATTTTTTCAATTTTTGTCTTAATCTTCCTGTTAAAATGGATTTAGAATAAAATAATTCTTAGCAAAATGTACCACCCAAAGAAAGCCTAAATGGTGGCAGAAAAAAACAAGATATAGATCATTTCAGTGTGATAAGTAGTGATAAAGTTATTGGCGAATGAATGGGAGGTGAAAGTTGCTTGGATGCATAAGGTGAAACAACATTGTAGGCTGAAGTGGTTAAAAGTTGCAGAGAGCGCTGTCTTCTGAAGCTGGTTATCTCAACTGTCAGTCACTGTATTTTCTTTTTCGCTGCAGAGGACAGGTCAATAGTTCACTGGCTGCTCTGTAAAATCATTTAGAACGCTTAGTAGTGTGTAAACTGCAAATATTAGGGAATGATGCAATGTTATAAAAAAAAATAAAAAAAACGATATCACTGAAAATAAAAATATGAGAATATTTTCTTTGCTACTAATGTTCTAGTAATTATCCGTACTACACAACCAATTCATTAGATCATAATTTTTTTTTTTCGCTTCAGTGTCTCTTTAAGACCCATATCCACCACCCGATTTCCCCGATGATTTTTCCGATGTCTGGCAATTTTATGAGCGATCTTTTCCGCAATCTCGGGATGCGGGTACAGGCGGCATCATGCAAACATCGATTAGCACCACGCGAATGGTCCTGGCCCATCGGATATTTAAGATCCCCGACGACTCAAAGTAACGTGATCGCTCGACCTCCTGTTCGCGCCCGTCGTGTCCTCTTGTGTAGCGTCCCGTGACGTCGCTCGCAGGAAGATGGATCCTATAGCACTCGTTGTTGGGGGACGTCACTGGATCCATCTTCCTGTGTCGCTGCAGTGAGTATGTAGTGTTAGCCGCATACTTGTTTCGGGTGTGTGATTCAGACACTACTGATGCCAGAAAGATCAGCAGGACTCACTGGCGTAACTACAATGCATGGACCCCCCCAATGTTCACCCTTCCCTTGCCTCCCCTTGGTGCCCCTCCCACGGCCTGGGGCCCATCCCACAAGGGTCATAAAACAGGTGTGGCCATCGTGATCTTCACTCCCATAACAAGTGTAGCCATAAAAACACCTGATAAGGAGTACAGTCCCCTGTATGGGAGGAAGGGAGGGTTAGTAGCTGGGGCCCCCCACAGCTCTGGGCCCCCCTGCGATCTCAGGTGCTGCTCCCCTCTAGTTATGCTCCTGGCAGGATAGCCAGGCAACTGGCATTGTTTAAAAGGAAGTAAATATGGCAGCCTCCATATACTTCTCACTTCAGGTGTATTCAAGACTTTGCTGATAATGCCTGGTACACACCATGCGATTTACAGTCAGATAGACTGGTCAAATCGATTATTTCTCACAGGTCACATCGGATTTTGGATCATTTGTTTGAACGATTTTGTGTAGAAGTAATCGGAAAATCGATAAAAAAAAACAATTGGAAATCAGATTGGACCTTTATGGAAATAATCAATTTGACCCGTCTATCTGATGGGAAATTGCATGGTGTGTACCAGCGATCAGTAAAAGGAAGCTACTGGCCTTCATAGGCTCATTGTTTTTCCCCTTCCTGGATCAGTGGAAATCTGTTAGATAATAATTTTTGCTCATTGTTGGGTGAAAACATTGATTGGATCAGGATTAGAGGCCGATTACTGCAATAGACATGCTCGCCAACTCACTATGCTACAAAATAACGCCATTTTAACAGGTAGTACATTAAAGTGTAACTGAACTATACCGCAAGCAGAAGCCATGGCTGTTCTCTCCTCATAGACCTGGCTATACACATAGCTATTGTTTGCTCAGCTACAGGAGAAATCCTTCTCCTCTTGTGTAAAGACTCTTTGTGACAACCCTTTTTGACCCTGCTGTCCCCCCTCTAGTGTAAACAAACCTCTAGTGAAGGGAGCACCAGAGGCACAGATAACCATGTAGTAACTGAAGCAACTCTCATACCTCATTTGAAAAAACTTCTAGAATGTCCAAACAGCCATATGACCACGCCCACTCCTTATGCAGCAGACCCTGGGTTATGCACTGTCAGAGAACGCTGTGCTGTAGGTTTATAAGCCATTTTATAACATATGTAGAACTTCCTTTGAACTGGCTGCATACGTGTCTGACTCTCACCCTGTGATGCTGCCGGCTGATGCTGGAGAAGTTCCTTTGATCCGTGGCAGTTTGTTCACACTGTCCTGCAGGAAGAGGCAGATGTTCTGCTCTGTAGATGAGGTGTAGCTGGCCGTCTCCTGGCAGCGGTTCCACCAGATAACTTTCATTATTGCTCACAGTTACAAGTCCCCTGCCAGGAGAAGAAAGTCTGTTACTCCGCTGTGCGTTTACAGGCAGCAGGACTACATATACATTATTATCCTGCCTGCTAGTCATTACGCCAACTCACTGGCTTCATGTGTGCTGCAGAAATTTGCTTATGTTGAAGGACTCCTCCAGAGATAAAAAGTAAGCAGTTAAAATCTGACAGAACCGACATGTTTTGGACTAGTGCATTACCTCATGGGAGAGTCTCAGGATTTTAAATAATCGTAAAGTGGGCAGCGGTCACCAGAAAATCACAATGTGGGCAGCAGTCACAAGAAAAAATGCACCTGTAAAAAAAACAATTCACTCACCTGTCACCTGATAAAAGTCTCCTCTCCCGACCTCCGGCACGCACCTCCTCCGACGATCCTCCTGAAGCACATCTCCCGCGCTGACAGGCAGAGAGCAGGGCTACGGGAAGATGGTACCCAAAGCCCTGTACTGGAGACACAAATAGTCTCCAGTGCAGGGCTTCAGACGCCATCTTTCCGCAGCCCTGCTCTGCCTCCCGGGAGACTGCGGGCTGCGGGGAATGAACTGGTGCGGCATCTATTAGACTAGGATTAGGCCAGTTCAACACCTGGCTGGGGGGGTCCCACTATCGGGCGGGAGGCAGCGCTCCCCCCGCATTCGGCGGGCGGGCCCCTCTGTGGCTGATGGGGTTGCATCCGATCCCCTATAGTTACACCGCTGGATACCAGCCAGCCTCCCTTCTCAGTGTACTCACTTGCACACTACTATATTTTGTCAGTTAGGAAATGCATTAAGGAAATGCTTTTGAAAACAAAGAAAACCCAGAGAATCCCCCATGAGGAGATGGACAGTCCAAAACCTGTTGGTTCCAACAGATTGCAACTGCTTACTTTTTTTTACTGGAGTGGTCCTTTAAGTTTAGTACAAAATGTCGCAGTTTACAAAGTAAGATTACAATAGCTGCTGTGCTGCACCTATTCGTTATCCTCATCTCCCCCTCAGCGACCTCCAGGTGCCTGTCTGACACCCAACCTCTTTGCTACAGGACGGGGGTCATGATGCGTACGAGAGGTATTGGCGCAGGAGACATGGGCGCAGGATACAGCCGGTATATGGCTGATTCTGCTCCTGCACAAGTCCCGTCCTCGTTAAATGCTATTCCCCCTTCGGGCCGCCATGGATAGAGGGGAATGATGTAATTCGGCGGCCAAATTACAGTGTTTTAAAAGTAACTTCAGCTCTGTCTTCTGACGGCACCGAAGTTACTCACTGAGCGCCGCTATAGCTGTAATTCCTATTACGGCCTATGGTGGCGCTCAAATCTCCTGCGCTGGATTCCTAGTGTCCGGTCATGATACGCTATTACTCAGCAAATATGAATGGCTATCACAATCGCTGAGCGCGTTTGAGAGCGATTTACGGCATTTTTGAAGTGATTTTGAATGTAATGCAAGCCATTTGTACAGCGACTGCGATTTCCAGAGCATTTTCCAGCGATTCCAATACACTGCTGAAAGCGCTCTTGTTGGCCCCAGGCTGTAAGGTGGTAATGCACGATACGATAAAATGATCCAATTTTATGATTTCGATAAAAACGATCTGTTGAACAAATTAAACGCTTTTTTTTTTTTTGAGAAATCTGATCCAACTTCCCAATTTTTTCGATATAAGTCGACTGGGAGTGGTGGATTTTTTTGATCCTATAGAGAAGAATTGCCTTTCATTGGCTATAGCTTATCAGTGGAGAACAGAAACTCTTCCATCTACCTTATTCCTGAGCAGGTGCTGACCGCCACGCTGGAGTCCTTCTGCCCGCGAACAACTCCGTGGTAATAGCAATGGTCCTGGGGAATCAAAGAGATTATTGTCAGATTTACCAAACCTGCCAAGGACAAGAAACACAGCTTGTGAGACACATCATGTGATGTCAGCAGGGGTGCATTTTGGTGCCCTGGGTGTGGCTTCAACCCAAACTCATTGAACCCACTTACAAACCATTCCTATACATGTAACATACCTCCTAACTTTTTGAGATGTGAAAGAGGGACACTTAAACCACGCCCCTGCCACACCCCTGATCACGCTCCTGTCACACCCCTAGTCACACATACCATAAAGATTTCATAAGAAAAATATGTTGTTTTATCATTCAAACCACACTAGTCCTTTCTATCCTGATTCATTTTCCTTTATATTAACATTTTAAAATTGGTAATATATACAATTTAAAGGATGGGAATAAAGTTTAAAGTCAATCAAACACATTTTTTAGTAGAGAAATATATATATTTACATAGAAAGAGGGACAAAGTCTTGAAAGAGGGAAAAATGAGGATAAAAAGAGGGACAGAGGGACAGGGCTCCCAAAGAGGGACTGTCCCTCCAAAAGAGGGACAGTTGGGAGCTATGCATGTAATGAGGGTTGTGTACCACTTTATATACTGTTTATGTACAGCCAGGGTCTATATAGAAACGCAAAAATCAATACAGACTTAACTTAAAACAACTACTGCTTATTTAGCACATTAATAGTACCTGCCATATCATGGTTATGCTAACAAACAGTGTCAATGTACAGTATGTAGAGTTGGGCCGAACCTCCGATTTTAGGTTCGCGAACCAGGTTCGCGAACTTCCACGGAAGGTTCGGTTCGCGTTAAAGTTCGCGAACCGCAATAGACTTCAATGGGGATGCGAACTTTGAAAAAAAAAAATTATGCTGGCCACAAAAGTGATGGAAAAGATGTTTCAAGGGGTCTAACACCTGAAGGGGGGCATGGAGGAGTGGGATACATGCCAAAAGTCCCCGGGAAAAATCTGGATTTGACGCAAAGCAGCGTTTTAAGGGCAGAAATCACATTGAATGCTAAATGACAGGCCTAAAGTGCTTTAAAACATCTTGCATGTGTATACATCAATCAGGTAGTGTAATTAAGGTACTGCTTCACACTGACACACCAAACTGTTCACTGAACAGAACAGGTATGCAGTGGCAGGTTCACTGAACAGAACAGGTATACAGTGGCGGGTTCACTGAACAGAACAGGTATGCAGTGGCGGGTTCACTGAACAGAACAGGTATGCAGTGGCGGGTTCACTGAACAGAACAGGTATGCAGTGGCGGGTTCACTGAACAGAACAGGTATACAGTGGCGGGTTCACTGAACAGAACAGATATGCAGTGGCGGGTTCACTGAACAGTACAGGTATGCAGTGGCAGGTTCACTGAACAGGTATGCAGTGGTGGGTTCACAGTACAGGTATGCAGTGGTGGGTTCACAGAACAGGTATGCAGTGGTGGGTTCACAGTACAGGTATGCAGTTGTGGGTTCACAGAACAGGTATGCAGTGGTGGGTTCACAGAACAGGTATGCAGTGGTGGGTTCACTGAACAGGTAGGCAGTGGTGAGTTCACAGTACAGGTATGCAGTGGTGGGTTCACAGAACAGGTATGCAGTGGTGGGTTCACAGAACAGGTATGCAGCCAGGGACAAGCTAAGCCTAACTAATCTTTCCCTATGAGAGAGAGTGTGCAGCAGCTCGCCCTACTCTCACTAATGCAGGCACACAAGTGACCGTAATGGTCGCCGCTGCCTGCCTTTTAGTAGAGGGGAGTGGCTCCAGGGGCTAGTGTAGCCTAATTGGCTACACTGGGCCTGCTGACTGATGTAGAGGGTCAAAGTTGACCCTCCATGGTGCATTATGGGGCGAACCGAACTTCCGCAAAGGTTCGCCTGCGGGACGCGAACGCTAACCACGGAAGTTTGCATGGAACCGTTCGCAGGCGAACCGTTCGGCCCAACTCTAACAGTATGTGGCCAAAAAGATGTTTAAAGAAGAACTTCAGCCTAAACAAACATACTGTCATTAAGTTACATTAGTTATGTTAATTAGAATAGATAGGTAATATAATCTCTTACCCACCCTGTTTTAAAAGAACAGGCAAAGGTTTGTGATTTCATGGGGGCAGCCATCTTTTTGGTTGAAAGGAGGTCACGGGGAGCATGAGACAGTTCCAACTGTCCTGTGTCCTGATCACCCCTCCCAATTGCTAGGCAACAAGAACAACAACATCAGAAATCCCACCATGCTTTGCACAGCATCAGGGGAAAAATGCCCGGGCAGTTTTCTTTGATGGGGCGGAGCTTAGCTTCTGTGCAGCTAAAAATGAGGCTTTGGTAAGAAAAGCAAAGTTCTGATGAAACACCAAGCCTTTTCAGTGCTGCTGAGTAGATTTTTAGTCTGGAGGTTCACTTTAAGCATGTGAAAATGATTTAGTAGGCCAGATTTGAAGGAGATTCTCCATATTATGGGTGACCACTGGTGCAGAAAGCAAAGAATTGGTGTTATGTGACAGTTTATGTGACATTGGCGGGATTGGAAATGTATCATTGTTGCTGAAAAGCCCAAGAGCTGTTAGCGGTCTGGGATGATTCCTCAGATAAGTTTATCTGTTTTATCGCCTCAGTTTCAAACGACGCTTTAAACAGTTATTTAGACATCTGACATATCAGCCGCATCTCCAGCCGTTTATTTATCAGTAATATAAATAGTCCCTTCTGAATAGAGTCTGTCCGCTGACACAAGATAGATGGATGAGTCTGTGCGGTTCATCTGAGGGAGAGGATATGAACATTGAGCCCTTTCAGTTCAGCATTCTTACACATCTCTCCTCACTTCCTCTCTGCTGCACCCCCAATCTCTTCTTCCTGGGTCTGCTGGTGATCTCACTGGTAGTTTAACCCCTTCAGCCGTGCTGGTTGCGTTATACGGCGCACAATACAACGAGGGCCGGCGGGAACAAGCATAATAGACAAAGACGCAGTTGTGTTTTATGAAAATTTCTCAGAGGATTATCACAGCTCGGAGTGACTAAAAAGAGAGGGAAAGTCCAACAGATTTGCCTCCGTCCACCGCACTTCCTGCGAATAATGATAGGGGATCTGTTTGAGAATCTAACATCTAATAATATCTTATATGACCGAGGTCGTTAACATTTGTCAGCATGTGGGTCACATGTATGGATAACTGGGGGTCCATACTAACTCATCCTCTGCAGCACTATAGAGTACATAGCCATGTCACCGACTGTCCCCAGAGGAGTTCATAATCTAATCCTACCATAGGCATAGTCTAATGTCCTACCGTATTATTATTATTATGTATTTATATAGCACTGGCATCTTCTGCAGCACTTTACAGAGTACATAGTCCTGTCACTGGCTGTCCCCAGAGGAGCTCACAATCTAATCCCTATCATAGCCATAGTCTAATGTCCTACCGTATTATTATTATGTATTTATATAGCACTGACATCTCCTGCAGCACTTTACAGAGTACATAGTCCTGTCACTGGCTGTCCCCAGAGGAGCTCACAATCTAATCCCTATCATAGCCATAGTCTAATGTCCTACCGTATCATTATTATGTATTTATATAGCACTGACAGCTTCTGCAGCACTTTACAGAGTACATAGTCATGTCACCGACTGTCCTCAAAGGAGCTCACAATCTAAAGGTGGCCACTAACGGTCCAATTTCTAGTGAAAAATCATTTGAGCGATCAGAAATTCTGATTGGATTGGTTGAAAATAATCTCAGTTGGACACAATTGATTATGAACGATCATAAAAAAATCGTCTGACTGGATTTTTGTCACACCAAAATTTGGATTTTATTGATTGGTTGTGATAGATAGGAAGCAAAGATTGGTTCGTTAATGGTGTAGTGAACAATTTTTCTTCCGATTAGAATTTCTGATCTCTCAAACGATTTTTCGATAGAAATGGGACCATTTGTGGCCACCTTAATCCTATCATAGTCAATGTCTAATGTCCTACCATATTATTATTATGTATTTATATAGCACTGACATCTTCTGCAGCACCGTACAGAGTACATAGTCATGTCACTGACTGTCCTCAGAGGAGCTCACAATCTAATCCTACCATAATCAAATATTCATTGTAGTCTAGTGCCAATTTAGGGTGAAGACAGTTAAAGGGAACCTGAAGTGAGCGGCATATGGAGGCCGCCATATTTATTTCCTTTTAAACAACACCGGTTGCCTGGCAGTCCTGCTAGTCGGTTTGGCTGCAGTAGTGTCTGAATCACACCAGAAACAAGCATGCAGCTAATCCTGTCAGATCTGACAATAATGTCAGAAACACCGGATCTGCTGCATGCTTGTTCAGGGTCTATGGCTAAAGCTACGTACACACATGCGACAATGACCGTTCGTTGTGAACGACGAACAAACTTTTAATTGACGAAAGAACGACCTAAGTAAAGTTAGCTTTTAAATGTGTGTAACGATCTGATCGTTAGAATGAACGTTACATCACGTAACGCAAATATTGCGCTTGCGCATAAAAATGAAAAGTTCCATGGAGAAATAGCGAAATGCGCATGTCAAGCCTAGTACGAACGACCGTTTCCAACAATGTACTACTTTTGCAAACGATCGTCGTTGGAAAAAATCCGCCAAGCTAGATCATTCGTTTTGAACGATCTAGCTCGTCCGTCGTTAGACTTAATGGTCGTTGGCTGCTTTTTTTTTAAACGATCATCGTTTGAAATGATCGGGGAACGATCGTTTCAAACGACTATAGTCGCATGTGTGTACGCACCTTAAGGATGGAAAGGTTGCAGGAAACGTTGCGTTTTTGCCGCTAATGGAAGTCTATGGGCCTCAGGAAAAAACACATAAAAAACGCATATGCATTTTCTATGCGTTTCAAACTTGCGTATTCAAAAACGCTGGTTTTGTTGCATATTATGCAGGAAATCTGCCAAAAAACACATAATGAAAGCCAATGGGAATGCAATGGTATGAATTTTTCATGCGTTTTCCATGCATTTTTAAATGCTTTTTTTTTATTATTATTTTTCTTTTTTGTTGCTGCACTTTTGCTTCCTGTTATCTTCCAAGTGATTTGCATAAATGGAAATAAAAAAACGCATGGAAAACGCATATGAAACGCATATGGGTTTTGTATATGCGACCCGCAAACGCATTAAAATGCATGCAAAACGCACCCAAAACTCAGTAAAAATGCAAAAACCCAGCACACAACATTAACATAAAACATGACATATAACGCAGCTTTTCACGCTATGTCATATGTGAACCCAGCCTGAAAGTATTAGAGTCAGAGGATCAGTAGGACAGCCAGGTAACTGGTATTGCTTAAAGGGAAATAAATATGGCAGCCTCCATATACCTCTTGATTCAGGCTCCCCTTAAAGAGAAACTCCAACCAAAAATTTTACTTTATCCCAATCAGTAGCTGATACCACCTTTTACATGAAAAATCTATTCCTTTTCACAAACAGACCATCAGGGGGTGCTGTATGACTGATATTGTGGTGAAACCCCTCCCACAAGAAACCCCTCCCACAAGAAAAGTTCGAACTTTTGGCAGTTTCCTGTCTGTGAACCTTGCTGCATTGTGGGAAATAGCTGTTTACAGCTGTTTTCAACTGCCAAAAACCATGCAGCAGCTACATCACCTGCCAACAGTAAAATGTTCACTGGAGTTCCTCTTTAACTTATCTGTATATTTTTGCGAGGTGGGGGAAACCGGAGTGCCCGGAGGAAACCCAGGCAGACACAGGGAGAACATACAAACTCCATGCAGATAATGCCCTGGCTGGGTTTCTAACCGGGGACCTAGTGCCGCAAGGCAAGAGTGCTAATAGTACAATTTTTTCCTTAGATCACCCAATCAGATTTGTGGGATCATAAATAATCAGAAGGTAATTATCAATGACTACAATAAACGGGTTGATTAAGGCACTTTCTCTTTTCCGATGTGATACATTCATAATATCCAACATTCATATCGACAAAATTCAGTATTTCACCTGACCATTGAATCATTTCATGTCGATTTTCTCCACATAATGCATTGTTTTCTGCACAATTTGATCATAAAAATCTGAATGAATAATCGCATATGAGGAAACTATTGTACCATTAACCTTACTGGCAGGAAACCCCGAACATAGTTCGGGGTAAGCCGCGCCGGAGGTTTACTCAGGCCCTGCTGGGCCGATTTGCACAATTTTTTTTTAGCTGCACGCAGCTAGTACTTTGCTAGCTGCGTGAGCACACCGATAGCCGCCGCCCCGCGCCGATTCGCCGCTATCCGCGTCGCAGCGCTAAGGGGTGGATCGGGACTCCCGATGACGTCACGGCGTCGATGACTTCGGTGACGTCATCCCGCCCCGTCGCCATGGCGACGGGGGAAGCCCTTCAGGAAATCCCATTCTTTGAACGGGATTTCCTGATCGCCCATCGCCCGAAGAGGCTAGGGGGATGCCACTGCACAGCGGCTATCATGTAGCGAGCCCTAGGCTCGCTACATGATTTAAGAAAAAAAAATTACAAAAAAACGGCTGCGCTGCCCCCTGGTGGTTTTTTATAGACCGCCAGGAGGGTTAATGGGCACATTTAGTCCTGTCAGATGCAGCTTTGCGGAATGTTTGTTTCTGAGAATTCCGAAGTGTAATGACTGGTCTCTCAGAATGCTCTGAGGGGCAGCTAAACAGCCTAGGCTGTGACATCAATGAGAGGGTGGGGCTACATACCAATATACAGCAATATATAGGCATTATTATTATTTATATAGCACCGACATCTTCCGAAGCGCTGTACAGAGTATAATGTCTTGTCACTTAACTGTCCCTCAGAGGGGCTCACAATCTAATCCCTACCATAGTCCTATGTCTATGTATGTATCGTGTAATGTATTGTAAACTAGGGACAATTTAGGGGGAAGCCAACTACCTTTCTGTATGTTCTTGGGGTGTGGGAGGAAACTGGAGTGCCCGGAGGAAACCCACACAGACACAGGAAGAACATACAAACTCTGTACAGATAGTGCATAGGAGAAGTTTCTGATGCTGAAACCAGGAGAACTACTGTAAAAGCCGGAATTCTGAATAATTCACTGTATTCCGCTATATGTCACTACAGAGCCTCTGTAAGCTTTTAATGACTTTTCCTACAGTCAGCGCTTAGCGGTTTACGACAATCGGCTGCACTGTTGTGCGAGATCATTATCTGCAGTCATCTCACTGAGCCCATCTCTAAAAAGTCAATTTATACGGGAATATCTATGGCTGATCAATAGGTGATGGCCTCACTGAACCATGCTAATGATAGTATAATAGGGGGATCGGGTAACCAATAAGATCAGAGAATGACAGGATGTCCTGCGGCCAATATCCACGACTAAGGGGAAGTGAAAAACATTCAATATGCAGAGAGATTCATTTAGGGAAAAAAAGGGTATTATTATTTATATTGTGCTTCGTACAGAGAATGTTGAATGAGTTGGTTCACTAACAGCTCTCAGACCAGCTCAGTCTGGTGTCCGTACCGCAGTCTATGGTCTAACTGAGAAGGAGCCAGTTAAAGATGCCCTGTAGTGACATATAGTAGAAGACAGTAAATTATTCAGGATACCTGCTTTTATGTTACCGTAATTTATATATTGCTGTGTATTGGTTTGTAACCCCGCCCTCCCAGTGATGTCACAGACTAGGCGGTTTAGCTATGTGGAATTCTCCTCCCAGAGCATTTTGGGAGACCAGGTATATTTTTGTACTGGCTTCGGAAACTCAGTAAACAAACATTCTGCAGAGATGCACTTGTCAGGACTAGAGATGTTGCCATAAATTTCAGAGAGGTGTAAGCAGGGGAGGGGACAGCTGCAGTGTCAGAGATGTGTAAGCAGGGGAGGGGCCATCCACAGTGTCAGAGAGGTGTAAGCAGGGGAGGGGACAGCTGCAGTGTCAGAGAGGTGTAAGCAGGGGAGGGGACAGCTGCAGTGTCAGAGAGGTGTAAGCAGGGGAGGGGACAGCTGCAGTGTCAGAGAGGTGTAAGCAGGGGAAGGGACAGCTGCAATGTTAGAGACTTGTGTAAGCAGGGAAGAGGACAGTTGCAGCTTCAGAAAGGTGTAAGCAGAGGAGGACACAGCCGCAGCGTCAGAGAGGTGTAAGCAGGGGAGGGGACAGCTGCAGCTTCAGAAAGGTGTAAGCAGAGGAGGACACAGCCGTAGCGTCAGAAAGGTGTAAGCAGGGGAGGGGACAGCTGCAGATTCAGAAAGGTGTAAGCAGAGGAGGACACAGCCGCAGCGTCAGAGAGGTGTAAGCAGGGGTGAGGACAGCTCAAGTGTCACAGAGGTGTAAGCAGGGGAGGGTACAGCTCAAGTGTCAGAGAGGTGTAAGCAGGGGAGGGGACAGCAGCAGTGTCAGAGAGGTGTAAGCAGGGGAGGACACAGCCGCAGCGTCAGAGAGGTGTAAGCAGGGGAGGGGACAGCTGCAGCTTCAGAAAGGTGTAAGCAGAGGAGGACACAGCCGCAGCGTCAGAGAGGTGTAAGCAGGGGAGGTGAAAGCTGCAGTGTCAGAGAGGTGTAAGCAGGGGAGGTGACAGCTGCAGTATCACAAAGGTGTAAGCAGGGGAGGGGACATCCACAGTGTCAGAGAGGTGTAAGCAGGGGAGGGGACAGCTCAAGTGTCAGAGGTGTAAGCAGGGGAGGGTACAGCTCAAGTGTCAGAGAAGTGTAAGCAGGGGAGGGGACAGCAGCAGTGTCAGAGAAGTGTAAGCAGGGGAGGACACAGCCGCAGTGTCAAAGAGGTGTAAGCAGGGGAGGGGACAACTGCAGTGTCAGAGAGGTGTAAGCAGGGGAGGTGACAGTTGTAGTATCACAAAGGTGTAAGCAGGGGAGGGGACAGCTGCAGTGTCAGAAAGGTGTAAGCAGGGGAGGGGACAGCTGCAGTGTCAGAAAGGTGTAAGCAGGGGAGGGGACAGCTGCAGTGTCAGAGAGGTGTAAGCAGGGGAGGGGACAGCTGCAGTGTCAGAGAGGTGTAAGCAGGGGAAGGGACAGCTGCAGTGTCAGAGAGGTGTAAGTAGGGGAGGGGACAGCTGCAGTGTCAGAGAGGTGTAACTAAGCAGGGGGAGGGGACAGCTGCAGTGTCAGAGAGGTGTAGGCTGGGGAGGGGACAACTGCAGTGTCAGAGAGGTGTAAGCAGGGGAGGGGACAGCTGCAGTGTCAGAGAGGTGTAAGCAGGGGAGGGGACAGTTGCAGTGTCAGAGAGGTGCAAGCAGGGGAGGGGACAGCTGCAGTGTCAGAGAGGTGTAAGCAGGGGAGGGGACAGTTGCAGTGTCAGAGAGGTGCAAGCAGGGGAGGGGACAGCTGCAGTGTCAGAGAGGTGTAAGCAGGGGAGGGGACAGCTGCAGTGTCAGAGAGGTGCAAGCAGGGGAGGGGACAGCTGCAGTGTCAGAGAGGTGTAAGCAGGGAAGGGGACAGCTGCAGTCTCACAGAGGCACATACATGCATGCTGGTGCGCATTTGACCCTTCACTCTTACAAAAGTTAACCTACTTCTGAAGACAAAGCAGAAAAAGCAGCAGATATAAGCACACTGAAGAACTGCCTGATTAGCAGCTGTCCTGTAAGGTTAGTGGCGTGTAGCAGAGGATAAAGCACACAACTTCCTATTTCTGTGATCTCTGGTAGCATATTGCACACAATGCACTTCTATTCAGCAGCAAGACTTCCCTACTAAAGTATAAACCTTAAATAACCTTGTCAAGAGAGGAAACTATCAATATATATATAGGCTGGTGTTGTTGATACTCTGACAGTGGTGGGCTGCTAATACACGAGGGGGCATGGGGGCAAAGGCTGCAAATGTGGAGCTACACATGAAAGAGAGGGGCTACTGCCCAGTGGATATGAACATGAAAGAGATGGCATACATGGAAAAGGGGCTGCACATAGAATGGGTGGGTGGGGGGTGTTTGGGGTAGAGACTGCTGTACATGGAGGTTATACATGGGGCTGCACATGGAAAAATGGGAGGAAGGGGGCTGCTGTATATGGATTTTACACATTGAAAAGGGGGCTGCACATGGAATGGGAGGGGGGCTGCTGTACATGGATGATACACATGGAAGAGGGAGCTGTACATGGAATGGGAGGGGGCTGCTGTACATGGATGATACACATGGAAGAGGGGGCTGCACATGGAATGGGAGGGTGCTGCTATACATGTATGTTACACATGGAAGAGGGGGCTGCACATGGAATGGGAGGGGGCCGCACCCCCAAAAAACAGGACTTCAGCATGTGGTAATCCCCTTCTGACCGTCATCCAAACAGGAAGTGAAGCTGGCTTGCGGTCACTTCTTGTTTTGGAAGAAAAAATAGTGTGCGGAAGTGTATTGTAAAAATACAGGCCGTAACGCCGCCGCCAACATTTTTAAAATCCCCTGCGTCGCCATAGACTTACATGACTTCTGGTGTGCCGCAGATCGGCGCAGGAGTCGCATGACAATGTAGGTATACGCTCGTGTCAGATAGGGCACTTCCGGCGCAGCGTACCACTCCGTGGGTAGTGTGAACTAACCCACAGACTTTCATTATGCTGCGGTGGGGTAAAATTACCGCGCCGCTCCAGAGTGAAAGGGCCCTTACTCTTATAATTGGCAAGGAGTTTTGAATCAGGATGATACCATTTATTGGCTAACTTAGAGATGGATAAACAGTGAGCTTTCGGCTTATAAAAGGCCTTCGTCGGACTGGTTCCTGACCAGAACTGAAAAACACAGCTTATATACACTGACATACAGAGGAGAAATGGTATCATCCTGATTCAAAACTCCTTGCTTTTACTCATGGCTAACACGGTACAACACTCTACTGCTTCTCTTACGATTGGTGTAGGCAGGGCCGGATTTGTACTTTTTACCGCCCAAGGCCCACTATCCCCAGCCGCCCCAGCGTCCTAACCCCCCCCCCCCCCCAACACGGCAGGGATTAGTTCGTAGGCTCCTCTGAGGACAGTTAGTGAAGTGATTGCAGGGATTACATTATAAACTCCTATGAGGACAGTTAGTGACATGATGGCAGGGATTAGATTGTAAGCTCCTTGGCGAGTGGCACATTCCGTGAGTGACAGGCAGCTCAAAAATCACTGTAAGTGGCCTTTCCTCCCCTGGCTGCCAGATCTGGATGTTAGTAGCCACCCACCACTATGTGCAAACTGAGTAGCAGGACGATTGTTAACTGCTACTGCCACCCTGCTGCCCACAGCCCGCCCCTTGCTTTCCTGGTGCCCTAGGCCATGGCCTATGTGGCCTTGCCTGAAATCAGGCGTAGGGATGTTCTGCTTGCTGTGATTAGCTGGAAACCTAGGCACGGAGGGATCCTAATGACCTATAGTGACATGCGCTGCGCTGATGTGCGCTGTATAATGCATTGCATACCCTGTAACATACGAGAATGAAATACAGTGGAAGGGGGGTGTCACATCGCGCACGTAACGCATGTGGCATTATAATGGCTTCGTGTTTGCGATGCGATTATGTTTGACCAGGGGCGTTGCTAGGATCCTAAGAGGTCCGGGCACTTTTGGGCACTCCAGACAAAAAAAATGGGTGTGGCCATGCACAGGATTGTGGGTGTGGCCATGGGTGGAGCCAAATTTCAATAAACCTAACAGCAATCTAAGTAGGCCTGCCCACAGGCCCGGATTTACCTCACAGGAGCCTATAGGCACAGATGTCCTGGCACCCTAGACTTCCCCCTTTACGAACCTACAATCCCCCGCCGAACTGCACCACAAGTGTGCCAGTTTTCCCAGCTGTCACTTCTCCCTTACTTCCCTTGCCCGTCATAGGTAGCTACAGGTGCCCCTTAATATTGAGGGTACTTCAGGCTACCTAATACTAAGTAGCTAGAGGTGCCCTCAAGAATTAGGTAGCTAAAGGAACTTCAGTATTAAGTAACTAGAGGTTCCCCTGGCTAAAGGGAGATCTCATCAGTGGAATGCTGACAGCAGGGTGAGTAACCTCTCATTTGGACTCTCATCAGGACTCTGCATAGGGAAAGAGGGAGGGAGGCGCTCGGGGATGGGAGACAACCGCCTTTCCATCAGGCGCCTGTAGGCACGTGCCTACAGTGCCTTGTGGATAATCTGGCCCTGTCTGCCCAGCAAAATGTTGGATGAAGACCCCTCTCCATTAATAAAAAGAAAATAGGAATGCAGCATATCACATTAATACTGTAGGCAGTGTCACTTAAACAGACCTAGGCAGAGCTACCTGGAAGTGGCTGGAAGGTGTAATGGTTAAGGGCTCTGCCTCTGACACAGGAGACCAGGGTTTGAATCTCGGCTCTGCCTGTTCAGTAAGCCACCACCTATTCAGTAGGAGAGCTTAGGCAAGTCTTCCTAACACTGCTACTGCCTATAGGGCGCGTCCTAGTGGCTGCAGCTCTGGCGCTTGGAGTCTGCCAGGAGAAAAGTGTGATATAAATGTTATTATTTTTTTTTTTACCTGGCTTCTGAGCTGGCTGGTCTGGATTGCTTCTGGGCATGCTGTTATTACAGGTTGTCTGGCACCTCCTTCCCCCCCACATATCATTCCATGACCTTCTAGTGAACCCCCTCCCATGCTTCCACCCCACCACAACTTTCAGCATGCACCCATAGAAGAACTACAGCTCCCAGCATGCCCCCATAATGGCATCGCAGCATCTAGCATGGCATCGCAGAACCCAATATGCCCACCGAGAGGCACCACAGCACCCAGCATACCCCCCATTGCTGTGTGCTGTGGTGCCATGCTGGGTGCAATGCTGTCATGCTGGGTGCTGTGGTGCCTCTATGGGGCACGCTGGGTGCTGTAATGCCATGCTGGGTGCTGTGGTGCTTCTGTGGGGCATGCTGGGTGCTGTGCGGTGCTATACTGTGGGTGCCTCTACTCTGCCTCGGGGACATCCAGGGCACCCCAGAGTAGATCCGGGGCACCGCAGAATAGATCCGGGGCACGTGCCACTGATGTTTGGGGCTAGCGACACCCCTGTGTTTGACATAGCATACTGTTGTATCACTGATGGCCACCTTTAGAGCCAGTTCAGTGACGTGACGGATTGGACGGCTCACTGAAGCGGAAGGAGATTCCCGTGTGTATGGCCAGTCGGATTTGGACGACTTCCCATTTTTTGCTATCTGTGTTTCCTTCCCCCGCATAAGATAAACACGGCATATCTGAGATAAAAAGACTGATTCCATCACATTCTCTGCTGCAGTCACCTTTGCATGACCTCACTCTGCACAAGTCAGCTGACCTCATGGTGGGCGCTTTCCTTAAAGGGAACCAGAGACGAACGATCTCTAAAAAATGAAGCAAGATGTTATACATACCTGGGGCTTCCTCCAGCCCCATAAGCCTGGATTGCTCCCACGCCGCCGTCCTCCGCTGCCTCTATCGCCGGTACCAGGTCCCGTCACTTCCGCTAGACACGACCAATCTTCTGCATGCACAGGGAGTCGGCTTGGAAGAGTTTGTATACTTTGATCATGTGAGTCACTGAGTGCACTACTTTGTAATTTTTAAATAAATGAATGGTTTTACACTATGAGGAGTTCCTTCAGTTGTTAGGTCATGCAAAGCAAGGACTGATATTTCTCCAGTTGTTGATCCATATGCTGAGGCTGTGCTCCTGCCTCCTGCTGGGACCTGCTGGGAGAGACTCTGAAGCGATTTTTTTTTGCTATATTTACCTTTTAATTAGCTTCAGAAGTCTCATCAGCGGTAAACCACCACATCCCCACCAAAAATGAGGGCTGCAGACCCCCCAAACCCCCGGGCAAACATCCACGACCAACTTAGCCTCTCCTGCCGTCAATCGCCGCGCGGGTATCCGCCTCTCTCCGCCCCTCTCTGTGAAGGAAGAGTGAGAGGGGCGGGGAGAGGCGGCGATCCGCCACGATTGACATCAGAAGAGGCAGAGCTACAGCAGTGAGTGGTGCAGGGTGGTAAAACAAGTGAGAGCCCCGATCGATTTTCTCTTGCAAGTTCACGCCATGATTGCTTAGTGTAAGGCCACTTCATAGGGGCACAAGACACATCTGCAGCCAATGGGCTTAATTCACAAAAGGGTGCTAACTTAGTTAGCACGCCTAAAAGCTCCTTAGCACGCCTAAAGCCCTTTAGGATGCGCAAAGTTAGCATGCGCAAAGTTTAAGCGCGGTGCGCGCGAAACGTCGCACCAGGTGCGCATACACCGTCGCATCGGGTGTGCCTAAACCGCCGCACCCGGTACAACATTTTAGGCGCACCCAGTGCAACATTTTGTTCGCACCCGGTGCAACGTTTCGCGTACGCCGCGCAGCGCTAAACTTTGCGTGCGATCAATGAAAGCTTTGGGCGTGCTAACTGCTTAGCACCCTTTTGTGAATCGAGCCTCATATGTTTTAGAAGGAGAAACATTTTGCAGACACATATTACAATTGTTATTCTTACTAATCCAATGAAAGCTGGAATTTTATGGCTAATTGGGTTCATGTGCTTCCTGTGAAATAAAGCATTGCGCTCTATTTGCACCGCAGACAGCTAAACTGAATGGGAGAGGCCTAATTGGCTAAGCCTGCTGATGTTGGACTTTCTTAAACAAAAACAACACGATTATTAATGAGGATAATAGTGATCTGTTGACAACATCTGCATCCTCTGAGCATCTGTCTGCAGAGGGAGCATCTGCCGGTCACATCTGTCCTGCTGTGACCTCTGTGTCAGTCATGTGACGCCCGATATCTGTACATTCTATAAATAAGTATGGAATCCCGCACAGCGAGCGGGCGAGTATCGCAGGGCCGTTGCCAGAACTCGTGACCTACTTCTGGATGTCCTTTTACCACGAGGACCGGAGGAGTCTGGCAGGAAGCAGAGAGAGGGACTGCAGGTCACACCGCAGTAAGGTTTATCCGAGGTACAAAGTGGCGCAACAGCAGAATTATATACAAAGCAAGCAGTATGGATAAAACAAGGCGTCCCGTGACTGCGGTGTCTACATGTAGAACAGTCAGCGGACATAAATCGGGCTGATGCAAATGATAACAGTCTCTGGGGGGTGTTCATGGTCACTTAGGGTGAGCAGAGGGACTTAAAGAAGCCTTGGAAAATGACCGGTTTTTATTAGCCAGTCTTTTTCAGCATTAATGGCATAGATGAAACGCCGCATTACCACGGCTAAAGGAGGCCTTAATCACTCCAAAATCGCCTGGGCAAATTGCGGGGCTCCTTCCTGTAACAGGCAGAGCTTTGGGCTGTAGCTCTGCCTCTACTTGCGTCAATCTCCGCGGATCTCCACCTCCTCCCGCTCCTTTCAGTCTTCTTTCACTGAGAGGGGCGTGAGGAGATGGAGATTCGCGGGTATTGACGCGACTGGAGGCAGAGCTGCAGCCCAAAGCTCTGCCTCCCCCGGGCAGCAAAATCCACGACTCGCGCTGTGCGGGATTCCATATTTATTTATAGAATGTACAGATATTGGGCGTCACATGACCGACACAGAGGTCACAGCAGGACAGATGTGACCGTAAAGCGTTGCATGCACCATTTAACACTATTTCATGCTGATCGAATTGGGCCGGCCACGAAGTCTGGTGTGCGTACACGTTTTTTATACCCGATTGAACTGGAGGAAACTATTACTCACATCAAGGAGTTCGCATTGAGGAATTTATATGGAACTGTCCCTTTAATGGACTCATGAAGTGTTTTTTTTAGGTCTTTGTGATAGGACTTTTGCATAGTGTTGGTTTTCTGTTGAGCGCTATACTGATCTCAAACTATAACTTTTTCTTTGTATTACTTATGCCATCATGTGGTACTCATATAGCTTTATTCAGGAGGACAATCCAGGCTTTGGGTAGTTTTTGTTTTTTCAATTATTTTTTTATTTTGAGGCTGGGTGCACACATAATAGAACATGAAAGGCCGCGTTTTATGTCATGTTCTCATTTTATGTTGTTTGCATTTTTTTGTGCGTTTTTGCTGCATTTTTGGTGCGTTTGCATTTTTCACCGCAGATGCGTTTTTCAATTGTTTTGCCTGCGTTTTAATGCGTTTGCATTTTACATATGCAAAACTCATATGCGTTTTGTATGTGTTTTGTATTTCCATTTATGTAAATCACTAGGAAGATAACAGGATCTCAAAACCATTTTTTGGTAAAAAAAAAGCACATATAAAAAAATGTATGGAAAACGCATACCATTGCATTCCCATTGACTTTCATTTTGTGCGTTTTTTGATGCCTTTTTGAATATTACACAACAAAACCTGCGTTTTCACAATTGCACGCATACAAAACGCATATGCCTTTTTATATGCGTTTTTTTCCCGCGGCCCATAGACTTCCATTAGCAGCAAAAACGCAGCGTTTTCCACAACGCTAGTGTTTCTGCTATGTGTGCATCTAACCTAGAGCCTTTTATAAGGAAAAAAATAGGCCTAAGTGCAGAAAATATTTTTTTTTCATATTTCACCCTTAGCAAATTTCACATGACAAGAGCCATAGTTATAAAACACCTCAAAATATATTGTCTTTTAAAATGATACCCTGCATGCCATATTACATCACAAGTTGGTAAAGTGGTGTACCATTATCCCCAGTGTATACAGCTCCGTCATCCAAGTAAAGATGCGCACGCATCGGCGCGCACGATCTCCTGCAAAACCCCACTCCAGGACTTCATGCCGGTCGGCGTTAGTCGGTCCTGGGGCTGCCACCACGGTCACGCCCGTCAGCGTGACGCGGTCGGCAAGTAGTTAAACAGTTTTGCAATCGTGTTGCGGTGTGCATGCACAAAAGAGTATTTTTTTTAAATACGCTTCCTTGCAATTTATATTTCCGCAACATGGAGCGAGCGCTCATACTTTGGTTCGCTGCTAAGAATGACATTATCGCACAACAACGTAGGTGTCTACAAAGCCTCTTTTTAGCACCGCAACTAAAACACAGGTGGCTAATGTGAAACCGGCCTGAAAATCCGAACATTCACAAAAAAATCGTGCCATTGATGTGCGTGTTTAGGTACATTGTGATAGAGAGCAGTGTGGACCATGCAACATCATACCGTCATGCTGGGGGTCTGAATGATGGGAATATCGCTGCTGCTGAAATGGGTCTCTGAGTAATTCATGTGGATGAGATGTCTGCAAAGCAATCGTGAAAATCAACGAGTTAATAACGATTCACCTAAAAAGCACATAAAACATCACAGTACCAAATGCAACTAATATGATTAATCCGGAGCTGACAGCGTATATCATTCATGCCTCCCAACTTTTTAAGATAAGACAGAGGGGCACTTAAGCCACGCCCATGCCACACCCTAATCACGACCCTCTCCCCACCACACCCCTAATCACGCCCTCGCCACACCCCTCATCACGGATACCATAAAGATGTCATGAGAAAAATATATTGTTCTACAATTCAAACCACACTGGTCCTTTCTATCCCGGTTCATTTTCATTCATATTAACATTTGAAAATAAGAAATATATCAATTCAAAGAATGGGAATAGAGTTTAGAGTCAATTAAACATATATTTCAGTAGAAAAATACCTATATTTACATAGATCTGTACATCAGTCCTGAAAGAGGGACAAATGAGGAAGAAAGAGGGACAGAGGGACTGGGCTCCCAAAGAGCAGCTCTGTTTCTAAGGCCGTGCGGCCGACCTGAGCGCTGATGGAGGGGAGAGCCGCAGCTGTGGGGAGGGCGGCCTGACCTCTCCCTCCCTTCCTCTCCCGGGTCGCCCTCCGTGCTCCCCCCTCTGCTGCAGTGGGAGCGCAGCAGGAAGCGCTGTATACAGCAACTCACCTTCCTGAGTTCCAATCGCTGATCACTTTCTGTGGTCTCCTCCTCTGCATAGACGCTTATACACACTCTACTTCCTGTTTAGCAAGAAGTAGAGTGTGTATAAGCAGCTATGCAGAGGAGGAGACCGTTGCTGTATACAGCGCTTCCTGCTGCGCTCACTCTGCAGTGCAGGGCAGAGCACGGAGGGCAACCCCAGGGAGAAGTCGGCCGCCCTCCCCGCGGCTGACTTCCCCCTCCATTATGGGGGTGGGGGGAGCTCCTACCTATCTATCTAACCTATATTGCGGGTACCTACCTATCTAACCTATACTGGGGGCGCCTACCTATCCAACTTATACTGGGGACACCTACCTATCTAACCTGTACTGCGGGCACCTACCTATTTAGCCTATACTGGGGGCACCTACCTATCTAACCTATACTGGGGCAGCTACCTATCTAACCTATACTGGGGGCACCTACCTATCTAACCTATACTGGGGCAACTATGCTGGCTATACTGGAGGCACCTTCCTTGCTAACCTATACTGGGGGCAATTATACTTGGGCACCTATGCCTAGATACCTATACTGGGGGGACCTATAGCTGGCTACCTATACTGAGTGCAACTGGACCTGGCTAACCTGTACTGCGGGCACGTATACCTAGCTCCATGGCGGGGAGGGGCACAATGTTTACACCCTCGCCCTGGGTGCATTTTACCCTACAAACTGCCCTGCCGAAGAAGGACTGTCCCTCCAAAAGGGGGACAGCTGTCAGCATATATCAAGCTGGAGATACATCAATGTCAGACTGGCCAAATCACAATCAGTGCTGCTCAACAGGATACCGGATATCCGAATAGACTCGGATATCCGAACTTTTTAGGCCTATCCGATCGGATCCGGATTCCGGATAGCTGGATGGGAATCCGGATAGCTCTATGCGGATAGTTGGTCTCATAACCCGGATACCCGCGGATACCGGTCGGATATCCGAATCCGGGTGCTGTAACCATGGACATTATGTCCATGACGTCATTCAGCCAATCAGAGCGCTCCCAGCCTAAGCCCAAGCACCCAATCACAGAGGAGAACCTTGGCCAGTCCCTCCTGTATATAAGGAGGGGGCCATGTTAAGAATCTCGTCCTTGCTTTGTGACTGCCACTGTGATAGGTTGTCCAGTGTGTTTGGCTGAAGCAAGTACATTATCCAAGTGATAACCCAGCGTTTTAACACTAAAACACCTTCTGGTTTTACTGTTGTACTGTGTTGTAGTTAGCTTAGCTAGTCTGTGTAATTTGTTAGTGTCAGTCAGTCTTGTCAGTCAGTCTTTCAGCTGCAGCAGCTGCGCTGCCTGTGCCTGCTACTAGGTCCTGTGTCTTTGTGTGTGCTGTGTCTGTGTGCACACACTCCAGGCTCCTTGCTGCTGGCTGGGCTGCTATTACTACTGCTACTGTGGTTTTGTATTGTGTAGTTGCAGACAGTGCTAGTACTACAGATTATTGCTGCTGTGCTGCTGCTGACTGAGTGAGCAGTGTCAGTGTGTTTAGTTGTTGTACTCCTGTCTGTCAATCTGCTGATCATTTCCAAGCCCGCCGCCAATAATAAAAGTGCACCAAGTACCCCACACACATCATCTGTGACGTCGACTCATCAGTGACAGTGAGTCTTGTACAGTACTATGTCTGGCACTGGCAGTGTGAGACGGGGGAGGGGAAAGGCCGGAAGGAGAGTGAGCAACATTACGGCCTCTGGCAGCAGTTCTGCCGCATCAGGCATTCCGCCGCTACCCACTGGCAGTCACGCTGCAGAGACGCAGCACCGTGTTGCGTCCATTTTCAAGCAGGGTCAGCGGCGCAGATTGGAGGAGAAGGACGCCGCGTCTGTGATGCAGCAGATGGCGCATGACGAGGAGCAAGCCAGTGACAGTGAGGCCACCACCACCACCAGCCCTAGCCCTAGAGAAAATATTCTCTGCAAAATTGGCTTTTCAGAAGAGTCTGAGATGCTGACAGTAATTGTTGGGGGGGAGCCCGTCCATGATGTGTCAGCAGAAGAGGAATTTGATGCGGGCTCATCATCCCAGCAGTTTGATGAAGGGGAGTTTGATGATGAGGTGAAGGACCCGGACTACCAGCGACCGGAGGGGCATGTCAGCTCTGACTCTGAGGAGGAGGAGTCAGTGGGTCTGGCACGCAGGTTGAGCATTTCAGGGATTGGCAGGAGCAGCAGTGGGCATGGAATACGTGACCCGCAGGCTGCTGCTCCATCTGTCAGTGGCACGACTACCACCAGCCGCACCACTCAACCCCAGGCCCTAACCACCACCGGCAGAAAATCCACAGCAGCATCCCGTTCTGAGCCACGTAAGGGAAAACACCAATCCCCAATATGGCAGTTTTTCCATCTGCCCTCACTGGATAGCAAGTATGTTACGTGCAAATTATGCCATGTGAAGCTGAGCAGAGGGTCTCACCCCTCCACTTATGGCACCTCCAGCTTCATAAATCATCTGGGCAATAAGCACAAACCTGAGCATCAGGAATTCAAGAGGCTGAAGGAAGCTGGCGCTGGCCCTTGCAGAGGTCAGAGCACTATAACAACCTTTGCCACTCCTGCTGACACTGAGGCCTCTTCAGGCAGCCAGTCCTCCTCAGTGGTCTCCTCTGTTCCCTCCTCAGCTTCCCGTGCAAGCCTAAAACGCCCCCACCACCAGACCCTGCTGAGTGACTCTTTTGTGGTCAGGGCTCAGCCTCCCGGCAGCCGTCGCATACGCCAGCTGAACGGCTTGCTGACACAGGCCATGTCCTCCCAGCTCCTCCCGTACTCGTTTGTGCAGGAGGGGAGCCGGATGCGTGCGCTCCTGCAGTGCGCAGCGCCGGATTGGCCAATCCCCAGCCGGCACTACTTTGCACGCAAGGCCATCCCAGCACTGCACCGCTTTGTAAAGGCCAACGTGGAGCGTGGGCTGGATCATGCGCTTGGTGCGCGCGTCCATGTGACAATGGACTCATGGAGCAGCCGCTTCGGGACAGGCCGCTATTTGTCCTTCACCGCGCACTGGGTCAGTTTGGTGGAAGGGGGTGAAGAGGAGACAGCAGCATCATCACCCCGGTGGGTGGTGCCACCCCGCAGCAGGGTCAGGGGAAGTGCAGCAGCTTCCAGCTCTGATCCGGTTCCATCCGCCGCCAAACAACCCCGCCTCAGCAGCAGCGTGAAGGCCCACCACTGCCAAGCGCTGCTGCAGATGGTCACGGTGGGCAAGAACAAGCTGACGGCAGACCACGTCTTGGCCAAGCTCCGAGAGCAAGAGAGCAGTTGGCTGACCCCCAGAGGCCTCAGAGTCGGAGAGGTGGTGGCCGACAATGGGGCAAACTTGGTTGCCGCCATCCAGCGGGGAAACCTCACCCACATCCCCTGTCTGGCCCACGTCCTGAACCTAGTGGTGCAGAAATTCCTGCACACCTACCAGGGGATGAACACTCTTTTGGGAGCGGCAAGGAAAACGGTGGGTCATTTTCGCCGCTCGGGTGGTGCCACAGCGACCCTTACAGCCGTGCAGCTGGAGCTGAACCTCCCACAGCACCGCCTCATTATAGACGTTCCAACACGCTGGAATTCCACCCTGGCGATGTTGGAACGTCTGGTTGAACAGAGGCGGGCTGTCAACCTGTACCTGGCCAGAGCCACCATGGATGCCAACTTGTTGGGGACCGGCACCACCCACCTCCCAGACATCATCCGCCCTGCTGAGTGGGGAAAAATGCAGCTGGTGTGCTTTGTGCTGGCACCCTTCCTGGAGGCCACCAACATGGTCAGCCGGGACCATGCGTCGCTGTGTGAGTGGGTGACCATTGTGTGCATGCTGGACAAGGCCCTCGATGCTCTGCTGGAAGTGGGAGAGGAAGCCTTGATCCAGCAGGAGCAGCAGCAGCACACTTCACAGTCCACCTCTGTGCAGCAGGAGGAGGATTCGGAGGAGTTGGAGGAGGACTTGGAGGAGTTGGAGGTCCCTGACCTTGAAGAGGAGGGGGCACAGCGGAGTGCAGCTGCAGTAGTGCGGGGGTGGAGAGAGCAAGATGAGGCTCCGGAATCAGAGGAGGACGACAGCACTGTCAGCGGTGCAGAATATCATAGGTCAGCAGAGATGGCAGCCCTCTTCCCTATGGCAGCGCACATGCTGCAGTGCCTGCGCAAAGACCCAAGGGTGAAGGAGATGAGTGCTCGGGAGGACATCTTGATCACCCTGATGCTGGACCCACGGCTGAAGGGGAAGCTGGCTCAGTTCCTGCCTGTAGGAGGAGACCCTGTGCGCCGAATCAGGGACTTGCAGCGGATTCTGGTTCGGCGCTTGGAGGAAGCCTTCCCCCGGACTCCCACCCCCCCTGCTGTCTCAGTCCAGCCAGCACAGCAGCAGGTGCCTGCATCCAGCATCAGCAGGCGCCCAACAAACCTGCTGTCTCTGAAAAAGGCGCTCTATGCCACACCAGTACCGCTGCCTACAGAGGAGGTGCCTGCAGCAGCATCCGGCTCTCAAAGCCAGAACCAGCACCTGACCCGGATGGTGGCCGATTATATGGGGTCCTATAGCGGGCTTGACACCGACACCCCTGTGGACCCCTTGGAGTACTGGGTGAAGCACCTGGATATCTGGGGCGAGCTGGCGCAATACGCCCTGGAAGTGCTGTCCTGCCCGCCTTCCAGCGTTATGTCGGAAAGGTGCTTCAGTGCGGCCGGTGGCGTGGTCACTGAGAAGCGCTCTTGTCTGTCAGGCCAGTCTGTGGACAGACTGACTTTTTTAAAGATGAACGAGGCTTGGGCAGTTGGTGAGTTCCTGGCCCCTGTTGTTGGCAAGAGGGGGAAATGAAGTGGCTGAGTGGTAATCACTATGCCTGGCCTGCTTAACCACCCTTTACCACCACAACCTCCTGACTCCATCTTCATGAAGCCAGGTTCTTATTTTTTGAACTGTGCCGTGGTACCTGCCATGGTCAGCTGTGTAATTTTTTTGGAGGTGTCTGTGCTGTGCGAATTGTGGGGCCCCAACTGCGGCAGTACGACCGACCGCTTCCTGGAACCTCTCCTAATTTTTTACTGTGCCGTGGTACCTACAACAGTGCCATGGTCAACTATGTAAACACAATAGCTGTGTAATTTTTTTTGGAGGTGTCTGCTGTCCGAGTTGTGGGGAGGCCCCAACTGCGTCAGTACGACCGCTTCCTGGAACCTCTCCTAATTTTTTACTGTGCCGTGGTACCTACAACAGTGCCATGGTCAACTATGTAAACACAATAGCTGTGTAATTTTTTTTGGAGGTGTCTGCTGTCCGAGTTGTGGGGAGGCCCCAACTGCGTCAGTACGACCGCTTCCTGGAACCTCTCCTAATTTTTTACTGTGCCGTGGTACCTACAACAGTGCCATGGTCAACTATGTAAACACAATAGCTGTGTAATTTTTTTTGGAGGTGTCTGCTGTCCGAGTTGTGGGGAGGCCCCAACTGCGTCAGTACGACCGCTTCCTGGAACCTCTCCTAATTTTTTACTGTGCCGTGGTACCTACAACAGTGCCGTGGTCAACTATGTAAACACAATAGCTGTGTAATTTTTTTGGGAGGTGTCTGCTGTCCGAGTTGTGGGGAGGCCCCAACTGCGTCAGTACGACTGCTTCCTGATACCACTCTGATGTTGATTGACAGCCATTTTTTTTTTGGGGGGGGGGATTTTAAGTCCACTCCCCACATCATCAGTGTTTCCCTTTTCACAATTATGATGCTACATGCCTCATATACCCTAAAAAACCTTTTTAAAGCAATTTAAAGGCCACTTCCGGGATTAAACACGGATATCCGAATCCGATCGGATACTAGGGTCGGATATCCGAATCGGATTCGGATCGGAAAATTTTGAATTCGGATATCCGATCCGGATCGGATAGCGGGGTATCCGGATCCGAATCGGATCCGGATTTTGAAAAGGGGTATCCGAGCAGCACTGATCACAATGTCAGGGCTGGTGCACACCAAGAGCGCTTCTGATCGCTTTTTAAAACGCTTGTGCTTCAAAAAGCGCTTGACTACTGTATTTGCATGGGATGGAGAACACCCGAGCGATGTGCTTTTTTCCCAAACGCGGGTCCTCCAGCATTTCTGCTGATTTCTGAGGCGATTCAGCCGGAAAGTGAAAAATCGCTCTGAAAAGCGCTAGATCAGAGCGATTTTCCAATCGTTTTTGTTAAAGAAGCTGTTCAGTTCCAGCTCTACTGTAACAAAATATAAAAAAGCTACACCAAACGCTCCAAAAATCGCTAGGCATGATTAGAAAATCGCTAGGCACATTCCTAGAACCACCTTAAAAAGTCACTTCAAAAAGCGCTGTGTTTGCTTTTACGCCAGCGCTTTTTGGTGTGCTCTGGCCCTCATTCTGAGTAATGAATGAACCTTTCCTCCATTAATAAAAATATGATTTCTAATTCCCGAAGCAGCTGTCAGTGCCAAGATCTTCCCCCGTGTCCAGTATAATCAGGCAGCATATATCAAATACGGGCGCCAGGAAAAAAGGGAGCGGGGTATAGATGAAAATTTGAAAAATTGTCTATAACAATTTTTCTATCATTTCTTCAGCTTTATCTGAGATAGAATGATAAATACATTAAATAGCGGAATTAAAAAGGGTAAAATATCACCTATAACAATGAAAATGAAACGATAGTAAAACATTGGTAAATATTACTGATATTTAACTAAACCTAACCCTACTCTCACACAGAACTCTCCTAACCCTAAAGTCTGGTACACCATGGAATTTCCTGTCAGATAGACGGGTCGAACAGATAATTTCCGACAGGTCCGTTCTGATTTCTGATCGATTTGCATGGAAGTGATCAGAAAATCGATCGGAAATCCGATCGGATCTGTTGGAAATTATCTATCGACCCATCTATCTGATGGGAAATTGCATGGTCTGTACCAGGCTTAAAGTGAACCAGAGATGAAGCACCCTCATGTATTTTACCATATAGATCAGTGGGAACATTAGAGAAAACACCTACCATGCTTTCTCTTTCATTCTGCACTGCACAGCTTGTTTCTTATCAGACCTGATAAAATCCCCGACTGAGCATTCAGTCTGGCTTTGCTATAATGACTCAGCAATAATGATTCCTGAGCAGAGCCAGCAGGGGGCAGACTTGGACTTGAAAAGACATGAGAGAACACAGACTGAGCTATAAATATTCCTGAACAAAGCAAGACTGAATGCTCAGTCGGGGATTTTATCAGGGCTGATTAGAAACAAGCTGTGCAGTGCAGAATGAAACAGAGAGCAGGGTAGGTGTTTTCTCTGTTCCCACTGATCTATATGGTAAAATACATGAGGGTGCTTCGTCTCTGGTTCCCTTTAAGACCACCTAGGTGGTGCCTAACCCTGAGACACCCCTGAAGATGCCTAACCCTAAGACCCCCCCCCCCCCTCTGGTCGTGCACAACCTAAGACCCCTCCCCCGGTGGTGCCCAACCCTAAACACCTCCCTCTGGTGGTGCCTAACCTCAAATCCCCCTTGCAGACGCCTAGCCCTAAGACCCCCTTTCCTAAAAACTTACCCTAAAACCCCCCTTTCTCCGCTGCAAGTAACATAAATACAAAAAGACATAAATTTCTATGACAAATTTAAAAAACGATAATTCTTAAAATGAATTTCAAAGTGATAAAAAAAAATGTAAATGATAATTATCAAAACGAATTTTAAAACAATATTCTTCAAAACACTAATTATCAAAACGAAACATTTTGCTTGGACGGCCCGGCGCTCGCTGTTTATCAGACACATTTCTTCTCTCAGTGCCCAATAACCCATATTTTGCATTAGCGCCTGTGGGGTGCCTATATAGTCTATTAGCCACAGGCGCCCAAATATCCTGATTCCCCCTCTTGTACCTGTAGGGGACATCAGAGGAGTAACTGCGGGCAAAGAGAGCTCAATTAACATGGTATACTTTGTAAGCGCCCTTGCAGGGGGCGTCACTTAAAGGACACCCGAAGGGAAAATAAACGGATGAAATAAACAATTGCATCCATCCTCCTTCTCCTAAAAATGACTTTTTGAGATATTCCACAGTTTTATTTTATATTGAAATCTACTTTTTACGTTTTTACTGTTTTATTGTTCTTGCTCAATGACACATTCATTGAAGTATGCCAGAGCCAAAATCTATGAAGTATTGACCCTTTTTATCTCTTTCCTGCTAGGAAAGTGTTTTATAGTTGTAATTTCTTATCAGTGAGGGTCACACTGTAGTCTGACTCAGTCCGGACTCAGACAGGAACTGCCACTTACATACCTGATGTTTAACTCTTTCAGGCAGAGAAAGAAAAAAAGGAACCCAGCAGTTATTTGTGTGCTAGGCACTGTACATACCCATGTCTATCTCATCATGTCACATGTCACCTCGGGTGTCCTCTACCCCTCCTAGGCTTCCCCACAATTTAGCAGGCCGAGCCCCAGCCCCCTCCACGGTGATTTGTGTGCGCTGCCGCAACTCCAAATGTATGTGCAGCTATAAAATGTCCTTTCTTCCTGGTACAGAGGACTAGTCTATAGATGATCAATGAGATGATAACAGTTTCAGCTGTCAGGACAGGAACATTTAGTACAAATTGTAAACTGGAACTGGTCTAATCATGTGCACTTCCTGCCAATTTGGATTGGCCTGATCCCGAGTTGCATGCAATTTTTATGCAAGACAAAATTATTATCCTCGCATTCAGCACCTCTCCCGAGGTCTTGTACAGAGGTAAATATATCAGCAGGTAACCGAGAAAGGCAGAGGCGTAGCTAGAGGGGTGCAAGCATGGCTTGTACCACGGGCGCCACAGCCCCGTAGGCGCTATGTCTGCCCTGTGCTGCGCAGCCATGCCTGCCCCCATGTCTCCCTGTCACTCAGACCTCAGATCAGATTAATGCTGTTATCTGAGGAACATGGCTACTTAACTTATCCATGTATGGTGCACTTTGCTTAGTGTTAGAAAACAGGACAAAGAGTGAATAACAAGAGCCATTTCCAAAAAAGTAACCTCAGCAATATTCTGAGCCAAAACACACAAGCAACCATAACACGTGTACGTGATAAAGGATGCTGTTTTTAGAGGGAAGGGGGCGCAATTTCAGTATTTGCCATAGGCGCTATATTACTCAGATACGTCCCTGGAGAAAGGTATTGCGTGGTGAACACATCTTAGAAAAAACACAGAGACAACGAGAGCACAATAGTGCAATACGTCACTAGGTATTTTTGGAAGATAACTCTTTGAGGAAATAAACTCAGAAAGGTGGGCTGCAGCAAGGGGCAACCAACCACATGAAGCAAGCGGAGAACACTAGCCCGTCTCCACTCGGGTACCTCCAGGAGTGGCTGGGTGTAGGGTGGTCGCACTCTTAAAAACGAAACTGGTACTGCAGGTAGCAAAGCCACTTTAGACTATTAACCCCCCTGTACAGGGGGAGGTGGAACTGGCACAAGAAAGGTGAAGAAGTGCCCATGATGGATAAAACTCAATTAAAGTAAATCTGAAGCCAAATTTAAAATAAAAAACAGATACTTACCTAAGGAGAGGGAAGGCTCTGGGTCCTATAGAGCATCTCACGGTCCCCGAATGCCGCGTTCCAGCGCTGGATCCCTGGTTCAAATCTCCCACCACAGGACGCTTCTCAAGTCTTCGGGAGCGCAAGTGCTCCCAAGGACGAGCAGCTCCATATTGCGCATGCGTGAAAGCGAGAGAGTGTGCTTGCGCATGCGCAATACGGAGAAACTCATTTTTGAGAGCACTTGGGCTCCTGAAGACTTCTGAAGCCTCGTGCAGCAGCAGGGAACAGTCTCCGTCCCATTGGTCAGAGACCGCTAATGGGGGAGCCAGCGCTGGAATGCCGGGATTGTAGGAGGAACAGGAAGGCTCATTAAAACCCAGAGCCTTCCTTTTACTTAGGTAAGTATCTATTTCTTATTTTAAATCTGGCTTCAGACTCCCTTCAAAAACGTGTTGCCTGTGCAAATAAAATCTACCTTTATTTACAATTGGCTATGTCGTTTTGAGAGGTAAGCCACCTCCACCTTTTTTCTGTTTTTACTCTGCTTTTTATTGAGTTTTATCCTTCCTGGCCAACTCTTCACCCTTGTTACATGAGCAGGTAACCATGTTATATTAGCAACACTCTGGTGTGACAACAGAGACGTCTGGGGACCTGTCCTAGGTGCTGAGTCCCTGGAGGGCGGGAACCTCATGTTCTGGATGAGCTGTAGTAACCATGTCTCCTCAGCCTCGCTGGCACTGAACGGGTTATTGGTGGTTATAACTCCCCTCAGATCTCTAGAGGTATCAGTTACTGTAATAAATCTCGTTAGGGGGATGGTGGTCTATGACATCTTCAGACCACAGCAGCCATAAACCACTGCTGATGTCATCTCAGTCATGTGACCTTACAGAGAGGATTAGAGGTCGAGCAGGAAAAAGCTGAGGAAGGATGTTTTCTCCAGGGCAATGTCCTGTAAATAAGCTTTGCATTATCTATACGCTGCTTGTAAAAAGCCTCTTAACGTCTTATCTCTCCATACAGTCTCCTCAGCAGTCTCTGTGACATGTGATACGCCGTACTGGGATCAACTACGGTCATTGGCTTGCAATGATTTCAGATATACGTGAGATAGAGTTTAATGTGCTGTAAATAATATCATCAGTCATTCTACTGTATATAACGGCCCTTTCACACCTTGCTGCCACAAAAAAAACAGGGCTGGTTTAAACCAAAGGCATTCCAGGCCATTGTGTGGAGTGCCATTGGTCCTGGAGGGCACCATGCCCCTGGATTAAGCCCCACCCCCAACAAAGCTCTTCCCCCAAATTAATTACCATCTGCTGCTGTACTCTGTATATTGGGCAGGGGGTGTGCAACAAAATGCAACAGTATCAGCGGGCTGTTTGTATCTATTATGCATCCACCCTATATGGGTTGACACAGGACTTCCCTGAACAAAAGTGACCATCGCCCAATCTTTGCCCTTTACTTATAAAGGCTGTTCCTTCCTTCCTTCATCCATCCGATCATCCATCCATCCCTCTATCCCACCCTTCGTCTCTCCACCTATATATCCATCCTTCTATACATTCATACCTCTAGCTTACCTTCCATCTATACATCCATCCATCCATTTTTCCATCTATCCATCCCACTTAGCAACTGCTCATGAAAAGTCTACCTTGTGGGGATCGGTCAGGAGCCGGGTGAAGCCGCCCAACCGAAGCCTGTAGATTCCACTCATACTTCGTATGAGTGGAATAGCGCCAGTCCTAAAGCTGATAGGAAGTGTAAAACTTCAGGCCTTTTGGGAAGCTCAGAGGAGGTCAATTAATCAATAAATTACTGAGAGCAGCACTAAAGTGTTGTGTGGTGGCGGCAGTGAGGAGTGTATATTACTGTATACCTGTGTACTGCGTCCATCCAAAACCTGGCCAAGACTGAGAGGTACAATGTGATGCACTGATCAGTACATCAATTGTAGATTAGGGAGTAATCAATTTCTGTCAGGACTCTGTAGACCCTCGTATGGCTCGTATTAAGGGGCCAGCGCTATCCAGTATAGTTAAAGTGAAGTTAGGATATACAGTAGTTAATGATAGACCCAGAGCTAGGATAGGGTTAGGCTTCCTTAAAGGTAAAGGATCATTTAGATGAGGGGGGAGTGTCATAGCTAGGGTTAGGCATCTTGCAGGGAAGGGGTTAAAGGGAACCTGTACTGAGTACAAATATTTAAAATAAACACATGAGGTAACTTCAAATGAACATTACATACTTACCTTGCCATCAGTTTCTCTCAGAAGCTTACCATTTTCTTCTGACAATAATCCCTTCCAGTTCTGACAATATTTTGTCAGATCTGAAATATATCAGTTGCTGTCAGTAAAATATCAGTTGCTGTCAGTTATAGCTGAGAGGAAAACTGATGTACCAGGTAATGTCCATGTTTCCCTATGGCTCAAGTGGGCGATGTTACAGTTTAACTGTGTGCTGACCAGAAAGCTGTTATGGGTAATGGCCATTTTCAAAATGGAGGACGGAAAATTCCCTTGATCACAGTGAACAAACAGGACGCGGGACAGGAGAAAGACACTGAGGAGTAGACTACATGGAAGGTGAGTATGACTTGTGTATGCTTATTTTGACTTTTAATTTTCAGTTCAGGTTTTCTTTAAGGTTAAGCAATAAACGATATAAATATATAAAACTGCGACAAGTCATAAAAAGTCCACCTGAAATAAAATGAAATGAAGGGGGGGGGTCAGCAGTCTCAGAAATAGCCATGAAAAGTTCAGTGTATAATTTCCAACTGCGCTCACTAGTTGCAAATAGTTCCTATAGGTGGACAGCTCATTTATACTGCATTTTAATGTGGGACAAATGTACTTCTTCTTCTAGGTGTGTGTATACATGTATTTACACTTTTACCACTTTTTGGGATGGTGGCCCTTTGAAGAGCACCTGAACTCTTGCGCAGGACAGAAGGAAAACAAAGAGAAATGCACCCTGTATGTATTTAGTGAGTTTAGCCTGTCAAATTCCCCCTCATCTGTGACTAATCACAAGTTGTAATTTGATCTCTCAGCTGTGACAGCTGGCTGCCTCTGCAGAGCAGCTAATTTGTGAACACAGGATGTTAACCCTATGTCTGCTTCCATGAAAGCAGGAAGTAGACACACTGCAGATGTATTGCAGGATTTGTATCAGCTGCAACAAAGAAATGTTTTACTTTAAAGGTTATTGTGCTGTTGCTTATCTTTGAGAGCACAGAGGGAGTTCTGAGTTCAGGTCCGCTTTGACAGATTTTGCCTTAGCAGAAATCTACTACAAATGTGTGTGTGTAGCATGAGATTAGCATATTGTCTCACCATGAGGTTATGCATTCAGTGGCGTAGCAATAGGAGGTGCAGATGTACCGCATCGGGGCCCTTAGGACAGAGGGGCCCCGAAGGGCCTTCCCTCCAGCACAATATTAGCTCTCTATTGGTCCTGTGCTGGTAATACTCACTTCTATAGATGCTTTTAATAGTAGTAATCATTAACAAACTGTTCCCCATCCCCTTCTTGCACCTCTAACACTGTGGAAATCCTTGGCAGGTTTTGGTGCACCGTATCAATTGTTATGTAAACCGTGCTTGGGGGCCCCATTTAAAACTTGCACCAGGGCCCACAGCTCCTTAGCTACACCACTGTAGGCATTGATCCATTCGCTGTAGTTAAAGTGAACCTCCAGACTAAAAATCTACTCAGCAGCACTGAAAAGGCTTGGTGTTTCTTTAACAGTTTCACAGCATCAGAACTTTGATTTTCTTACCAAAGCTTTATTTTTAGCTGCACAGAAGCTAAGCTCCGCCCCTTCAAAGAAAACTGCCCAGGCATTTTCCCCGATACTGTGCAAAGCATGATGGGATTTCTGATGATGTTGTGCTCGTTGCCTAGCAACTGGGAGGGGTGATCAGGACAGTTGGAACTGTGTCTCATGCTCCCTGTCACCTCCTTTGAACCAAAAAGATGGCTGCCCTCATGAAATCACAAACATTTGCCTGTTCTTCTAAAACAGGGTGGGTAAGAGATTATATTACCTACCTATTTTAATTATCATAACTATTGTAACTTAATGACAGTATGTTTGTTTAGGCTGGAGTTCCTCTTTAAGTCCAGCATATGTTGCTCACATATTGAATAATCAGCTGGCTCTCTGCTTCTTTGCTTACTCACCGCTTTTCCCTTTTTTTTTTTTTTTTTTACTCTCTTCCTTCCAGACTTGATTGTGTCGGAAGCGGCCCATAGATAATGTCATTAAGGGATTGTCGTAAAAGCAGCCACGGCGGCCGCTGCATCCCCTTCCTTCTCCCGCCGGGGGGGGGGGGGGGGGGGGCATATAGCATAGAAGGGCCAGGCTGCTGTAGGTTTCATTACACTAAAAGCCTGGGGGGGGGGGGGGGGGTGTCAGAGGGGAACGGCGGATCTGGCTGAAATCCATTAATGCACAAGCTTCTCTCTATCGCACAATGAGATCACTGTGAGGACGGAGGCGTGATGTCATCAGTATGATCCCATTGCTCTCTCCAGACAAGGGCAAAGCCCGCAGGAAGAATAGGCACTCAGTGGCTGCTTATCTATTAATAACGAGGGGAAGAATCTGATTGACAAAAAAAAACACATTGTGCTGTTTATGGAGGAGTTCTGTCTTTGGGGAAGGCTAGATCCAGCACTCCAGAGGGCGACACCGTATGGCAAATAATAAGCAGCGTACAGACATACAAGTTTTGTCATCACAATTTAAATCGACACTGTAGGATACTTACCTTGGGAGGGGGAAGCCTCTGGATCCTAATACTCTTCACCCTCCGGAATCCAGCACTGGCTTCCCCGAAAACACAGCCGACAAAGATTGTCAGCAGTGGCGCAGGCGCTGTAGCACCTGCAATGTTTATCTACCGCGATCCAGCGCAGGCACTGTGACGGCTTTCTAATTGGGCTCAGGCAGAAGTAGCCGGACCCGATCAGGTTCGCTCTACCGCCTGCGCGGACGCAAATCGTCTGCGCAGTACAACGGACCCAATCGGGCTTGGTTATTTCTGCCTGAGCCCGATCGGAAAGCCGTGCAGGATTGTGGTAGGTAAATAATTACCTCGCCGGTGTTCGGGGGTTTCCATGCTGGATCCCTGAGGCTTAGGAGGACGGGGGAAGCCTCAGTAGGATCCAGAGGCTTCCGAGGTGAGTATTACCAGGGCCGGATTTGTACTTTTTACCGCCCAAGGCCACTGTCACCAGCCGCCCCCCTTCTGTATAGGTAGCCAGATGGCACCTCCCTCTTTCCCTCTAGTGTAGGTAACCTGATGACCCTTTCCCCTCAAGTATAGGTAGCTAGATGACTCCCTTAATCCCTCCCTTTCCCACTCCCACCTTTCAGTATAGGTAGCCAGCTGACCTACACAGCAGCCATCAGTGTCTCCACTCCACTCGTCTCCAGCACAGAAGCTTCCTCTCCCCTCCCCCCCCCCCCCCCCTCCGTCTCCATCAGCTGCTGCTGTACATCTTTCCCTCCAACTAGCATCTCTCACTTGTGACTTGCTGGCATGTTATCATCGAGTCAGACGGGAAGAGGAAGCTTCTACGTTGGAGATGAGCGGAGATGTGAGCAACTGGTGGCTGCTATTCCAAATCCTCCTCTTGTAACTCTGCAATGCTGCCCAAGTCCATAGCCACCGGCCACAGCGTCAATGTGTAGAGAGAGCAGGGTGGCCACTGCACAGGCGCCTGACAGCAGAGTACCGCGATCAGGCACTTGCCTAATCTCCCTGCACTGCAGCATTTGCAAGCTTGCAAACGCTGCACCTGTTTAGCCTGCTGCTTTGGTGCCCTTGCTCCTGTGGTGCCCTAGGCCATGGCCTAGGTGGCCTTGGCCTAAATCCGGCCCTGAGTATTACCCGGGGTCGAAGGGGAGTTACAGATTTTCTTTAAAGCGAAGAATCGCCCAAGCGATCAGATAAATGCTATCAGAAATAAATGCCATAATACACAGGGCCCACGGGCCTTCCCATTTTATGTGATCCTCAAGAGCTTCCAATGTCCATCATTGAAAGCAGTAAAAAAAAAGAAAAACAGCACACTGTCTTCCCATCTAGACAGTGGTGTAGCAAAGGAGCTGTGGGCCAGTTGGGAGGGGGAAGGGAGAGAACAAACCGAGTGTGAACCGAGTCTTAGGGGGCCATTATCTGCTTGCAATTTCCTGCATGTGTGAATTTGCCTTTGTGATTTTTTGCAAACCCAGGAGATGCAGCTAGTGAGGATAAAGACGGGAGCGTATGGAGATGCAGACTAATGGAGGAGCGCCACACGGGACAGGCAAGGCCGCATTTGTACTTTTTACCACCCAAGGCCCACTATCACCAGGCAGCTGCTCCTGGACCAACAGCATCCTAACCCTGTGTACAGTCGAAAATGGCGCCTGTGAAAAACGGCGCAGGGGGTGATGCAGATAATGGCATCTTGCTACTAAAGTTATTTAGCGATTCAGAAATGTCCTGAAACGTGAAATAACTTCAGTAATAAGATGTCATTAGCGGCATCTCTCATACATTACCTGGTCCCGGCGATCCCGTCTTCTCTCTACTTCCTGGTTCATTTGAAAGAGTCCTGCAGCCAGCCAATCACCATACGGGGACTGAAGCCGCATGGTGATTGGCTGGCTGTCCGACTCATTCAAAATAAGTAGGAAGTGGAGAGAAGAGGCGATCATCAGGGACCAGGTAATGTATACAAAGCCGTCTGTCTGTGTCTGCCCCTCTAACACTAAACCCTCCCGCTGCCTGACACTCTCCCCCTCCGATTCCCCCCCCCCCCCCGGCCATTTTATAACACTTATAATGCTATTTAGCGTTACAAGTGTAAGTAAATGCGGCGCCATTTTTATACCTTCGGTGCTATGCGCCATTTTTATCTGCCCCGTCCTAACCCTCCCCTTCCCCAACACGGCAGGGATTAGATTGTAGGCTCCTTTGAGGACAGTTAGTGACATGATCGCAGGGATTAGATTGTAAGCTCCTTGGCGAGCGGCACATTCAATGAGCGACAGGCAGTTCAGAGATCTCTGTAAGTGCCGTTCGCTGTCCCTTCATCCCCCAAGTGCCAGATCCGGCAGTTGGTAGCCGCTGACCGCTATGTGCAAACTCTGTGTAGCAGGACAAATGATCGGCAGGCTAACTGCTACTGCCACCCTGCTGCCCACAGGCCGCCCCTTGCTTTCCTGCTGCCCAGGGACATGGCCTTTGCGGCCTTGCCTGAAATCCGGCCATGGGGACAGGTGAATCATTACACTGCCAAAAACTTTGCAGGGAGGGGCCGCAGGGACCACTGTAAAGTTGAGGGGAGACCTGGGGGAACTGGCAGCCAGCTCAGGGCCTTGGGTAAATTGCCCCGGTGGGCTCTATGGTAGCAAAAGCCCTGCCTGCTATCCATTGCAAAAATTATGTATCCCCCTTCCTATCCGAAAAAATGCAGCATGGTGCGCCTTTCAAAAACGCAGCACAGTGCAATGAAATGTGAATGCACCAGTCTGAATGCGAATATGGATTTCCTATGGAAACTACATGCAATGCACTCTTATAAATAGCATGAACGCACTCGCAAAATGCACCCAAATGCACGCAATGCCAACGAGTTATGGGAGACGCTAGCTCAATATTCTCAGCAAAGCGCTGCCGAAAGCTGTCAGCTTTATATAAACAATAACGTGTTCGCTTTGAACTAGGAGCAGCATATAAACGCATCGCCCTCCTGCCGCGTTCGCCAATGACAGAGGAATGCGCAGGGAGGATAGTCACGGCTGTGAAGAGAATAACGAGCGGAGATGCCGATTTCACAACCGCTTATTTATCACGTAACGCGAAAAGCACATGAAAGAACATCGAGATGCTTGTTCCGACCTCTGTTTATTCAAGCTGTGGCCTTAAAGGACAACTGAGACCCTAGAGCAGGATCATCCCCCAGGCAACCTAGGCAGGTGCTTGGGGCCTAGTGGGTGTCAAGGGGCCTACCTGCCACCTTCTCTGACCTCTCTCCACTTACTAAAGCTTACCAAAAGGACCACAAGCTGGCACCAAATCTACTACCTTGCCTAGGGCCCCATTACATCTTAATCCATCTCTGTGAGACCCATTTCACACTGGTGCGGTGCGTTGGCCTGCGGTAAAATGGTACGCCAATGAAAGTCTATGGGACATTTCATACCTGTGCAATGTGATGCGCCGGAAGTGACGTTTTTGGCACTCAGCCGCCACAAGCGCATCAGTGCGTTGTCGGGCATCTTGCGTGGTGATGTGCGTCAAACTGGAAGTCATGTCAGCGTATAGCGCGGCACAAATGTAAAACCGGTTACAGCACGTATTCTCGTTGCGCATGCGCAGAAGCGTATTTTGTCAATACACCTCTGCGCAATTTGTCTTTTCGGCCACAGGAAGTGAGCGCTAGAGAACCGCACTTCCTGCTTGGCTTACAGCCAGAAAGGGGATTACCGCGGATTAATGTGGAAATCCTTGAAGGCTGTTTTTTGGCGTTGCGAAGCGACCCTGGCATCGCACCGCAATGAAAACACCGGTTAGCAGTGTGAAACCAGCCCGCAGTGAGAGTAATATGGAGGCTGATATATTTATTTCCTTTTAAACAATACCAGTTGCCTGGCTGTCCTGCTGATCTATTTGGCTGCAATAGTGCCTGAATCACACATCAGAAACCAGCATGCAGCTAATCAGTTGTCAGATCTGACAATAATGTCAGACGCACCTGATCTGCTGAATGCTTGTTCAGGGGCTATGGCTTAAAGTATTAGAGGCAAAGGATCAGCAGAATAGCCAGGCAACTGGTATTGTTTAAAATAAAAGTAAATATATCAGCCTCCATATCGCTTTTCAACTGAGCTTTAATCTATATTATTCTTAATGTATTTGTCCATGTGACTTATTTGTACAGTGCTACAGAATATGCTGGCACTATAAAAATTAATAATAATAGAACACTACACCCTTCCAATTTGACTTGATCACTAGAGTGCGCTAGATTATTCATCTAGTGCAAGGGTCCCCAAACTTTTTTGGTCAAGGGCCGGGTCAACATACTTCAGATTGCTGGGGGGCCGGAACATACATAAAATGATGCTGAAGAACATTACATTGAATCCAGGTATTGATTCCCCCCATCATGCGCGGAGGAGACCTCCCAGCAGCAGCCATTCAGTCATGCGGCGTCCGAAAAACGTCTTTGTGCACCAGACAGTGAAGCATACCCAGGTGACAACCTGCCATCCAGTTGGACAGCAGTGTCACCTGATGCAGGATTGGATTGGAAGCCAGCGGCTTCTACAGTATATAGATGGGTGATGCCAGCACTGCTATTCTATATGCGCAGCAGGCCACTGATATTTAGAGGTGCAGTGGGCCACATCTATAAGTTATACATTTTGTGTTTTGGGGGGCCAGTGAAGAAGCCTCAACGGGCCGCATTCGGCCCGCGGGCCTTAGTTTGAGGACCACTGATCTAGTGGTTGATTAAAAAAGTTATCTCACTGAGGCCTCCTTTCCACGGACCGCTGATAGGCAGTGAAATGCCTCTCAAACTTTCTCAACTGCTCACTGCTGCCTGGTAACTGCTTGTTGCCAGGGACGGATTTGTACTCTTTACCGCTCAAGGCCACTGTCACCAATTGCCCCCCTCCAGTATAGGTAGCCAGATGACCCCTCCCCCTTCCCTCCAGTGTAGGTTGCCGGATGTCCCCTCCCACCTTCCCTCTAGCATAGGTAGTCTGATGACCCCCCCAGTATAGGTAGCCAGATGACTTCCTTAATCCCTCCTTTTCCCATCCCTCCTTTCAGTATAGGTAGCCAGCTCGCCTTCACACCGCTGCAGCCATCAGCTTGTCTCCAGTGTAGAAGCTTCCTCTTTCTTTTCGTCTTCAATGCTTCTCAAGTCCATAGCTACCAGCCACAATGCAAACATCCACAGAGAGCAAGATGGCTGCTGCACAGGCGGCTAGCAGCAGAGTACCGCGGTCAGGCGCTCGCCTTATCTCCCTGCATTGCAGCATTTGCAAACTTGCAAATGCTGCACCAGTTTAGCCTGCTGCTTTGGTGCCCTTGCTCCTGTGGTGCCCTAGGCCATGGCCTAGGCGGCCTTGGCCTAAATCCAGCCCTGCTTGTTGCTGCATGATAACTGCTTACTTCTGCCAGGTAACTGCTTGCTGAGCACACAGCTCAACAGTCCGTGGAAAGGAGGCCTAAATAACCCCAGAGGCGTATCTAGAGGGGCGTGCAGGCACTGCTTATGCCATGAGCGCCACAGCAGCATAGGTGCCATGCCTGCCCCTGTGCTGTGCCACCACTGCTGCCTCTCTGTTACTCACAGACCTCAGGTAGAGACGAGGGGGCTCACACAGTAACTGTGTTAGCCGATGTTATCAGTCTGCTGAAGGGGTCTGTATATTCGATTTGCACTTTATTGAATAAGTATTTTTGAACCCTACTTGTTCATGGGTTACCCTCACCCATTAAATAGCAGTGTAGATGTATTTTTTCACCTAGCACCTTATTTTGATGTATTGTTCATATTAATTGCATTGATTGTGTGATGAATTAGGCCTCTTTTCCACGAACTGTTGACAGGCAGTGAAATGCCTCTCAAACTCTCACAACTGCTGACTGCTGCCTGGTAACTGCTTGTTGCTGCCTGGTAACTGCTGACTGCTGCCTGGTAACTTCTTGCTGAGCACACAGCTCAACAGTCCGTGGAAAAGAGGCCTGACTCTCTTCTTTGATTAAAAGCACTGCTGCACTGTATTGCTGACCTTACTGATTGAATCTGCGGAGGTGGGGGGGTTGCAATTTCAGTGTTTGCCATACCATACAAACTATATTAACTAAGTATGCCAGTTACTTTAAGTTAGTCAGTTAATCAAAGTTAAGTTTTTCGAGTGATTTATTTTCCTTTGAAAAGTAGTCATACCGGCAACTTAAACAGCGTTGGTACACATTTTACATCTACTGCAGCTTTAAATGTAAGTACTGTACAAGAAAGGAAAAGACTATTATTACATGTCTGCTTTGTTATACTTACTCATTTTTCTGTAGTGATAGGATCAGCTCCCTCCCCTCTGCTTCTACCATGACTTCTACATGTGTCGGGTACTAAAATAGCCAAAAGACATATCAAATTACAAAAAAATGCAGTCAGATATTTCACAAGTAAAAAAAAAAAAACAATTTTAGGATTCTTTTATTTTAATTTTGGAGAGGGATATGGAGGCTGACATATTTATTTCCCTATAAACAATGCACATTGCCCGGCTGTCCTGACGATCCTCTGCCTCTAATACTTGCAAGGATACCAGGTGTAAAAAAAAAACTAAAATGAAATCCTTCCCGGTCTTCTCCGCAAGTCAGACGACTCTCCTGACTTGTCTTTTGGACATATTGCGCCTCGCATGCGCAGTATATCCATTCTGCTTCTCCGTGGCCGTGCATCATGATGTAGCAGTCCCATCTAAAGTTTCACAGGGGGGCACAGTGATTTCTAGTTACGCCCCTGGATCCCTGCCCTTTGATTGGCCCAAAAGGCTGGCTGTCACGCGTCAGGCAGTCTATTGGGCCAATCAAAGTGCGGTGATCACATCTTACAAAGACACTGGACCTGACGGGGCCGAGGGTAGGATTAAAGGAGCAGCTGGTAGTAAGAAGCGGGTGTAAGTTAGCAGCGCACGCTAGGCAGCACTACAGCGTGTAGCGTGCCCACAGGTTTTTTAACTCGCGCTGCTCAATTTAAGTTGCGCTGCTTTAGCAGCACAGCTTAGTGAATCAAGGCCATAGACCCTGAGCAAGCATGCAGATTAGATGTTTGGAGGGAAGGGAGGCAGACGGGGAGCGGCAATATAGAGGAGGCGGGGGAGCGGCGAAGAGTGAAAGGTGCAGATGTAAACAGCCGGCTATCGACATGCTGCGTGTCGCCAGCACGGCGGTTTGATTTATGGGGACAGCAGAGCACAGGGGGGGCCTGGGGGGAGACAATATAGCAACAGAGGCTGGGCATTATATGCAGACCCAATCTGTGTAATAGGATTATTAAAACCCACCTCGGGTTCTCTTTAAGTGTGACAAGATTAGCTGCATGCTTGTTTCTGGTGTGTGATTCAGCCACTACTGCTGTGAAACAGATCAGCAGGACTGCCAGGCAACTGGTATTGTTGATAAGGAAATAAATATGGCAGCCTCCATAACCCTCTGGGCTTGATTCACAAAGCGGTGCTAACTGATAGCACGCTTGTGAAAAGTTCCTTATTACGCCAAAAGATGCTTAGGGCGATGAGCAGGGCCGGCCCGCTCATGAGGCGGGGTGAAACATTTGCCTCAGGCGGCAAATCTGGGGGGGCGGCAGGCACCCGCCTGTCCATAGACGCTGCCGCTGGGGGCCGCCCGCCGAGCTGGAGAGGTAGCGGGCAGAAAGGGGGCATTGGGCCTAGCGGCGGGGAGGGGGGGTCGGACCTCCCTCGCCTGGGTCCCCCGATCTGCGCTCCTCCTCCAGCGTTACGTACGAGCCTGCATATGATGAAGAGGCAACGGGCGGGGGAATTACTCACCTCTTCCGCGTTCCATCGCGTGCTCCACTGACGTCACTTTCGGCAACGCCGCCCACTGTATTGTAAGTGGACGGCCTTGCAGGAAGTGACGTCAGTGGAGCGCACGATGGAACGCGGAAGAGGTAAGTGATTCCCCCGCCCGTTGCCTCTTCAAATCTTCATCATATGCAGGCTGGTACGTAACACTGGAGGAGGAGCACAGATCGGGGGACCCAGGCGAGGGAGGGGCCCCGACCCCCCTCCCCGCCGCTAGGCCCAATACCCCCTTTCTGCCCGCTACCCCTCCAGCTCGGCGCCCCCCCCCACGGTTGGGGGGGGTTCTAATTTTGCCTCAGGTGGCAAAAAGTCTAGGGCCGGCCCTGGCGATAAGCAGCAAAGTCCCGCGCGCAAAATGTTGCCACATTAAGGTCGCGCCCTAATAGGCGCATCAGGTGTGCCGTTTTCGTTGCACCGTGATGCGATGTTTCGCGCGCACCGGACTTTACACGCGCAAAGTTTTGCGCGCGGGACTTTGCGCGAGGCCTGATTCACCTTTCTGCGTGCTAACTACTTAGCACCCTATTTAGCACGCCCAAAGCCTTTAGGCGTGCTAACTAGGTTAGCACCGAATAGTGAATCAGACTCTCTCACTTTTTTTTTTTGCACTTTCATATACCGCCTTCTGAAAGAATTTAAATCAGCTTCTATCTACATGGGAAATCTCTCCAGAAACAACAGATACCGCTACAAATCGAACAGTTATACAGAGAAGTGTCGCTAGTTCTGCTAACAGGTAATGTATGTCGCCCTCTGCCACATTCTAAGGATGGGGGATGGGGGGGTCCAGGGAGTCCGGGTTTTGAAGAGGACCTGCCTGTGTGGGAAGTTAACGGTGGGGTCAAGGATGAATCGGGAAACCTCTGCTAGGCTACTAAGTTGTGGTAATGCAGCATTTCTGCAGAAATCCAATTCCCGTTTTGGTAATTTTTTGCATTTTCTAATTGGCCAAATAACTCTGAAATGACTCTGCATTCTCTGATTGATCCAATGCTTACGAGTTCTGTGATTTGGCCTAAAATTATTGAGTTTCGGTAATGCGGTATTTCCACAGAAATCCAATTTCCATTTTTCGATAACCGAGTTCCGACCATATGCTGATTTCCGGTTGGAAATGCCGAAATTTAATTTCTGAATCTAAATAAGCATCCCTACCCATAAGCTGATGGACTATTCCAAATCCTCCAAGTCAGAGGCGTTTGGCTTGGAACCAGACTTGTACTAGTTTTTACTCCATTGATCACCTGATGAAGCGGGCTAGAACCTGCAAAATGCATTGCATTGTGGAGTACTTAAAGAGAGTCTGAAGCGAGAATTAATCTCGCTTCAGACCTCATAGATAGCAGGGGCATGTGTGCACCTGCTAAAACGCCGCTATCCCGCGGCTTAACGGGGGTCCCTTCACCCCCAAATCCCCTCCGTACAGCGCAGAATCTCTTCCGCATTGAGGCAGGGCTAACCTAACGCGTACCTCCGCCTCTCCCCCGCCCCTCTCAGTCTTCCTTCACTGAGAGGGGCGGGGGAGAGGCGGCGATGCGCGTCTGATAGACGCGCTGTGAGGCAGGGCTGCAGCCGTTAGCCCTGCCTCCAGGAAGAGCAAAATCTACGACCAAGTTGGTCGTAGATCTTGCAGGAGTGGGTTTGGGGGTGAAGGGACCCCGTTTAGCCGCGGGACAGCGGCGTTTTAGCAGGGGCACACATGCCCCTGCTAACTATGAGCTCTGAAGCGAGATTTATTCTCGCTTCAGAGTCTCTTTAAATAAACTGTATCTTTGTTGAAACTTTAAACTTTTTTAAACATTTTTGCTCTATTCTGGTGCCTCTGTTCAAGCTTCTCTTCACATTCCAAATCCAGTATGTAAGAATTTCAAAGCCAACAGATAATAATAACATGAGGTTTGAACTGGGTTCTGGAGCTAGCTAGGCTGATATGGACTGGCTGTCAGGGCAGGGCTGCTACAGATAATTCCGGGGTCTCTACACCAAAGCAGGATCATTTACCAGGCAACCTAGGCAGGTGCCTGGGATCTAGTGGGCATCAGGGGGCTCACCTACTACTTTCTCTGACCCCTCTTTACCTCAGCTTACCAAAAGAACCAGAAGGTGACCCCATCTGTGGTATACAGTGCACACAGCAACCACTACATCCTTGCACTGATAAGCCAGTGGTGGGGTTTGGGCTCCACCCACCCTCCGGCTTCCTGTAGAAACAAATAATGTATCACGATTATCGGCACAACTTTACTCACCTTCCTGTTGAATTCACTTGTAACGGTGTGAGATGACAACCAGCGTGGCATGATGACTTCAGAATGTGGCAAGACTCTTTCAATATGACTGGGATGTCTCTGTGCTCCTATAATAAACATAGACGTTAGTTTCCAAGAAATAAAAAATAGGTTGGCAGAAACAGGTAAGTTGTTGTTTCTGAAAAGAACAGCCAAAAAGGTCAACTAAACTCGAAACTGAAGTGATTAAATTCTGGAAACACACAAGTTGTTTAGCGTAAATGTTGAATATTAGTTTTGATGCTGTATTCTTAATTGTTTAAATCTGCAGCTATATACCTAATAGTATAGAGGCAAAACCCCTGCACTGGCTGGCTTCCTGTTTAGAAGGTGTGGCCTGGAAATTCCACTTCCTGTGAAGGCTGTTGTCTAGCCTCTACTGGGGGAGGGGGTCCTTGGGTAGATTGCTGGGGGTGCGGTTGCTGTCTATCTAACTAAGGCCCAGTGCACACCGAGCGGTTTTTGGAGCGATCCGCTGGCCGCATCCGCCTCTAAAAACGCTTGTCTAATGTATTGCAATGGGATGGTGCACACCGGCGGTTTGCGGTTTTTGCCAAGCCGCAAACGCGCCTCCTGCTGCGCGTTTGCGGTTTTCTGAAGCGTTTCGTCCTCAATGTAAAGTATAGGAAAAACGCAAACCGCTCTGAAAAACGCTAGTTCAGAGCGGTTTGCCAGGCATTTTTGTTACAGTAGCTGTTCAGTAACAGCTTATACTGTAACAATATGTGTAATCTGCTACACAAAAACGCACGCAAAACCGCTAGGTATGTTTAGAAAACCTCTCTAAACATACCTAGAATCGCTCTGAAATCAGCTCCCAAAACCGCTAGCGTATTGCGGATCTGCTAGCGGTTTTGGTGTGCACTGGGCCTTACTGTGTGTTCTGGAACCATATCCTAGTCTACTGAGATTGGCTATCACTGTGAGGGAGTGAAGATATGCCATTTAGAAAAAAGAAATACAAAAAAAAAACCCCAGACACCATGTTTCGCTGGTATCACCCCGGTTCCTCGGGTCAATCAACAGTGTCTCAAACTAAATGCAGCATTTTTTTTAACTGCTTTTAATTATTTTCTGTTTACCAGTTCTCCCACTTTCAGACATACTTTTTTTTTTTACTTTTTTTTAGTTCTTTTTTTCTCCCTAAGGGCCCATTCACATCTAAAATCAGTAACCACTAGCGATTTGCGCTTGCGCTTTCCGTGGGTGATTTGTCAGCGATTTAACGTGGAAAAAATCACTGTGCAAATTTGCGTTTTTTGAGCGATCGCGATTAGCGTTTCTATATATGCTAATAGCGATCGCTCCTAAATCGGTCGAAAAATGCTGCATGCAACACGTTTGCGATTAGCGATAATCGTGGAATGCACGCGATTATCTCTAATCGCTCAAGTGTGAACACTGCCATAGACTAATATAGCACTAGCGTTTTTTTTAAAATGCTGGCGCTTTAGCGATTAGCGGGAAACGCAGGATTCCTGCTTAGGTGTGAAAGGGCCCTTAAAGTGAACCAGAGACAAAGCACCCTCATGTATTTACCATATATATCAGTGGGAACATTAGATAAAGCACCTACCCTGCTCTCTGTTTCATCCTCATTGCTAAAAGTGTCTGTTATCAGCTGTGATAAGAATCCCCAAATGAGCATTCAGTCTGGCTTTGTTGGGAATGATTATAGCTGAGTCATTATAGCAGAGCCACAAGGGGGCAGGCTTGGGCTTGAAAAGACACCAGAGAAGACAGACTCAGCTATAATCATTCCTTAGCAAAGCTAGACTGGGTGCTCAGTCGGGGATTCTTATCAGAGGTGATAACAGTCAGATTAAACAGAGAACAATGAAACAAAGAGCAGATTAGGTGTTTACTGTCATGTTCCCACTGATTTATAAGGTAAGATACATGAGGGTGATTCGTCTCTGGTTCTCTTTAAGCAAGCTACTATTCCAGAGTCCCCCACCTACTGTGATTGGTTGTTTTGACATGGCATTATTACCCAAATTCAAGCTGTGGATGAATAGGAGGGTGGAGAGTGAGACATCAAGGTAGATGGACTCCAAGCTTGAGGCCAGTTTCACATTAGGAGTCTACGTTTTAGTTGCGGTGCGATCGAACGATCGCACTGCATCGCAACAATAAAAACAGGCTTTTACGATACCAGCGGTTATGCGCGCGGTAATGTAACTTTTAGACTTGGATTATTATGGACAGGATTCTTTGATGTAGACTGAATAAGGACCAACGACCTTGATGCCTTCCATACTCACCTATTGATTTGTGGCTCGGGGCCTGCGGTCAGACGTGGGAATGAGCACAGGTTTGTTATAGAGGTTGTGCATTCCAGATTCTGACTTATAGGATTCTTGACCCGGATACAAGCTGATGATTGGCTGGTCAGTTGTGAGTTTGCTGACAGCAAGGTTTATATATTGTTCAATAGGATGTCTATGACCTCTCACCCCTCCTTCCTGTATGAATGTCAGATAGTGTTTTATAGAGGGGACTGACCATCCAGCAGATGGATTGTTATATACCAGGAGGATCCCTACACACAGAGCTGCTTATTTACAGTGTGAGCCTTTATGGCCAGACTATGCTTTATTGTATTGCTTGGAGATAGACTACATTTCATGTATTGCAGCACGGTGGTGTAGCGCTCTTACCTTGCAGTGCTGGGTTCCCAGGTCTAATTCCAGCCAGTGCATTATCTGCACAGAGTTTTGTATGTTCTACCCGTGTCTGTGTGGGTTTTCTCCAGGCACTGTGGCTTCCTCTCACATCCCAAAAACGTACAAATAAGTTAATTAGCTTTTCCTAAATTGGCCATAGACTATGATACATGCACTACACTCAGGGCCGGCGCTACCATAGAGGCAAAGGGGGCAATTTCCCCAGGGCCCCAGAGCTTGTACGGGCCCCCAGTGACTACAAGAGGAAAAAAACAATTTCAAATCGACCTTATAGTTTTTGAGAAAATCGATTTTAAAGTTTCAAAGGAAAAAAAATACACATTTAAAAACCCGCTGACTTTAATGGTTAATAGCAAATCCACCTTAAGGCTACTTGCACACTAAGACATTGCGTTAGGTGCCACGGTAAGATCGCATAACGTGCACCTAACGCGACGCCTGGTGCTCTTCTATGTGGACGTCAGTGTGAGCCGCGTTGTGCAGCTCACTCTGGCGTCCGTGATGCCGTGTTGCGTACTCTTGTGCGCATGCGGCATCACGTTGTCCCGCCGGCCAATCACCGCACAGAGCGGCCGCTCCAGGAAGTAAACACTGCACGTCACAACGTGCAGTGAATATTAATTAGCCATGTGCCTGGCCTCTCTCCGCTCCTCCCCAACATGACTGCGCATGTGCAGATAGTCTAACGCGGCTTAAGCCGCTCAACGCCGTAGCATGCTGCACTTTCTTAAGAACGTGCAGCGTTACATGTAACGCAACGTGGGCTGTGTGTACAGCCCACTTGTGTTACATTGCTGTGCGTTGGGGGAGCGTTACAGGCGAACTAACGTGAGCCTGTAACGTCTTAGTGTGTAAGCAGCCTAAATGCTAGAAACCCTTAATTTGCAGGATATGTTAAGGAGATCATTGGGAATAGGAGGAAAAACTATTTTTCAAAAAGACCTTATAGTTTTTGAGAAAATCGATTTTAAAGTTTCGAAGGAAAAAAGTATACTTTTAAATGCGGTAAATGTCACTTTTAGTAGCAAACCTAACGGTAGTGTAATTTTACATGTATCAAAAGAAAGAGCAATACATTTCCTGACGGGGTTTCCAGGGGGTCCATACGCAGCCGCAGCACTTTGGCCAGGGATCGCTATACAGCCGCAATATGGCTGTATGAGGATCCCTGGCATTTTTTCCTATTTTCCCAATTTTTTTTTTTATGTTTAGAGTGCGGGAATTTTTTTTTAAATTATGTGGGGTCCCCACTCCTGAAAATTTTTAACTCCTTGTCCCCCATGCAGGCTGGGGTAGCCAGAACCCTGACTATACCAGCTGCAAAAAAGGTCCCTTAATGCCGATTTTTGTTTCGGGGTATCTGTTGGGGGGGGGGGGGGGGGGGGCAGGTTTATTGCGTGCTTGGCCCTCCAGCTGTTAAGGAACTACAAGTCCCACAATGAATTGCAGGAGTCTGACAGCCACAGGCATGACTCAAAGGCAAATGCATTGTGGGACTTGTAGTTCCTTAACAGCTGGAGGGCCAAGTTTGCCCATGCCTGGATTAGACTGTGAGCTCCTCTGAGGAACAGTTAAGAGACAAGACAATATACTCTGTACAGCGCTGCAGAAGATGTCCGTGCTATATAAATAATTATAATGTTATGCTATTGCTTGAGGTGAAACTATGCTTCATTTCATTCTATTGTTTGACGTTAGAACATGTTTGTTTTTTAATTGTTTTGGGCTATTTAACCCCACTTATTTTGAATACCCATTTGTGTAAGGCTCGTTTCACACTGGCTATTTTGTGGCAAACGGATCTTTGAAAACGGATTTGATCACCGGTCGATCAGATCCGTTTTCACTCCGTTACCCCCCAGACTCCCACCCCCTCAGTGAATTTTTTATTTTTGTAAACAGTACATTTCTTTACTAGTGTGAAGAAACATTTCGTTCTCCCATTGCCCCCAATGTAGGGCTTCATCTTTCATTTCCGGTCCGCTGGGCTGCGGCGTCCGGAAAAATTGGTGCTGCAAGAAAGGTTCCGTGGAACGTACAGAACAGATCCGTACAAACAGACACATGTGTACGGTTCCAAGGGTTAACACATTGGATCTGCTCACAATCAGTTCTGTTTGTATAGTATACGGTCCATTCCGCGAAGAGACCGTTTTTTATCGCAAGTGTGAAATGGGCCTAACTCCCTTTCCTTTTAAACAAAGAAAATATTATGTACCAAATACCAGTGATATAAAAGTTATTCTGTGAATTACTTATATGACAAATTGTCTATTTCACCCTGCAGCCACCTTGGTAGACATGCAAGAAGATTAATTCCATGCTTCTTTGCAACCATGGAAACAATGCACCCATGGGTAAACAGAACAGCCACAGATTCTCATTTACCTACTTACGTGTTCCAGGGGGTATTTAATACCGATACTCTACTATTAAAGTGTAAAATATTGGTATTAAATACCAATATTTTACTATGGCTCATCCTAACCTACTCCCCCTGACACCTAACCCTAACCTCCTCAACCCCCACCCGAAAATCTTACCTGAGGCCTAACCCTAACCACTCCTCCAGCACAAACTTCCTACCTGATACCTATCCCCTACCACCACCCCCATGTGTAACCTTGAAGAGACTCTGTAACAAAATGTTCAGCCTTATTTCTTCTATCCTATAAATTCCTATACCTATTCTAATGTGGTCTGGATTACTGCAGCCTTTTCTAGTTGCACTGTCTCTGTAATATATCTAATCTTCTTTTCTTTGTTAACCTCCTTAGCGGTAACCCCGTGTGTGACACGGGGTAAGCCGCCGGAGGTTGCCGCTCAGGCCCTGCTGGGCCGATTTTGATATTTTTTTTTTTTGCTGGACGCAGCTAGCACTTTGCTAGCTGCGCCAGCACCCCGATCGCCGCCGCCGCGAGCCCTGGGCTCGCTACATGATTTAAAAAAAAAAAAAAAAAATTAAAAAAAACTGTTGCGCTGCCCCCTGGCGGTATTTTTCATACCGCCAAGGGGGTTAAGCTTTGTCGACCCAGGGAGGAATGGGCTGCTGCTGTTGTAATCAATGCAAGTTATGCACGCCCCCTGCAGGCTCTGTGTGCTTTGTTTACTCCTTACAGAAAGTGATGCAGTTTGTGAGGCTGAGGGGGGAGGGGCTGCCTGTCACATGCTGAGAAACTGTGGGAATCCCAGAATGAAGTGCAGATAATTCCCTATGTAATAAAAACATGTAAAACACACACACACACACACATTTTACTGGTTAGCGGCCATGTTGTTTGTTTGTAAACACTGCCTAAAACTGGCGATTAAAAGCCAGGATCGTGGTGGGGAGCAGCGGAAACGGCAAAGAGGGATCCAGGAGATCACAGTGACTCGATTGGTATGTTTTTTATTGTACAAATTGGACAGTACAGATTCTCCCCCTGAGGGGGAGCACAGTGATAGGTGGGAGGCCCAAGGAGAGGGAAGGAGGATAGAAGTCACTAGAACCTGGGAAATGTATAGGGGAGGTAGGGGGCCCGCTATCAGTAAACACCAGAGACATGTATAGTGGAGGCAGGGGGCACCACTAGACCACTAGGGAACACTATATGGGTGGTGGAATCCCTTTGGAGTGTGGCCTCTGCTGCTGGAAACCTTGTCCCGGCCCTGCATAAAACGCTATGGCGAACGCCGCCGCCACAGACCGCCAGATCGGACGGCGTATCTGTTCTGTATAATGCTGAACTGAAGGGATTGTTTTTTTCCTCTGCCGTACTGAATCTGGCTTTCATTGTGTTATTATACATTGCAGTTGTCGGAGTGGTTATTTATTCTGCTGGCTGTTAACTGCTAAGATGTAATGGAGTAAATATTTCGGCCCCAAGCGGCAGCCCACATCTGATCTGCAGCTCATGCAGGGTCTTCATCATCAATCCCATCCCTGCATCATGTCAGGCACAGGCTGTTAGCGGGAGGATACAGCAGCACTTCCTCCATAAACAGAGCTGTCCTGATAACCAAGTTCATAGGAACAATTATTTCCATCAGAGGGGTGATATAACACAGCATCTCCCAGTCCCAGCACGGGACGCCTGCCAGCTGGACCACAGCAGCGCCATAACACAGCTTCCGCCGCACTTCTGCCAGAGGGGGAATTACAGGAGGACGGCGCTTTTAAATCTTTCTTTGCAAAAAGCTCTGAGAGCAGATCCTGATCAATAATGCAAATCCTATAAGGAAGAAATGAGATCACATCTCCTACATATCCCCATTGTTTACAGAAGGCCTGGACGGAACTGCGCGCCTCCGAGCCTGCAGCCACCATCCATGCCTGTAGCCCCCATCACGCCTGCAGCCCCCACCCCAACCCACAGTCCCCTCCTAGCCTACAGCCCCCACCCCACCTGCAGCCCGCATCTCCGCCTGCAGCCCACACCTCACCTGCAGCCCCCACTACTACCTGCAGCCCCCATCCCTACCTGCAGCCCCTATCCCTACCTGCAGCCCCCATCCCTGCCTGCGACCCCCATCCCAGCCTGCAGCCCCCATCTCTACCTGCAATCCCCATCCCACCTGCAGCCCCCATCCCAGCCTGCAGCCCCCATCCATGCCTGCAGCCCTCATTCCGCCTGCAGCCCCCAACCCAACCCACAGCCCCCTCCTAGCCTACAGCCCCCACCCCACCTGCAGCCCCCATCCCCATCTTCAATCCTAAACCTCACCTGCAGCCCCCGTCCCTACATGCAGCCCCCATCTCCACCTTCAATCCCAAACCTCGCCTGCAGCCCTCATCATGCCTGCAGCCTGCGGCTCCCATCCACCCCTGCAGCCTCCATCCTTAACTGCAAACCCGGCCTGCACCGCCCACCGCCACCTACAGCCCCCAGACTATGAACTCCTCTGAGGACAGTCAGTGACATGACTATGTACTCTGTAAAGTGCTGCATAAGATGTCAGTACTAGAAATACATAATGATAATAATATGGTAGGACATTAGAGTGTGACAATGGCAGGGATTACATTGTGAGCTCCTCTGAGGACAGTCAGTGACATGACTATGTACTATGTAAAGTGCTTCAGAAGATGTCAGTGCTATATAAATACATAATAATATATTTATTTAGTATGTATATAGAGCCCACATATTACGCAGCGCTGTACAGAGTATATTGTATTGTCACTAATTGTCCCTCAGAAGGCTCACAATCTAGTCCCTGCCATAGTCATATGTCTATGCGTGTATCGTGTAGTGTATGTATCATAGTCTAGAGCTAATTTTAGGGGAAATCCAATTTACCTATCTGTATGTTTTTGGGACGTGGTAGGAAAATGGAGTGCCCGGAGAAAACCCACACAGACATGGGGAGAACATAGAAACTCCTTGCAGATATTGACCTGGCTGTGATTCACACCGGGGACCCAGCGCTGCAAGGCAAGAGCGCTAACCACTACGCCACCATGGTAGGACATTAGACTATGACTATGGTGGGGATTACATTGTGAGCTCCTCTGAGGGCAGTCAGTGACATGACTATGTACTCTGTAAAGGCTGCAGAAGATGTCAGTGCTATATACTGTAAATACATAATAATAAAATGGCAGGACATTAGACTATGACTATGATAGGATTAGAGTGTGAGCTCCTCTGAGGACAGTCAGTGACATGGCTATGTACTCTGTAAAGTGCTGCAGAAGATGTCAGTGCTGTGTAAATACATAATAATAATATAGTAGGACATAGCACTATGACTATGGCAGGGATTAGATTGTCAGCTCCTCTGAGGACAGTCAGTGACATGACTATGTACTCTGTTATGTTCTGCAGAAGATGTCCGTGTTATATAAACACTTAATACTAATCATGATAATAATAATAATATTCTCTTGCATTAGCATTTCTCTACTTTATCTAAAAAAAAGGGGCCTCTGCCATATTGTTGGTGCCACTCTTGCATATGAAGGCCTGCAGTGTTGTAGTAAGCGGCACAGAGGCCTCTATCTCTATGGAGGGGGAGGTATCGCCCATCTGGTCCTGTCATCAGTGACTGCAGAAATCACTTCACAGCCAGCAGCAATGTCATTTCATTCAGAAAAGGACACACAGGAAGTGGCGGGGCGGCCATGACAGGTGTGACCGCTGTGTGTCTATCAGTGATCTATGCCATGCATCTGCAGAAATCCCCTCAGAGGTTGTGTGTGAACGTGGCTGTGACAAGCCCAGCTTGTGCCTAGGCCTCCCACACTCACAGCATGGATTCTTCATCTGTCTTCTAAATATAGTGCGTTATATATATATATATATATATATATACACCCGGGCACACTCATCCACTGCCTGCCTAATTATATATACACAGGCTCTCACCAGGCTCTGCAGCCAGCAAACTCTCCTTAAAGAGAAACTACTGCTCTGTGCAAGAACAACTCTCCCTTCAGATCAGGATTAATGGCAGAGATTACTGTATCTCGCGTACCTTGGTTTTTTATACATTAAATCACAGGCATACCATATGGGCTTGATTCACTATCAAGATAAATAGCATGCCTTATCAGAGATAACAGGCTTTATCGAAGTTAACACGCCTTATCAGAGTAGCATAGCGAGTGTGACTAACTTATGGCAATGACAAGCGCTCCACTTGTCCTGCCCTGAAGCCCTGCGGGTTCGTAGCGCTTGCTATGCTACTCTGATAAGGTGTGTTAATTTTGATAAGGTGTGATATCTCTGATAAGGTGTGCTATTTGTCTTAGTGAATCAAGTCCCATATGTGTTGTTAAAGTGAACCCGAAGTGAGAATGATATGGAGACTGCCATATTTATTTCCTATTAAATAATACCAGTTACCTGGCAGTCCTGCTGATCAATTTTGCTGTAGTATTGTCTGAATATCACCAGAAAGAAGTATGCAGCTAATCTTGTCAGAGCTTACAATAATGTCAGAAACACCTTGGGGTTGATTCACAAAACAGTGTTAACTGATAGCAGTTAACACACGAGGTGACGTGGGCACACCTGTGCGTGCAAAGGCTTACGCCCGCGTGCTAAGTAAAGGTATGCGCTCACGAGCAAAAATCCATGTTATCGCGCGCAAACGTTAGATAGCAGCTGCCTACACCGCAAATTGTGACCTGGTCAAATCGTAATCGCAGTGTGAGTTCACTCCCATTTACTTTCATCATTGTATCGCTTTCTTGGATCGCTGGCGATCTCAAAGCGCAGCTGAATGCGCTCTAGTAGGCCTCAAGCCTAAAGGGTTATCTCTGCCTCTGCTGCTCCCATGTGAGACGTTTGTTTGCGTTAGAGGTGCATCGCTCAGTTGACACATGGGCACTGGACAGTCCTGTCAACTTCACAACAGTGAAGGGGCGGAGGGATTCCTATTAAAAAGAGCTGCAGTTTGTTTGTGACAGGAAGTTTAGCAATAACTTGTTCAGTCACAGCCAGTACTGCTCAGCAAGATTTCGGATATCCGAGTTACCCAGATAATCCGAACTTTTTCAGCTATCCGACCGGATTCGGATTCCGGATACCTGGGCCCAAATCCGGATAGCAATCCGCGGATAGTTGTCAGGCAATCCAGATATCCGCAGATATCCGACTAATGGGATACTGTAACTAAGAAGATGATGTCCATGACGTCATTGAGCCAATCAGAGAGCTCCCAGGGGCTCCCAGCAGAAGCCCTAGCAACCAATCACAGAAGGGAACCCTGGCCAACCCCACCTGACCTCATTGAGCCAATCAGAGGGCTCCCAGCCTAAGCCCTGGCACCCAATCACAGAAAGGAACCCTGGCCAGGCCCCCCTGTATAATAAGGAGTCATGCCATGATGAGAAATCTCGTCCTTGCTTGTCACTGCTCACTGAGAGACATGCTCCAATGCTGCTGGCCTAGCAAGTGCTGTATACAGTGACAAACCTAAAGCTGTTCAGTGATTAACACCTTCACTATCACTACACTATTGTTATATTGTTTATTAGGTAGCTAGTGGCACTTGGCACGTGGAACTTGGCACTTTGCACGTGGCAATTGGCACGTGTCACGTGAACTTGGCACATGTCACGCACCTGCAACGTGCAACAGGCCAAGTGCCACCTGCCACGTGCCAAGTGCCACTGCCAAGTGCCAAGTCCGGCATGCTCCTGGCAGACGTTACACCTGGTGCTGCTGCATTGCCCTGCTCTTGCTGCTCCCACCGCCAGGGTGCCACCGGCCACTGCTCCTGTGCTGATACCACCTACCACCTGCCCTTAGTGTCCTAGTCTGACCCTGTCACGTGGCAAGTGCCAATTGCAACGTGCTACGTCCAGCATGCTCCTGGCACACATTACACCTGCTGCTGCATTGCCCTTCTCCTGCTGCCTGTGCAGCTCCCACCGCCAGGGTGCCACAGGCCACTGATACCACCTATATTTAACCCAAAACACAATTGCTGCGTAATTTTTGGAGGTGTCTTGGCTGAAAACTGTCATGTCCCAGTTGTGCAGTTGGACTTTGGACACAATGTGGGCTGCACGACCGCTGTCTGGAACCTAGTCCTAATGTTCATTGACAACCATTTTTTTTTTGGGGGGGGGGGGGGGGGGGGATTTTAAGTCCCCACATCATCAAATAGTGTTTCCCTTAAAAAAAAAAACATGATGCTACATGCCTCATTTACTAAAAAAAAACGTTTTTAAAGCAATTTAAAGGCCACTTCCGGTTTTCTATGCGGATATCCGAATCCGGGTGGATATCTGCGATATTAGGTTCGGATATCCGATTCGGATTCCAAAATTTCAAACTCGGATATCCAATTTGGATTGGATATCTGGGTATCCGGATCCGAATTCAATTCAGATTTTGAAAAGGGGTATCCGAGCAGCTCTGGTCACAGCGAGTGCAGTTCCAGTTTTAAAAGGAGTATATTCATGAAAAAAACTTGGCATAATCAGGAAGACAAAGGTATTCAAATAGTGGGCAGCGCACGTTTCCTTCTCAGCTTCATTGATGGTAAAATGGTCACAAGCTCCTTAGGCAGGGAATACACTTGTACATACGGAGAAGCATCCGTTTTTTCCCATGTGCATTTCTGCAGGGGGGTTTCCTGCGTGTTAATTTTTTGGGGATTCATTTGATCTGCACTTTTTCAATGCATTTCTGTTACGCGTTCTTAATGAACAGTCATATTGGGCAAGTGGGAAAAAACTAATTTCAAATAATGCATCCTCTTATTCAAAAAAAAAAAAAAAGCATCAAAAATGCATTTGAATCGTAAGAGTTTTTGATTTCCTGCAGGGACGCAGTATATGAGAACTGCATGGGGGTCTCATAACACATACAGAACAAATGAATTTGCTGAGCGCTTTTCTTTTCTGCACCTAAAACGCACATCGTTGCCTTTTTCATACGGCCAATAGAGTTACATTGTGTGCGTTTCTACGTGCGTTTTCCGCTCTGCCGCAAAACATGTGATTCAAATAAGTGGGACCCCTGCCTTATGGAGCCAATACATGGTACAATAAAAACGTTCAATTTTCCCATTTATTTGACCAAAATGATTGAATCACTTGTAAGTTGAAAATAACATTTTAAGAAAAACAAACAATTATCCAGTTTTTTCGATAAAAATCCGATCGGACGTGTTGGAAAAATCTTTAGATTTGATCTAATGAAATTATCTAATCGGAAAAAATAAAAAAATGGTACCATTTATGGGCGCCATTAGGGCCCCGTTTCCACTACATACAGATGCACAGCGTCCAAGCTGGACAGGTAAATGATGCCCATTCCATACACTAGCATGCCGTTCTGCTGCAATTTCGGACAGCATGCAGCAATTGTTTGTAGCAAGCTCACAAATCCCTATAGCCGTGCATGGCACAGCTATTGTAAGTGCCGACTTGCATCCTTAAAGTCGCACGCCGATTCAGTGGAAACTGGCCCTTATGCACAGCAACCGGACTTTTGTGAATACCCTATTTACCCAAGATTAAGACATCCCCTGGAAGTAAGCCCTAGCAGCAATTTTGAGCATGCTCCAAATATAAGCACTACCCCAAAAGTAAGCCCTAGCAGCAGTAAGGGGAAAAGGTATGGTAACTTGTGTTATTACTGGAGCCCATGGTCCCGCCTGCAAGACCATTGGCTCCAGTAGAAATACAGCTTGCTGTACTTCTTCCTCATAGGCTAAAGCTTGGGGACAGCGTGGCATGAAGCTGGGGGTAAGAGGTGGATGCAGAGGGACATCTGAGAACACCAGGGACAGCGTGGCATGGAGCTGGGGGTAAGAGGAAGATGCAGGGGGACATCGGAGAATAGAGGGACAGCATGGCATGGAGCTGGGGGTAAGAGGAAGATGCAGGGGGACATCTGGGGACAGAGTGGCATGGAGCTGGGGGAAAGAGGAGGATGCAGGGGAACATCTGAGGACACCAGGGACATCGTGGCATGGAGCTGGGGGTAAGAGGAGGATGCAGGGGGACATCTGAGGACACCGGGGACATCGTGGCATGGAGCTGGAGGTAAGAGGAAGATGCAGGGGGACATCTGAGGACACAGGGGACAGAGTGGCATGGAGCTGGGGGTAAGAGGAGGATGCAAGGAGACATCGGAGGACACTGGGGACAGCGCGGCATGGAGCTGGGGGTAAGAGGAGGATGCAGGGGGGCATCTGAGGACACTGGGGACAGAGTGGCATGCAGCGGGGGTAAGAGAAGGATGCAGGGGGACATCGGAGGACACCTGGGACAGTGCAGCATGGAGCTGGGGGTAAGAGGAGGATGCAGGGGGACATCGGAGAATAGGGGGGAAGCATGGCATTGAGAGTGGGTAAGAGGAGGATGCAGGGGGACATCGGAGAATAGGGGGGCAGCATGGCATTGAGAGTGGGTAAGAGGAGGATGCAGTAGGATATCAGAGAACATGGGTGACAGCGCGGCATGGAGCTGGGGGTAAGAGGAAGATGCAGGAGGACACCGGAGGACCCTAGGAGGAAATTGTGGACAGTGGAAGACACCGCTAAGGACACGGGACACCTTAGGACAGGGGATAGAGCACATGTGTCGAACTCCAGGCCTGGAGGGCCAGATCCATGCCAGTGTTCAGCATTGACTGAGAAAGAAAGGAATGTATTCTCTACCTGATGGACCACACCTATCCTGATTCAGACCCATCAATTCATTTGAGCTGTATCAAAAATGTGTGAGGATCTCGGCCCTCGTTGGACCGGTTTGACATACCTGACATAAGTTGAAGTAATAGCAAGAAGATTTTACGCACAGATTGTGACCTTCCTGAACAGCAACAGAGAATTAATTCTCGCGTGTTGCCCACAAACCAACTTTCTGCCTCAAAGCCTTAGAGAACGCAGATGATGTATAGATATAAACATCTAGGTATTTCCTTCACTTCATCTGAGCTAAATAATTAGCTTGTAATAATAACACAACATGTAGAAATGCAGAAAATGTCCAGTTTCAACTATTTCTCATTGTATATCCCATGATCTGGAGAAATTAGGACTTTTTACATTAAACACTGAGACGGGACAGCAGCAGGAAGAGGTAGGTTAGTGTTAGGCATTGGGATAGGGCAGCAGCAGGAGGAGGTAGGTTAGTGTTAGGCATTGGGATAGGGCAGCAGCAGGAGGAGGTAGGTTAGTGTTAGGCATTGGCATGGGGCAGCAGCAGGAGGAGGTAGGTTAGTGTTAGGCATTGGGATGGGGCAGCAGTAGGAGGAGGTAGGTTAGTGTTAGGCATTGGGATGGGGCAGCAGTAGGAGGAGTTAGGATAGTGTTAGGCATTGGGATGGGGCAGCAGCAGGTGAAGGTAGGTTAGTGTTAGGCATTGGGATAGGACAGCAGCAGGAGGAGGTAGGTTAGTGATAGGCATTGGGATGGGGCAGCAGCACTAGGATGCAAGTTAGTGTTGGGGAGGTAGGTTAGTGTTAGGCATTGGGATGGGGCAGCAGCAGGTGAAGGTAGGTTAGTGTTAGGCATTGGGATGGGGCAGGAGGAGGTAGCTTAGTGTTAGGCATTGGGATAGGGCTGCAGCAGGATAAGGTAGGTTAGTGTTAGGCTCTGGGATGTGGCAGCAGCAGGAGGTAGGTTAGTATTAGGCATTGGGATAGGGCAGCAGCAGGAGGAGGTAGGTTAGTGTTAGGCATTGGCATGGGGCAGCAGCAGGAGGAGGTAGGTTAGTGTTAGGCATTGGGATGGGGCAGCAGTAGGAGGAGGTAGGTTAGTGTTAGGCATTGGGATGGGGCAGCAGCAGGAGGAGGTAGGTTAGTGTTAAGCATTGGGATAGGGCAGCAGCAGGAGGAGGTAGGTTACTGTTAGGCATTGGGATGGGGCAGCAGCAGGAGGAGGTAGGTTAGTGTTAAGCATTGGGATGGGGCAGCAGCAGTAGGAGGAGGTAGGTTAGTGTTAGGCATTGGGCTGGGGCAGCAGCAGGAGGAGGTAGGTTAGTGTTAGGCATTGGGATGGGGCAGCAGCAGGAGGAGTTAGGATAGTGTTAGGCATTGGGATGGGGCAGCAGCATGAGGAGGTAGCTTAGTGTTAGGCATTGGGATGGGGCAGCAGCAGGAGGAGATAGGTTAGTGTTAGGCATTGGGATGGGGACGCAGCAGGAGGAGTTGGGTTAGTGTTAGGCATTGGGATGGCGCAGCAGCAGGAGGAGGTAGGTTAGTGTTAGGCATTGGAATGGGGCAGCAGCAGGAGGAGGTAGGTTAGTGTTAGGCATTGGCATGGGGCAGCAGCAGGAGGAGGTAGGTTAGTGTTAGGCATTGGGATAGGGCAGCAGCAGGAGGAGGTAGGTTACTGTTAGGCATTGGGATGGGGCAGGAGGAGGTAGCTTAGTGTTAGGCATTGGGATGGGGCAGCAGCAGGAGGAGTTAGGATAGTGTTAGGCATTGAGATGGGGCAGCAGCAGGAGGAGGTAGGTTAGTGTTAGGCATTGGGATGGGGCAGGAGGAGGTAGGTTAGTGTTAGGCATTGGGATGGGGCAGCAGCAGGATAAGGTAGGTAAGTGTTAGGCATTGGGATGTGGCAGCAGCAGGAGGTAGGTTAGTGTTAGGCATTGGGATGGGGCAGCAGCAGGAGGAGGTAGGTTAGTGTTAGGCATTGGGATGGGGCAGCAGCAGGAGGAGGTAGGTTAGTGTTAGGCATTGGGATGGGGCAGCAGCAGGAGGAGTTAGGATGGTGTTAGGCATTGGGATGGGGCAGCAGCATGAGGAGGTAGCTTAGTGTTAGGCATTGGGATGGGGCAGCAGCAGGAGGAGGTAGGTTAGTGTTAGGCATTGGGATGGGGCAGCAGCAGGAGGAGGTAGGTTAGTGTTAAGCATTGGGATAGGGCAGCAGCAGGAGGAGGTAGGTTACTGTTAGGCATTGGGATGGGGCAGGAGGAGGTAGCTTAGTGTTAGGCATTGGGATGGGGCAGCAGCAGGAAGAGGTAGGTTAGTGTTAAGCATTGGGATGGGGCAGCAGCAGTAGGAGGAGGTAGGTTAGTGTTAGGCATTGGGATGGGGCAGCAGCAGGAGGAGGTAGGTTAGTGTTAGGCATTGGGATGGGGCAGCAGCAGGAGGAGTTAGGATAGTGTTAGGCATTGGGATGGGGCAGCAGCATGAGGAGGTAGCTTAGTGTTAGGCATTGGGATGGGGCAGCAACAGGAGGAGGTAGGTTAGTGTTAGGCATTGGGATGGGGACGCAGCAGGAGGAGTTAGGTTAGTGTTAGGCATTGGGATGGGGCAGCAGCAGGAGGAGGTAGGTTAGTGTTAGGCATTGGAATGGGGCAGCAGCAGGAGGAGGTAGGTTAGTGTTAGGCATTGGCATGGGGCAGCAGCAGGAGGAGGTAGGTTAGTGTTAGGCATTGGGATAGGGCAGCAGCAGGAGGAGGTAGGTTACTGTTAGGCATTGGGATGGGGCAGAAGGAGGTAGCTTAGTGTTAGGCATTGGGATGGGGCAGCAGCAGGAGGAGGTAGGTTACTGTTAGGCATTGGGATGGGGCAGAAGGAGGTAGCTTAGTGTTAGGCATTGGGATGGGGCAGCAGCAGGAAGAGGTAGGTTAGTGTTAGGCATTGGGATGGGGCAGCAGCAGGAGGAGGTAGGTTAGTGTTAGGCATTGGGATGGGGCAGGAGGAGGTAGGTTAGTGTTAGGCATTGGGATGGGGCAGCAGCAGGATAAGGTAGGTAAGTGTTAGGCATTGGGATGTGGCAGCAGCAGGAGGTAGGTTAGTGTTAGGCATTGGGATGGGGCAGCAGCAGGAGGAGGTAGGTTAGTGTTAGGCATTGGGATGGGGCAGCAGCAGGAGGAGGTAGGTTAGTGTTAGGCATTGGGATGGGGCAGCAGCAGGAGGAGGTTAGGATAATGTTAGGCATTGGGATGGGGCAGCAGCAGGTGGAGGTAACAAACAACAACAAACAATAACAAACAAACACAGAACATTTATATCGCGCTTTTCTCCTGGCAGACTCAAAGCGCCAGAGCTGCAGCCACTAGGACGCGCTCTATAGGCAGTAGCAGTGTTAGGGAGACTTGCCGAAGGTCTACGACTGAATAGGTGCTGGCTTACTGAACAGGAAGAGCCGAGATTCAAACCCTGGTCTCCTGTGTCAGAGGCAGAGCCCTTAACCATTACACTGTCCAGCCAACAGGTAGGTTAGTGTTAGGCATTGGGATGGGGCAGCAGCAGGAGGAGGTAGGTTAGTGTTAGGCATTGGGATAGGGAAGCAGCAGGAGGAGGTAGGTTACTGTTAGGCATTGGGATGGAGCAGGAGGAGGTAGGTTAGTGTTAGGCATTGGTATGGGGCAGCAGGCAGGAGGAGGAAGGTTAATGTTAGGCATTGGGATGGGGCAGCAGCAGGAGGAGGTAGGTTAGTGTTAGGCATTGGAATGGGGCAGGAGGAGGTAGGTTAGTGTTAGGCATTGGGATGGGGCAGCAGCAGGAGGAGGTAGGTTAGTGTTAGGCATTGGAATGGGGCAGCAGCAGGTGGAGGTAGGTTAGTGTTAGGCATTGGGATGGGGCGGCAGCAGGTGGAGGTAGGTTAGTGTTAGGCATTGGGATAGGGCAGCAGCAGGTGGAGGTAGGTTAGTGTTAGGCATTGGGATGGGGCGGCAGCAGGAGCAGTTAGGATAGTGTTAGGCATTGGGATGGGGCAGCAGCATGAGGAGGTAGTTAGTGTTAGGCATTGGGATGGGGCAGGAGGAGGTAGGTTAGTGTTAGGCATTGGGATGGGGCAGCAGCAGGAGGAGTTAGGATGGTGTTAGGCATTGGGATGGGGCAGCAGCATGAGGAGGTAGCTTAGTGTTAGGCATTGGGATGGGGCAGCAGCAGGAGGAGGTAGGTTAGTGTTAAGCATTGGGATAGGGCAGCAGCAGGAGGAGGTAGGTTACTGTTAGGCATTGGGATGGGGCAGGAGGAGGTAGCTTAGTGTTAGGCATTGGGATGGGGCAGCAGCAGGAGGAGGTAGGTTAGTGTTAAGCATTGGGATGGGGCAGCAGCAGGAGGAGGTAGGTTAGTGTTAGGCATTGGGATGGGGCAGCAGCAGGAGGAGTTAGGATAGTGTTAGGCATTGGGATGGGGCAGCAGCATGAGGAGGTAGCTTAGTGTTAGGCATTGGGATGGGGCAGCAGCAGGAGGAGGTAGGTTAGTGTTAGGCATTGGGATGGGGCAGCAGCAGGAGGAGTTAGGTTAGTGTTAGGCATTGGGATGGGGCAGCAGCAGGAGGAGGTAGGTTAGTGTTAGGCATTGGAATGGGGCAGCAGCAGCAGGAGGTAGGTTAGTGTTAGGCATTGGCATGGGGCAGCAGCAGGAGGAGGTAGGTTAGTGTTAGGCATTGGGATAGGGCAGCAGCAGGAGGAGGTAGGTTACTGTTAGGCATTGGGATGGGGCAGCAGCATGTGGAGGTAGGTTAGTGTTAGGCATTGGGATAGGACAGCAGCAGGTGGAGGTAGGTTAGTGTTAGGCATTGGGATGGGACGGCAGCAGGTGGAGGTAGGTTAGTGTTAGGCATTGGGATGGGGCATGAGGAGGTAGGTTAGTGTTAGGCATTGGGATGGGGCAGCAGCAGGAGGAGGTAGGTTAGTGTTAGGCATTGGAATGGGGCAGCAGCAGGTGGAGGTAGATTAGTGTTAGGCATTGGGATAGGGCAGCAGCAGGAGGAGGTAGGTTAGCGTTAGGCATTGGGATGGGGCAGCAGCAGGAGGAGGTAGGTTAGTGTTAGGCATTGGAATGGGGCAGCAGCACGTGGAGGTAGGTTAGTGTTAGGCATTGGGATAGGACAGCAGCAGGTGAAGGTAGGTTAGCGTTAGGCATTGGGATGGGGCAGCAGCAGGAGGAGGTAGGTTAGTGTTAGGCATTGGGATGGGACGGCAGTAGGTGGAGGTAGGTTAGTGTTAGGCATTGGGATGGGGCATGAGGAGGTAGGTTAGTGTTAAGCATTGGGATAGGACAGCAGCAGGTGGAGGTAGGTTAGTGTTAGGCATTGGGATGGGGCAGCAGCAGGAGGAGGTAGGTTAGTGTTAGGCATTGGGATGGGGCAGCAGCAGGAGGAGGTAGGTTAGTGTTAGGTACTGGGATGGGACAGCAGCAGGAGGAGGTAGGTTAGTGTTAGGCATTGGGATGGGGCAGCAGCAGGAGGAGGTAGGTTAGTGTTAGGCATTGGGATGGGGCAGCAGCAGGAGGAGGTAGGTTAGTGTTAGGTACTGGGATGGGACAGCAGCAGGAGGAGGTAGGTTAGTGTTAGGAATTGGGATGGGACATCAGCATGTGGAGGTAGGTTAGTGTTAGGCATTGGGATGGGGCAGGGGGAGGTAGGTTAGTGTTAGGAATTGGGATGGGACATCAGCATGTGGAGGTAGGTTAGTGTTAGGCATTGGGAAGGGCAGCAGCATGTGGAGGTAAGTTAGTGTTAGGCATTGCATTGGGGCAGCAGCAGGAGAAGGTAGGTAAGTGTTCACACAGAGACAACAGGACAGTGAGTTATCAGGAAATTAATTCTGAATAAATACATTTGGCTGGCTTCTGATACAAATCTGCGAAAATATACATGTGAGCATCTGTCCATTCATTCTATGCAGAGTATAATATGCATATACATGCAGCTCAACTCTATCGACTAATTTAATTGAGATTCCAAATCGTAAAACAGGACCCCATTTGTCAGCTTCATTTTAGGGCTCTATAATCTACACAGAGCTTCTCTCGCTAAAATCAGTACAACTGGCTGCCTGTGAGAAAGAGGCGCATCCTAGGCTAGAGAGTACCGGAGGAACCGCAGGTTGTGCATCCCTGAGCTGATAACAGAATCACACCACATCTCCTCCTCACGTATTATGTGTCCGTGCCTGCCTGTATACATAACAACACAAAGCACCCGTCTATAGTACAACGTAAAGCTGCGATCAGAGCTCAGGACAACAATCAGCCAGTCATTGTTCCATGCAGCCACTTGCCTGCCACAGAGGGAGGTGTCCCCAGCATCAGCATCGTCCCCAGCCACATCCAGATCCCCCCGAGCCCCGCAGCTCCTTCCATCCGCGGGATCCCCGACTACCCCCCGACTACATGCAGCCCGGCTGTCATAGAGGGTCTGCCGTCATCCAGCTCCTCTCTCTCTCTGTCTCTAGTCAGTCCCACCCCCACTGCTGGGCTGTGCTGGGCTGTCTGTCTATGAGGATACCCAGCAGCACATGATATGATTACACTGCTCTGTGCTCTCCAGCCTCTGCTGCCGGGAGGATCTGCTGCTGCTACAGTGTAATCTGTGACATGGCAACATCGTACCAGCCATCATCACCCTGATCCATTCAACACTGTATCAATCATCACCCTGATCCATCCAACATTGTACCAGCCATCATCACCCTGATCCAACATTGTATCAATCATCACCCCGATCCATTCAACACTGTATCAATCATGATCCATTCAACATTGTATCAATCATCACCCTGATACATGCAACATTGCATCAATTATCACCCTGATCCATTCAACATTGCATCAATCACCCTGATACGTGCAACATTGTATCAATCATCACCCTGATACATGTAACATTGCATCAATCATCACCCTGATTCATTCAAAGTTGTATCAATCATCACCCTGATCCATTCAACATTGTGTCAACTGTCAATTATCATCCTGATCCATTCATCATTGCATCAATCATCACCCTGGTCCAATCAACACTGTATCAATCATCATCCATTCAACATTGCATCAATCATTACCCTGATACATGCAACATTGCATCAATTATCACCCTGATCCATTCAACATTGCATCAATCACCCTGATACGTGCAACATTGTAGCAATCATCACCCTGATACATGCAACATTGTATCAGCCATCATCACCCTGATCCATCCAACATTGTACCAGCCATCATCACCCTGATCCATCCAACATGGTACCAGCCATCATCACCCTGATCCAACATTGTATCAATCATCACCCCGATCCATTCAACACTGTATCAATCATCATCCATTCAACATTGTATCAATCATCACCCTGATCCATTCAACTTTGTATCAATCATCACCCTGATACATGCAACATTGCATCAATTATCACCCTGATCCATTCAACATTGCATCAATCACCCTGATACGTGCAACATTGTATCAATCATCACCCTGATACATGTAACATTGCATCAATCATCACACTGATTCATTCAAAGTTGTATCAATCATCACCCTGATCCATTCAACATTGTGTCAACTGTCAATTATCATCCCGATCCATTCATCATTGCATCAATCATCACCCTGGTCCAATCAACACTGTATCAATCATCATCCATTCAACATTGCATCAATCATTACCCTGATACATGCAACATTGCATCAATTATCACCCTGATCCATTCAACATTGCATCAATCACCCTGATACGTGCAACATTGTAGCAATCATCACCCTGATACATGCAATATTGTATCAGCCATCATCACCCTGATCCATCCAACATTGTACCAGCCATCATCACCCTGATCCATCCAACATGGTACCAGCCATCATCACCCTGATCCAACATTGTATCAATCATCACCCCGATCCATTCAACACTGTATCAATCATCATCCATTCAACATTGTATCAATCATCACCCTGATCCATTCAACTTTGTATCAATCATCACCCTGATACATGCAACATTGCATCAATTATCACCCTGATCCATTCAACATTGCATCAATCACCCTGATACGTGCAACATTGTATCAATCATCACCCTGATACATGTAACATTGCATCAATCATCACCCTGATTCATTCAAAGTTGTATCAATCATCACCCTGATCCATTCAACATTGTGTCAACTGTCAATTATCATCCCGATCCATTCATCATTGCATCAATCATCACCCTGGTCCAATCAACACTGTATCAATCATCATCCATTCAACATTGCATCAATCATTACCCTGATACATGCAACATTGCATCAATTATCACCCTGATCCATTCAACATTGCATCAATCACCCTGATACGTGCAACATTGTAGCAATCATCACCCTGATACATGCAACATTGTATCAATTACCACCCTGATCCATCCAACATTGGATCAATTATTACCCTAAAGGTAGCCATACATCTAGCAATTCTGATTCAGTTGCCAAAGTGATCGACTTTATTAAGGAATCAACTTCGGTATGGTTGATCAAAAGTCGATCGGCTAATAACCTACACACTACAAACGATATTCTACGCAATTCACTTTCACATTCGATTTGATCAATGTTGTGCCTCCATGCTCTGAATGAAAAAATCAATGTAAACAATGTAAACAATAGCCGATTCCTGTGCGATCGACTGATATCTTGCATCTGGCTCGATCGACAAAGCTGGTCGATTCGACATGAAATCAGCCAGTTTTTATCGATTGGGAATTCTGGAACGCACTCGATTCTATAAAATGATGAATCGAATAGTCGATCGTACAGCCAAAACGCTAGATGTATGGCTACCTTTATACATTCAATATTATATCAATAATCAACCTGACACAATCAACACTGTATCACTAATTAAAGTGATGCAGCCATAGTCAACACTGTATCATGTATCAACTTAACACATAAATAGTCAATATTGTATCAATCGTCAACATGGTACATTCTACATTGTATCAATCATCAACGGGATACACCAACAGTCAACATTATATAAATCATCAACATCAGGGCCGGGCCGAGGCATAGTCTGGAGAGGCTCCAGCCTCAGGGCGCAGTGTAGGAGGGGGTGCAGAATTCATTCAGCTGTCATTCCTAATTCTGTATGAAGCAGAAAGAAATAAGAAAAGGGGATACATAGCAGTGACTGCAAGCCATATAACTAGATATTAAGGTGTTGGGGAGGTTGTGGGTAGTGTTGGGCGAACACCTGGATGTTCGGGTTCGGGAAAGTTCGCCGAACATGGCCGCAATGTTCGGCATGTTCGGGCCGAACCCCGAACTCCCCGAACATCCCGCTTTTGGGGGCCCTATGGGGTCGCAGGCATAAGGGGGGAGCATGCCCCGATCGCGGGGGGGGTCGGAAATTCCCCCCACCCCCTCCGCTAGCGCTCCCCCCTCTGCCCGCTTCCCCATTCAAAAGTTAGGAAGTGAAACTGTACCTGTGCGGCCGGTAGTGGGTGACTGGCAGTGGGCGGCACTATGGAGAGACTGAGGAGGAGGAGGAGTCCGGAGAGTGACGCGTTGAGGGAGGCCGGGCAGTGGGCGGATCAGCAGTAGTACGGTACTACTGCTGATCTGCCCACTGCCCGGCCTCCCTCAACGCGTCACTCTCCGGACTCCTCCTCCTCCTCAGTCTCTCCATAGTGCCGCCCACTGCCAGTCACCCACTACCGGCCGCACAGGTACAGTTTCACTTCCTAACTTTTGAATGGGGAAGCGGGCAGAGGGGGGAGCGCTAGCGGAGGGGGTGGGGGGAATTTCCGACCCCCCCCGCGATCGGGGCATGCTCCCCCCTTATGCCTGCGACCCCATAGGGGGCCAGTATTCGGGCGAACAGGGCCCTGTTCGTGCCGAACAGGGGCCCTGTTCGGCCAGGCAATGAGCCGTTCGGGCGAACCCGAACAGTTTGGCCGAACACCACCAGGTGTTCGGCCGAACGCGAACATCACCCGAACAGGGTGATGTTCTGCAGAACCCGAACAGTGGCGAACACTGTTCGCCCAACACTAGTTGTGGGCCCTGTGGCGCCTCTTAGTCTAATAGCAATCAGTGTGTGATGGCTGGGGTGGCAGGGATGGAGGGGCGCACTTTGGTGTCTCAGCCTTGGGTGCTGGAGGACCTTGTCCCGGCTCTGATCAACATGATTTATTAATAGTCAATATTGTATTAATTGTCAAAATTATACATAAATAGTCAATACTCATGGCCAGATTTCAGGCAAGGCCACATAGTTCATGGCCTAGGGCAGCAGGAAAGCAAGGGGCAGCCTGTGGGCGGCAGGGTGGCAGTAGCAGTTAGCCTGCTGAACAATCGTCCTGCTACACAGTTTCCGCATAGCGGTGGGCGGCTACCAACACCCGGATCTGGCACTCACGGGGTGAACGGTGGCAGCCATCGGGCACTTACACTGATCTCTGAGATGCCTGTCACTCACCCAATGTACCGCTCGCCAAGAAGCTTGCAATCTAATTCCTGAGATCATGTCACGAACTGTCCCTAGAGGAGTTTATAATGTAATCCCTGCCATCACTTCACCAACTGTCCTCAGAGAAGTTTACAATCTAATCCCTGCCATGTTGGGGGGTGGAGTTTAGGATGCTGTCAGTATACAGTAGTGGGCCTTGGGCGGTAAAAAGTACGGCCCTGTCAATACTGTAGCAATTATCAACGTGATACATCAATAGTCAACATTGTATCACTCATCAACGTGATAGTCAACATTGTATAATCAATCAGTGCTGCTCGGATACCCCTTTTCAAAATCCGGATCCGATTTGGATCCGGATACCCAGATATCCAATCCGAGTCGGATATCCGAGTTCAAAAATTTCCGATCCGAATCGGATATCCGACCTCAGTATCCGGCGGATTCGGATATCTGGATAGAAAACCGGAAGTGGCCTTTAAATTGCTTTAAAAACGTTTTTTAGGGTATATGAGGCATGTAGCATCATTATATTGTAAAGGGGAAGACTAATTGATGATGTGGGGACTTAAAGAGAAACTCCAACCTAGAATTGAACTTTATCCCAATCAGTAGCTGATACCCCCTTTTACATGAGAAATATAATGATTTTCACAAACAGACCATCAGGGGGCGCTGTATGGCTGATATTGTGGTGAAACCCCTCCCACAAGAAGCTCTGAGTACCGCGGTACTCTGGGCAAACTGCCCCGGCCTCGATTCATAAAGCATTCCCGCATTCGGAAATGCTGAAAACGGCTCACTTTACCGACCACACAGCAAAATCTGTATTCATAAAGGCTTTTTCCGCATGAAAAGCCGACATTCGCGAGCAGAGTGATGAATCACCGCCTTGCGCGGTGATTATCATAGCAAAAGTAACAAGTAGTCAATTCATAAAGATTAGAGGTAGCGGTATGCGGACGGGTATTACCGCTACCTCTGATGTGGCGAGAAGCGTGCGGAATACAGTGCAGTGAATGGGACAGACCTCCCAAGCAGCTGCAGAGAGAACACCGCACGGAGGGATTCCGCCTGCTTCTCCTGTTTCCGCATGTCTCCCGACAGCCTTACGCCTGCCTACAGCGGAATATCTCCGCACGCCTGTCACAACTAGCAACATTTTTATGAATTACCACCCTGAAGGCGGAAATACTGACAGCGGTGTTTCCCCGCTCGACGTTACCTTCCCGACAGCACTTTTATGAATCGAGGCATCTAACAATGTTCACAGACAGGAATTAGCTGTTTACAGCTGTCTCTAACAGCCAAAACAGCTAGGAGCAGCTACATAACCTGCCAGCAGTAAAAATGTCACCATGTAATAAATGTCAGAATGTGAATCGGGGAGAGGAAAGATTTTACAATGAGCAAACACTGACTAAATCATTTATCCATAATTATGGTAAAAAATGAAGCACTTTTTTTTACTACATTATTTTCACTGGAGTTCCTCTTTAACCCCCCCTCCCCCAAGAAAAATGGCTGTCAATTAACATCAGGCCTAGGTTCCAGACAGCAGTCGTGCAGCCCCCATTGTGTCCAAAGTCCAACCGCACAACTGGGACATGACAGTTTTCAGCCAAGACACCTCCAAATAATTACGCAGCAATTGTGCTTTTGGTTAAAAGGAACCTTAACTGAGAAGGATATGGATTTTTCCTTTTAAAATAATACCAGTTGCCTGACTCTCCCTGCTGATCCTGTGTCTCTAATACTTTTAGCCACAGCCCCTCAACAAGCATGCAGATCAGGTGCTCCGACTGAAGTCAGACTGGATTAGCTGCATGCTTGTTACAGGTGTGTAATTCAGCCACTACTGCAGCCAAAGAGATCAGCAGGACTAACCAGTAACTGGTATTGTTTAAAAGGAAGCCTCCATATCCTTTTCAGTTAAGGTTCCCTTTAAATATAGGTGGTATCAGTGGCCTGTGGCACCCTGGCCTGGCGGTGGGAGCTGCACAGGGAGCAGGGCAATGCAGCAGCAGTAGGTGTAATGTGTGCCAGGAGCATGCCGGACGTGGCACGTTGTAATTGGCATGTGCCAAGTGCCAGTCAGACAGCAGAGGAGAAGACACTAGTGCACACTAACTGTCACACTGGCACTGCTCACAGCACAGCAGTTCTGTAGTAAGCTAACACAGTAGTACTACTACTCTAACAACTGCTAGCACTAACTGCAGTACTACAGTACTAACTACACAATAACACAGTAATCCTATCCCCTAATCCCTAACCTAACCTATACCTTAACGACGATCGTTTAAAAAAAGCAGCCAACAACCATAAACCTCCCTGGCGGTCTATTAAGATCGCCAGGGCGGCTGCGGGAGGTTTTTTTTTTTATTAAAAAAAAACTGTTTCATGCAGCCAACTGAAAGTTGGCTGCATGAAAGCCCACTAGAGGGCGCTCCGGAGGCGTTCTTCCGATCGCCTCCGGCGCCCAGAATAAACAAGGAAGGCCGCAATGAGCAGCCTTCCTTGTTTTGCTTACATCGTCGCCATAGCGATGAGCGGAGTGACGTCATGGACGTCAGCCGACGTCCTGACGTCAGCCGCCTCCGATCCAGCCCTTAGCGCTAGCCGGAACTTTTGTTCCGGCTGCGCAGGGCTCGGGCGGCTGGGGGGACCCTCTTTCGCCGCTGCTCGCGGCGGATCGCCGCAGAGCGGCGGCGATCAGGCAGCACACGCGGCTGGCAAAGTGCCGGCTGCGTGTGCTGCTTTTTATTTCGCTCAAATCGGCCCAGCAGGGCCTGAGCGGCGACCTCCGGCGGTGATGGACGTGTATAGTCGTCCATACCGCTGAGGAGGTTAAGTCTAACGACGGACGAGCTAGTTCGTTAAAAATGAACGATCTAGCTTGGCGGATTTTTTCAGATGACGATCGTTTGCAAAAGTAGTACATCGTTGGAAACGGTCGTTCGTACTAGGCTTGACATGCGCATTTCGCTATGTCTCCATGGAACTTTTCATTTTTATGCGCAACCACAATAGTTGCTTTACGTGATGTAACGTTCGTTCTAACGATCAGATCGTTACACACATTTAAAAGCTAACTTTACTTAGGTCGTTTCTTCCTCAATTAAAAGTTTGTTCACCGTTCATAACGAACGATCGTTGTCGCATGTGTGTACGTAGCTTAAGGCTAATAGCTGGCTGGCCAGCACCGCACACACAGACACATAGCAGCTGCCTGCAGCACACACTCTGTCACACAAATGACATCAAGCTAATTAATGATTCAACAATAGTGTAGTGATAGTGAAGGGGTTAATCACTGAACAGCTTATCACTGTGTACAGCCCTTGGCCCAACAGCAGCACTGAAGCACACACTCTGTCGTGGCGGAAATGTTTTGTTTACTGGCAGCCTGGTCCCTGGGGGGAGGGGGTTGGGAGCCCCATGCAATTTTTTACGCAGGTGGGCCCTATACATGGTAGTTTCGCCCTTAGCCTGGAGGATGGGTTCTCCTATCATTTGCATCAGGAAGCAGGCCGGTATCTTGTATAATAATCCATGAAGAGACAGCAGCTCAGCCATAGAAGCTGCAGCATCAGAAATTACTTTTGTATGGAAATAGCATCCTAATAACCAGTGGGTCGTCCATGATTGATGAGCGCGGAGTCAGGCGGAGTCAGGCATTCATGTAGCAGCATTCCTGTGATGAGAGGCATTCCTGGACTCCACACACTATTCCTGGTGCCTCAGCTGCTCCCATTAGCAATCAACACACAAATGGCACAAGTTCAGGGGATTTCCTCTGAGAGGGTACAGCAGTGACATTGCCATTGTCACCGCTAGAGGGCAGCACTGAACCTGAGCTGACAAAAAAAGATGGATGGATCCCGTAGATCAGACCTGTCAAGCCTTTTTCAGCCAAGGGCTGCATTCTATGCAACAGCTGGAGGGTCAAAGTGATTTTTGTTACCTAAGACAATGGCCTCAATTCACTAAGCTTATCTCCTGTCTTTAATGTAGTGTAGTGGGAGTGTCTCAGCACCTTGCAGGGAAAAAAATATAGGAGACAAATACGGGAGCCCAATAGTGTAGTATATTAGTATGCAATTGAAAAAAGGAATTTCAATAAATTACTACTCACAAAAGGAGGTTGCAAGGGCAACCAACCGTAGGAAGCAGGTGGAGACCATAAACCCGACTCCACTCGGGGTAGTCCCAGCCGGGACCTGGATGTGGTCGCTCTCCTTGAAAAAGTAGGGACAGGTGTCCACTGTGGGGCACCCACAGGTGGTCTGTCACCACCCCTCAAACACAGATTGTTTGGGGGTATAACTATGCACAATTGAAGGTAAAGAGGCGCCCTGGTTGAAATAAAAGCATCTAAAAACAGCTTAAAATCGAGGAAATAATATGAGGTGGCTTACCTCAATAATGAAATACTTGTATATGACAAAAGATTTTTATTTAGCACAGGCAACGCGTTTCGCGGGTCCAAGCCCGCTTCATCAGGCCAATAAAAGTGCCAAATGAACAAGTCGATATGGCATAAGGCTCCCTTTGGAGGTAAAAACCGATTAAAAAGCGGAACCGGAATCGGAAATACATGCAGTGTGCAAGAGGCCTAAAGTGGACTTGAACTTTTACACAACATACAAGAAAAACAGAGAAATGCACCCTGTAGGTATTTAGAGAGTTTAGCCTGTATAATTCCCCCTCATCTGTGACTAATCACAAGTTGTAATTTAATCTCTCCCCTGTGTCACATGACTGCCACAGCAGACAGCTAATTGATAAACAATATGTCTGCTTCTATATTAAAGCAGGAAGTAGACACACTGCAGATCTATTGCTGTAAAAAATAAAATGTTTTTCTTTAAAGGTTATTATGCTGTTTCTTATCTTTTAGAGCCCAGGGGAAGTTCTAATTTCAGGTTTGCTTTTAAAAAGAACCAGAGACGGAGCACCCTCATTTATTTTACCATATATATCAATGGGAACATGACAGTAAACACCTACTCTGCTCTTAGTTTCATTCTTCTCTGCTAAATCTGCCTGTTATCAACCCTGATAAGAATCCCCGACTGAGCATTCAGTCTGGCTTTGCCTGGAATGAATATAGCTGAGTCAGTCTTCTGTGATGCCTTTTCAAGCCCAAGCCTGCCCCCTTGTGGCTCTGCTTTCCTGCTAAGAGGATACATAGCAGCAAAGCAGAGCCACAAGGGGGCAGACTTGGGCTTAAAAAGACATCATAGAAGACTGACTCAGCTATAATCATTCTGGAGAAAGCTAGACTGAATGCTCAGTCGGGGATTCTTATCAGGGCTGATAACAGGCAGATTTAGCAGAGAAGAATGAAACAGAGAGCAGGGTGGGTGTTTACTGTCATGTTCCCATTGATATATATGGTAAAATACATGAGGGTGCTTCGTCTCTGGTTCACTTTTAAGTGATATGGTAAACTTATCCTGGAGTTTTATAGGGCAGGTAAAATGGCAGTTCTCTGAATGCAATTTTATTTAAAAATGGAGTTAGTCACTGCAGGTGTGCACAGGAAACAACTGTATATCCCTCTATATCAATAAGCTCAGCAGTCCGTGCTATGTTCTGCCGTGACCCAGCTGAGGAGTACTAAGCAGTGGCGTAGCTAAGGAGCTGTGGGCCCCGATGCAAGTTTTACAATAGGCCCCCCTAAGCACTCTATACATAACAATTGATACAGCGCACCAAAACCTGACAATGGCAACTACAGAGGTGCAAGAAGGGGATGGGGAGCAGTTTGTTAATGATTAACACTATTCAAAGCATCTATAGAAGTGATTATTATGAGCACAGGACCAATAGAAAGCTAATACCGTAGTTGAGGGAGGGCCCTTCGGGGCCCCGATGCGGTCGCTACCTCTGCACCCCCTATTGCTACGCCCCTGGTACTAAGGTTTGCCATCCTACACCAGAAATGAAAGATAAAAAACTCAGGATCTCAGTAAGAAGTCAGCACATGATAACCCTGGCAGAGGTGAGATGGGGGAAGGGTGAGGGGGGATGCATATATGGCCATGAGACGATGCTACATTGATAAAAATAGGACCACAAACAGACAAAAATCTCCTAACCGATTCGATCAGATTGACAAGATCGATCCAAAAATCGGATAGATTTCATTTATTCTGAAAGGATTGGTTAGGAGATATTTGTCCGTTAGTGGTTCTAGACCAGGCTTCCTCAACCAGGGTTCCCTGAGTACTCTGCGGGGGTTTCCTGGCATTTCTCCCCCATCGTGTGTGTGTGTGGGGGGGGGGGCTAGAATAATAATGAGCACATTAAAAACCACTTCACAGCTTCTGTACAGTATATCTACTCCCCTTTAGACTTTTTTTTTTTTACAAAAACACATCACCTGCATTAATGCCCATACAATACTGAGGGTAGGAACGCACTAGGCAGAATCGCATATGCGTTTTCCATAGCACATGGGGGAAAACGCATACATAGCTCCCAACTGTCCCTCTTTGGGAGCCCTGACCCTCTTTCCTCCCCATTTGTCCCTCTTTCAGGACTTTGTCCCTCTTTCTATGTAAATATATATATTTCTCTACTAAAAAATGTGTATGATTGACTCTAAACTTTATTCCCATCCGTTAAATTAATATATTGCTAATTTTAAAATGTTATTATGAAGGAAAATGAGCCAGGATAGAAAGGACCAGTGTGGTTTGAATTATAAAACAACATATTTTCCTTATGAAATCTTTATGGTAGGTGGGACAAGGGGTGTGATGGGGGCATGATCAGGGGTGTGGCAAGGGCGTGGCTTAAATGTCCCTCTTTCTCATCTCAAAAAGTTGGGAGGTATGGGCCTATGCGATACTGCCTAGTGTGTTCTTACCCTGAATGGGATAGCTGTGTGTTGGGCATCAAATGCATGCAGCAGTCTATGCGCTTTGAGATATCACTCCATATTACACACTGATATGTTTTAGAGAGTGTTTACATATGAGCGGTTTGCTTGCGATCCGCTTTCAAAAATGCTGCCTGTACCATTTTCTGAGCGCTTTGGCTCAATGGAAGGTACAGGGAAATTGCAAAGCGCTTGAAAAAAGAGCTTCCTGTACCGATTTCCAGAGAGCTTCTATGAATATATTGTATTTATTCATTTCTGGGTCAAAGAGTTCACTTCCTGACTGATGTCAGGAAGAGGGGAAAAAATCGATCTGCAAAAGCGCTTAGAAAGTGCAGGGAAAGGCGAACTAAAAAAATGGCAAAAATCGCTCAGCGCTTGCAATAGCGCTGATGATTTATAATGTGAACTTAGCCTCACTGACCCTCTCACTGTGCCCACACCCTTAGGCCCAGTGCACACCAAAACCGCTAGCACATCCTCAAACCGCTGGAGGTTTTTGAAGCAGATATCAGAGGAGGTTTTCTAAACATGCCTAGCGTTTTCTGGAGCATTTTTGTGTAGCAGATTTCATATATTGTTACAGTTAAGCTTTTACTGAACAACTTCTGTAACAAAAACGCCTGGAAAACAGCTCTGATCTGGCGCTTTTCAGAGCAGTTTGAGCTTTTGCTATACTTTAACATTGAGGCAGAAACGCATCTGCAAACCGCAAAAATGCTGCAGCAGCCACGTTTGCGGTTTGCTTAAAACCTCAAACCGCTGGTGTGCACCATCCTATTGAGATACATTAGCCACGCGTTTTCACAGGCGGAAGCGGTTTGCGGAACGCTTCAAAAACCGGTGTGCTCCTGGCCTTACACACTAATGCAGAAAAAAGGCACAAGTACAAGATAGATGAGATGGATAAGAAATACATATATAATAATGGCAAACGTATAATGAAACTTTATTCCCCACCCCCCCCCACCCCCCAAAAAAGCAGAATGTATACAGTCTTTAATTAGACAATAATATTATACATAACAAGACTGGAAGGCATTTAAAGGAACGGAACATACAAGATGTGCTGCATCCGATATCACAGCACACAGCGGCCTGTAATAATAACATTCTAACAATACAGAAAGAAGCAGAAGTCATCACAGCAGCGGATAGTTACAATAAAGGTACAGCTTTTACTTCTTCAATGAACTAAACTCAGATTTGTGAAGCATGAGTTCTATGTTAAAATATACCTGAGACATAAGCTAACAAAAACGATGAATACTTACCAATGCTGAGGGAAGCTTCTGGATCCTCCCGAGGCCTGACAGTTCCTCCTTGAGACAACTGCCGCTGGAATATTGCGGCCGCACTCCTCTTCGTATAGGCTTGTGGCGAGTATGGCTACGCTCTTACGCCACGAGGAGCACGGCCGCGGTAACGTATCCGACAAGCTCTTGTCAGATGTGGTCTGGGGGTCGGCGTACACAACGGTGGTGGGGACGAGGACACGGGAAGCTGCGGTCTGAGGATCCAGAGACTTCTCTATTCATAGGTAAGTATCTTTTTTGTTTCAATATGCTTTGGGTATTTATATGCCAAAGTAAAGGCTTTGCCCAGATACAAGGATGTCCTGAATGATAAGTAGGTAGGAATGATAACAGATATGCAAATTTATGCAAATGTTTATGCAAATGTATGCAGCTTGAAAATGGACCAATCCATTTAAACCTGGGTTTAAATTGATTGGCCATTTTCAAACTACCTACATTTGCATAAAAAATTTGCATAATTTTGGAACAATTTGCATCTCATAGATCGTCCCTGTAAGCAGGTGAGGAAGCTGAAGAAGTTCTCTAAAGCTATATTCAGCAGAACAAACACCTTTCTCTTCTTTATTGTATTAGACCTTGTAAAATACAACAAAGAAAAGTATTCATTCAGTTGAATATAGCTGTGCAGAGCTTTGACCTTCTGTGTGATTGCTTAGCAACCCTCGGCAACGGCTCTGTACTGTGACATGAGGGGGTTGGCGGCACTAGGACCGTCGAGCAATGCATGGCCTCCTCATGTTTAAAATGGGTGGCAAAAAGTGGCAAAACGGTAAAAATGTAGCATGTGCATGTGACGGTCAGGAATGTGCATCTTCAAGCTAATGAATCCGAAGTAAGCTCCCACAGCCAGAGTGCTCAGCCCCCTCTGCACAGAGCACAACAGGCTGCTAATCTGTGAGCCTCACGTCTGTACAGTAATCACTCCTAAACTGTCACCTGAAATGATCACAAAATAATCATTGCGGGCAACAAATATGAACTGTTTTTAACTTAGCGTCACACCTGCTGTTTGTCACCTCCACACCCGCCGCTGAATGGTGACAGCTGGAAAGCTTTAAAAGCCATGTACCCAGAACTGGGAAATGACGGCATAAACAAGCAAACAAACAGATAATGGGGCGTATTCACAAACTGTCGGTAAAGTTGCCGCCACAGGGACCACACGGTAGTTTTACTGTTACATGCACTGAGTGGGTGGCGCGCGTTGTGCAATTAGCATGACCTGCGTTACCCAGGTAGCAGAACGCGTATTACACTTGTGATGCTTGTTACCTAGGTAACACAAGTCACGCTAATTGTGCGTCGCACGCTACCTACACCAACGTACCCAAGTAACGGTAAAATTGACATTCACTCCTTGAGCACGGCAACTTTACTGAGTGTTAGGCTGGGTTCACACTGTACAGGTTGAAAAACTTATCTTGTAAAAACTGATTCATTTTCTGTTTGAATGGATCAGTTTTTAACACTAGTATCAGTTTTTCATCCAGTTCAGTACAGGTGAGTATTGTGGGAAACATACTTGGCAAGCAGCCTAGCCCGAACTCAAAGGCTAGCGTAGATTGCGTTGGCTTGGATCGCCATCCAAATTGTTCAGTTGATCTGAACAATCTGATCCGTTCAAAACAGACTGATGTGAACAGATCTTCGCAATTTGATCAGTTTCACGTACGTTCCGTTCACTTCCAATAGACGGAACATTTTTACTGGCAATGTGAAAGGAGCCTTAGTGAATACAGTATTGGTACACCCCAAAAGTACTAAACAAATACCTAACTTAATAAATAACAACAAAAGCAAAATGAGAGTTAGTTTTCAAATAACACATGGAAATATCTGATGATATAACTTTGAAACTCTATCAAGTTGATTCATTAACGTTATCGCGCTGAGACAGCATCACTTAGTTATTTCAGCGCAATTTTATTCTAGCGCGCATGTGCTACGCACGGTCCTGGACGATCCCTCTAAATGCCGCTAAAGTCCCCTCTACACCATGAAATGTCAAGTGCGATCGATTGTATTAGATTGGATTAGATTGATTAAATTCGACATGTCTGATCGGGAGTCGATCAATCGTGTGATCGATTTTGCATTGAAAACTAACCAAAATCGGTCACACAATTGATCGAATCCCGATCGGACATGTCGGATTTAATCGATCTAATCGAATTCGATCCAATCGACCGCACGTGAAATTGCATGGTGTAGAGGGGGCTTACTAGTGACGCAGCGCGACCGCGAGACTTTACTTGCGGGGCCGCTACTACCTTAATCATGCGATAGTGACATAGTGCGACCACTATACTTCACCAGTGCGGCTGCTACTATGTTAGTTAATGTAATGGCGGTCGCGCTAGTGAAGTATAGCGGTCGCGCTACGTCACTATCATGCAGCATTCAGAACGATCGACCGTGACTAAAGGGCACACATTACGGCGCCAGGACCGCGTGTAGCTTGTGCGCACTAAATTTAAGTCGCCTTGAAATAATTAACTCGCTCTTTAAGAACTAACGTTATTGAATCGTCCCGAATATCTGCAGAAAGGCACGGAGGTTATAAGGAAATGTGAATAGAACATCTTTCACTTCCTCGCAACTTCTTATGAATAATAATTGGGACTCTGATCCGGGACCCAGGCGTTGGCTGAGGGCGTCAGCGGCAGATAGGATTCTGGTGCGGAGGATGGGAAGGGGAGCTCTTGCCTCTCCCAGTTTGTGTCTTGCAGGAGCTCAGAGAAAGACCCCTGGGGCATCCAATGGCTGCTCATCCGGACTTCCTGGTTGGAGTAGTGACTGCCATAATATCCCGTGTGCTGAGACAGGCCGCCACCGTAGGGATAAGCTGGGCTGGCGCAGGCGTAGGAGCTGTGTGAATGAAAATGGACAAACGTCAGCAAAAGTGAAATGAGACTTCATATTAACTGAAAAAAATAAAAGAAATTTATCCAAAGAGAAATTACTTATTTTGATTACCTATCTTGCGGGTTGATTCACTATAAGAAATAATATGCCTTATCACAGTTAACACGCCTTATCAGAGTTAACATGCCTTATCAGAGTAGCATAGCGAGCTCTACGAACTTATGCCTGCTAATTGGCAATGATGAGCGCTCCACTCGTCCTTCCCTGAGCCCCTGCGGGTCCAATCATTTCAAAGGACATTGTCCCCACACTTTGATTGGCCCAATAGGCTGCCTTTCACTTAAAGTGATTGGACCCGCAGGGGCTCAGGGCAGGACGAGTGGAGCGCTCGTCATTGCCAATTAGCAGGCATAAGTTCGTAGCGCTCACTATGCTACTCTAATAAGGCACGCTAACTCTGATAAGGCATGTTAACTCTGATAAGGCACGCTATTTGTAATAGTGAATCAACCCCATGGTGTTTTTAGTATTCACTGTGAGATTTAGGAGAAATGTGATATGAAAAAAAGAAATTAATATTTCTGCTGGTTTCCATCTTTACTGTTTCTTTGTGATGTCCCATATATGTTTTTCAACCCAGCGCAGTGGTACTTTTCCTCCCAACTGCCACAGCTTAAAGCGGACCCAAACCAAACATTTTTTTAATTAAAAATATTTAGTTGCACCACTCTGACACATACAAAGATAAATAAACACTCCTTCAAACCTATGATCATTTCAGTGCATGCTTTTCACCCTTCTCTATTCATAGCTAGGGTTATACTGGGGGCAGCCATTAGCAATTCCTCCATTGCCAGACACCATCTACTACACCAGTTTGCCGGAAAAATCCCGGCAATTTGAAAGGAAGGGAGGGGTTCCTCCAATAAATGTAAAATATTTTATATTTGTCATCATGCAGCTGAAAAAAGGCTGCTATTTATTATTATAATTTAGAAAATAGATTTTATTTCTGAAATCTTGTATTTTTAATTTGGGTCCACTTTAAGGTGGCCATTCATCAGGCGGCTTGGTAGCCGACCAACCATCGGATTCCATTATAATAATCGAATGAGATGAAAATCGGTGCATGCCCGATCAACGATGCGACCAACTTCAGGCAGAACTTGACGAAACCCCCTACGATGTCCCCCCAATGTTCAATGTCCCCAACCCCCCCCCCCCCCCCCGGTGCCCTATACATTACCTGTCTGCGTCCACTGCTAGCTCCAGGCTCCATCCTCTGTCCATACACACACCGCACGTGGTTGCCAGCGTATACGTGGGCACGTTTGTGACATCACACACGCACCCACGTTGCTCTGGTAACCATGTGGGGGGCGTGTATGGACAGAGGATGGAGCCTGGAGCTAGCAGCGGATGCGGAGACAATGGTAATGTGTAGTGCACCTGGCGGGGGGGAGGGTCGACTCCCCGGTGTTGCAAATCACACTGCACCAAGTGTAAAAGGGTCTGACACATCAGACTGCAACTAATTATTGTATCAGTGCGCTATCATTCCAAGCTCAATCTCCCCAAGCCCACAGCTCTCCAGCGCTCTGTGTGCCGTTGTAGTAACACCTGAAACCATCAGCGGGGAGTGTAGGGGGCGTACCTAGGGACGGACAAGGGGAGAGGAACTGCCACTTCCTCCCCGCCCATAATCATCATTTTTTCAGAAGTATTGCGGCTGAGCAGTGCATGGGCCACGGGGGCACTGGAGGGTGCGAATGGTGCTGTGAAATATGTCACAACACCGCACGTAAATTGGGATTAAAAGTATGTCAAAAAAATATTCAGTTCAGGGGAACTTTAATTCTGTTGTTTGGGGAACATGCCTGTCGAATTTTGTTATTTTGGGGGCATCCTGCCTATTTAAAGAGAAACCGTAATCAAGAATTGAACTTCATCCCAATCAGTAGCTGATACCCCCTTTTACATGAGAAATCTATTCCTTTTCTTAAACGGATCATCAGGGGGCTCTGTATGGCTGATATTGTGGTGAAACCCCTCCCACAGAGTGATGTCGGAATCATGGTTCTGATATCACACTGTGGGAGTCTTGTTGTATTGTGGGAAATAACAGCTGTTTCCAATTGCCAAAAAAGCAAGCAGCATCTCCTTCCACTGACATCGCCTGCCAGCAGTAAAAATGTCACCATGTGATAAAAGTCAGAATGTAAATCAGGGAGAGGAAAGATTTTACAGTGAGCCAACACTGACTAAATCATTTATACATAATTATTGTACAAATTGGTTTCTGTGGAAAACAGTACTTACACCAAATAATTTAAAATTGGCAGCATTTCATGCAAGGCCGGTCGTTTTGTAAAATTAGCTGATTTCACTACAAAATTGGTCTTGGACAATGGCAGGTTTATTCGATTTTGAGCAATGCACAATAAACAAGAGATAGTGTCTACTTACCCGTATGTCATATATTCGGATCCTGGTAGAACATGCGGGTAGGACGGGAAGCTTCCTGAATACCCACCATAAGGCATGGAATATCCATATTGGGGGGCTGAGTAAACATTTGGATAAGCTGATTGAGACATGAATGCTGGTTGTCCGTAGTAGGAGCCAATGCCACCATAGTTCATCACATGATGCTCCTGGGCGGAGTACCTCTGGGGGGCGGTACACTCCCTGTCTCTGGAGTGGATATTGCCGTCTTGCGGTAGAGTTGTATGAGAATCTGGAGAAATCTCTTGCCCAACCGCCTGCGATGTCTCAGCTCTTGGATGCTCATACGAGGAAGGTGGCGGGTTTGTTGAGCAGGAAGCCAGAGATGATGGAGGCATGAACATCTGGGAAACACGCCTTCCATTGTTCTGCAGCACTACAAAAGGCAATGGCTGCTGGAAATTAGCTGCCGGGGTCTGCATCGCTGGTTCACCTTCAAGAAAACATTTACAATGTAGAAATTAGCTCTGCAACCATTGTGAAGATTCTAAAAAACTAGCCATATGTTCACAGTTCTGAGAAATGCATTTCATGGAAGCAGACAAAGCGTTAATATCCTGTGTATACAAATTAGCTACTCTGCAGAGGTAGTCAGCTGATACAGCTGAGAGATCAAATTACAACTTGTGATTAGTCACAGATGAGGGGGGGGGGGGGGTGCATTTCTCTAAGTTTGCCCTCTGTCCTGTGCAAGAGTTCCGGTACACTTCAAATCTACTTTTTAGGTTTTTACTGATTCGTTGTTTCTGCTCAATGACACATTGAAATATGCTAAAATCTATTAACTATTTACCCTTTTTATCTCTTACCTGCTCTCAGAAGTCATCTTGTATTTTTAATAATACTTTGCAGTGTAGCCACTGGAACTTGAAAACATTTCGAAATGGCCTTGTTGCCCTTTCCTGACTTGCGAGCAGCCACAATGCGCAGCCGCAGGTCCTCACTGAGCTGCTTAGCCATGACTGTCCACAAACCAATTGCAGAGAGCTGCTGTTTTTCACCTGTTGAAATGATTAAAACAGCTGTTCCCAATTAATCAGGGTAATTAGGATGCTTTAGAACAGCTTGGACTACTTGGAATGGTATAGAACTTTGGATATTCTCACAGACTGTGATAGTTTGTGAAGGGTATGAATAATTTTGGACTTGACACTTTTTGCTCAATTGTAAATAAAAGCTGAGAAATGTTTTTTTTTTCCCACAATGATGCCTCTTGTACATCATCTTATTATCTTTTGGGAGACACCTATGTCATTCCCCATCAAAAAATGGCTTGTTGGCATTTTTGGAAAAAAAAAAAAAAAAGCTTTACTCACCTGGGGCTTCCTCCAGCCCCTTGCAGCTGACTGTCCCACGCTGACCGCTCCGCTCTCCGCCGCCGTCCCGGGCTCCGCGCACAGTGCAGAGGCCGACCCCGAGGTTGTCCTTACTGTGCAGGCGCAGAACTACTGGGGTCGGCCTCTGCACCGTGCGCGGAAACCGGGATGGCAGCAGAGAGCGGAGCGGTCAGCGTGGGACAGTCGGCTGTAAGGGGCTGGAGAAAGCCCCAGGTGAGTAAAGCTTTTTTTTTCCTAAAATGCCTGATAACTCCTTTAAGTCAAAATTTGCCAGGGGTATGAATAATTATGGGCAGCACTGTAATTCCTTATCCTTGAGGCAGGTTTCACAATGTAAATTAGCGTTAGCCATGCAGCGTGTCGTGCCCGTCGCACCTCCACAAAAAGGCCTTCAGGGAACACCAGGTTAGTACATGGCGTTCCCTGTCTGGCATTCGGCCAAGCAGGAAGTTACGCACGCTTGTGGTCACTTCCTACTTTGGGTATGCAGAAGTGCACAGAAGCCTATTGTAAAAATTTGCTTCCACGTACGCAAACCGCAATGTCGCAACGCCAACTTCTTTAGAGAAGCCTGGGTCGCCATAGACTAACATGACTTCCGGGCTGACGCAGATCACCACAGGAGGCATGCAGTAACGTAGGTATGCGCTAGCGTTAAATCGGGCACTTCCAGCGCAGTGTACCGCAACATGGGGAGTAAGAACTTCCACAAAGGCTATCATTAGGATGCGGTAGCAGTGCAGCACTGTGCCAGCTAACCTATACTGGGGGAACACAGGTACTTTGTTAGCCTATACTGGGTGACATCTGTACCTAGCTAGCCTATACTGGGGGAACACGGGTACTTTGTTAGCCTATACTGGGTGACATCTGTACCTAGCTAGCCTATACTGGGGGAACACGGGTACCTTGCTAATCCATATTGGGGGAATCCTACACCTAGCTAGCCTATACTGGGGACATCTGTACCTAGCTAGCCTATACTGGGGGAACACAGGTACTTTGTTAGCCTATACTGGGCGACATGTGTACCTAGCTAGCCTATACTGGGCGACATGTGTACCTAGCTAGCCTATACTGGGGGAACACGGGTACCTTGCTAATCCATATTGGGGGAATCCTGTACCTAGCTAACCTATACTGGGGACACCTGCACCTAGCTAACCTATACTGGGGACACCTGCACCTAGCTAGCCTATACTGGGGGAACACAGGTACTTTGTTAGCCTATACTGGGGGACACCTGTACCTTGCTAATCCATATTGGGGAAATCCTATACCTTGCTAACCTATACTGGGGGACTCCTGTACCTAGCCTACCTTGGATCTGTTGCTATGAGCAGCTACCATTTTATACCTCGTACACCCCTCCCCCAAGAAAAAAATAATCTGTTGCTCTAGGAAACCACCATTTTATATCCAATACCTCACAATAAGGTATGTTGCCATTGGCAACCACCACTGCATATCCAACACTTCACAATAAGGTCTGTTGCCATGGGAAACCACCAGTGGCTTAGCTATGTAGCTTTGGGCCCCAGTGCAAGTTTTACATGGCCCCCTCCCCCAAGCACTCTATACATAACAATTGATAAGGAGCGCCAAAACCTGCCATGGACAACCACTGTGTCAAAGGTGCAAGAAGCACAATAAAGTCTGTTGCCATAGGAAACCACCATTGCATATCCAATACCTCACAGTCAGGTCTGTTGTCATGGGAAACCACTAAAGTCTATCCAATACCTCCCAATAAGGTCTGTTGCCATGGGAAACCACCATTGTCTTTCCAATACCTCCCAATAAGGTCTGTTGCCATGGGAAACCACCATGGTATATCCAGTATCTCACAATAAGGTCTGTCGCCATGGGAAACCACCATGGTATATCCAGTATCTCACAATAAGGTCTGTCGCCATGGGAAACCACCATGGTATATCCAGTATCTCACAATAAGGTCTGTCGCCATGGGCACGCTTCCTGTTTTATAAGAGATGGCTAATAATTAGATCCATTGCTATGGGGAACTACTATTTTATACCCCTCCCCCCCAAAAAACTTCTGTTGCCATGGGAAACAGCCATTGTATATTCACTGTTGCTGTGAAAAGGCACTATTTTCATTTGCGTCTTGGAATTCAGTCCATAAAAACCAGACCCTATTATGTATGTGTCATCCTCACTAATGTCACTTTACCTGCCTCAGAGGGGCTCATGGTGAGGGGGATGTTTCTGGCAGTGATAACCATGGGTGGCCGCTGTATTGACCACAGACAGGGGGGGTTCGGCTTCTTTCCATCCTTTTTCTGGGGTCTTTTGGGCTGAGGCTTCTTTCGGCCCTGCTGCTTGTCCATCTTGCTGCGGCTCCTCTCGGCAGTTGGGATCGGGATTTCCTGGGAGATACTGCAGGGGTGTATCCGGATGGCAGTTGGCTGCTGCTCTGGCTCACAGAGGTGAAGCCATTTAATAAAGTTGCTCAATCCTGAATATATTTTGAATGGATAGTTCAAGTATTCCCTCGTATTACATAGAAGTGGTAAGATTGTACAATCAAGATTGTATTGTTAGTGGGCACCTATATGCAGCCAAGGCTGTCATCGTTGTAGCAAGGGCATGTCATCAGCCAGTAGTTTGCTGTTTCCCCAAAATGCGGTGGCTATGGGTGTCCGCAGGGAGGGGAAAGAAGGGGCGGGGGCGGCGGGTATTGGCCATGCACTTTATCATTTTGATTGGTCCACTTCCAAGTTGCATAAAATTCACTTAAACCTGGCATCAACTCTGAAATATTATCATCTCATTGACACTCCCTAGACAGAGGTATGACAGTGCATATAATTGATGACCCCAAAGAACCTCTCCTAGCTATTTTAGTGCTCTAGGCAATCGCCTGTGTGGCCTGGGCAGATACCCGGGTCTGGCTATATCAGTCCCGCTACCGGTGCACTCATAGATATACAGCAGGAAGTGGGACACGACCAGTAGGGGGACATACATATAAAATATTTAGGGAGGTGAGATCACGCTTATCACTGTGGAAAATGTGATTTTTTTTTTTGCATGCACAATCCTGCGTTTGCGTTTTTTTCTATATTTTTTCGAGTGAACTTTCGTGATCGATTTTTATGTTTTTGTTTTTTTTTATGCACGTTTGTATGCGAAATATCACAATGTGAATTGGACATGAATAACAAAGGAAGCTAATTGACATAAAGAAATACATCTACTTAACTTCAAAATCGCATGCAGTTTGTTTTTGTGCAAAATGTGATTTTTCTGCATTTCCGCTGAATCAGAAGATTCGCAAACGCGCAAATCGGAATCCCAAACTGCATACCATGTGCAATACATTTGTATGCATGTTGGAAACATTTGCATGTCATTGACCATATCTAGTCATGAATTGGGATAGTCAATGAGATGCAAGTAATTGTGACATGTGACTCTCATAGCAGAGGCGTCTCATTGGTCAGTGTGGCGTACTTTCCCCATAATGCCAATGCTATGGGTGCATCTGACTCAGCCATTGGCAGATCACTTTAAAGCGTTTTGTAGGAGGTGTGGCCAATTAAACGAGTAGCGCTGCGACTTTCTGGCACCCCCATTATGCCCCCCTGCATGTTATACAGCTCACCTTCAGTAAAGTGCCCTCTGCTATTGCCCCCTTTATTACAATAGCCCCCAGGAGGACCCGCTTTCTAAATCTGAATAGTCGCCACCTGAAAGAGGAAGTTCTATCCCAGCGATGTCCCTCGATGACAAGCATTCCACAACCCATCTTCCTGCTGGCGGGTGCACGTGACGTTCTGCGATGGCACATGATAGCCGCAAATGGGAAGTCAAGTGATTGCAGTACTTTGCGTGGAGTCGTCGGGGATCTTAAACACTTCACCTCCAAAGGTTTTTTTCCCCTTAAAAACCAGAGCAATTTTCACCTGTCACCTCCATTCGTCTATAACTTTTACTACTTATCACAACAAAACAATCTACTATCTTGTTTTTTTCGACACCAATTAGGCTTTCTTTGGGGGGTACTTTGTGCTAAGAAAAAAAAGTATTATTTCTCTTTTTTTCGGCCATTATAGTTTAAAAATAATACAGGCTACCGTAATCAAAACTCACACATTTTATTTGACCATTTATTGCAACGTTTAAAACACTTCCCCAGCACAATGTATGGCGCCAATATTTTATTTGAAATAAAGGTGCATTTTTTCAGTTTTACGTCCGTAACTATTTAAAAGCCCATAGTTTCAAAATTAACAGTAGTATAAGCTCTTGACATACTGTACTTATTAAAAAATTTCAGCCCCTAAGGTAACTATTTATGTATTTTTTTTATTGTGATTTTTTTTTTTTAAATAAAAAATGTGGGTGATTATGGGATAGTGTGGGAGGTAAAATGTTAATTTTAAATGTATTTGTGGGTCTTTTTGTGTGTAGGTGTAATTCTACTATTTGGCCACAAAATGTCCTTGCGCATTACTTCCTATTGCATTCCTATAGTACGCTTACGCTAAATAGGAAGTAATGCATGCATGGGTTCCCGTCGGAAGTAAACAAATGACGCAGAATCTCATTGTTTCCCCAAAATCGCTCTTGTAATGGAGAATTCTGCACCAACCACCTACCTACTCCTGATACTAACCTACCAAATACTTCTGTTATCACTTACTACTCCTGTCTAGCCTAATACTATTAGTGCCGATGTACGCTGTATTACTTACCACTGTCTCTGCTGTCACTCCACCGCTATCTGCACCGCCATGACCCGGATTTCATTCAAGGCCACAAAGGCCATGGTCTAGTGCATCAGGAAGCAAGGGGAGGGACAGTAGGCTGGCACACTCATGCAGTCAAGCTGCCAAACTGCAGCGGTTGGACAAGTGTCTGGGACTCGGGGGATGAAGGCGCAGCAAACGGGACAGTTTACTGTTTGTGACATGAGCTCTCACTCACCATTATCACCAGCCACTCTTTGAGCCCGACTCCGCCCCTCCACCCAGTTCCAACCTATAAGAGCTGTGGAGGGGCTAGTAAGTTTGTTACACCACACAATACATGACTCAGTGATGGCTGGAGAGGTCATGCAGTGCTGCTGGGGCTGGCGGATAGGTCAGAGAAACCCCATGGAGTAGGTGCAGTGAGAGTGAGCCCCCTCCCCCCCCAAAGAAGAATAAGATCTTGGATTGGAGCTGCAGGGGAGGAGGGGGAATGCAAATTGTGTGTGCTGTGTAATTTAAAAATGGCACCACCGAAGTCTTAAAGTGTATCCGAGCTGAAGCTCAGGTACAAAATCAGACAATTCCGTAAAGAGAGGGAAGCCTCAGGATCCTATTGAGGCTTTCCTCTGTAATCTGCTGTCCCCCGTCGATGAGCGCTGCTCCCCAGAAGATCAGCGACAAGGCATTGTTGCCAAACAGATCGAGGTCGCGCAGCCCCTCTTCTTTATTCATGGCCGTGCAATAGCCGACAGAGCCCGCCCGTGCATGCACAGTGAGCCGGAGCCGCGGGAGCCATGCTGCTGCGCAAGAGTGGGCGGGCTCCCGGAGCTACAGCGCTGCAATGAATAAGGAAGAGGAGATGCACAGCCACGATGTGGAGGGGGGCCGCACTCAGCAACGGGGGGCTGTCGACAAAGAATGCAAGCCTCAATAGGATCCTGAGGCTTCCCTCACTTCAGGGTAAGATCTTGTTTGGAACCTGAGCTTCAGCTCGTCCATTACCGTCGGAGGCTGCCGCTCAGGCCCTGCTGGGCCGATTTTCCTCAAATAACAAGCAGCACACGTAGCCGGCACTTTGCCAGCCGCGTGTGCTGCCTGATCGCCGCCGCTCTGCGGCGATCCGCCGCGAGCAGCGGCGAAAGAGGGTCCCCCCAGCCGCCCGAGCCCTGCGCAGCCGGACCAATCAGTTCCGGCCAGCGCTAAGGGCTGGATCGGAGGCGGCTGACGTCAGGACGTCGGCTGACGTCCATGACGTCACTCCGCTCGTCGCCATGGCGACGAGGAAAGCCAAACAAGGAAGGCTGCTCATTGCAGCCTTCCTTGTTACTTATGCTTGCCGGAGGCGATCAGAAGAACGCCTCCGGAGCGCCCTCTAGTGGGCTTTCATGCAGCCAACTTTCAGTTGGCTGCATGAAATAGATTTTTTTTATAAAAAAAAACCCCTCCCGCAGCCTCCCTGGCGATCTCAATAGAACGCCGGGGAGGTTAAAGGACACCTGAAGTGAGAGGGATATGGTGGCTGCCATATTTATTTCTTCTAAACAAGTCCAGTTGCCTGGCTGTCCTGCTGGTCTATGTGGCTGCAATAGTGTCTGACTCACACCAGAAACAAGCATGCAGCTAATCTTGTCAGATCTGATAAAATTGGCAGAAACATCTGATCTGCTGCATGCTTGTTCAGGGTCTAGGGCTGAAACGTATAAGGGCCAGTGCACACCAAAAAGCACTAGCTAAAACGCTCAGTACTTTTTGAAATTATTTTTCTAAGCGATTCTAGGCATGTGTCTAGCGATTTTCTAGGTATACCTAGCAATTTATGTCGCATTTTTTTTAACTTGTTTTGTAACAAAAATGATCAGAAAAATCGCTTTGATCTAGTGCTTTTCAGATTTTCCACTTTCCTATACTTAACATTAAGGCTGAAATGCCTCAGAAATCAGTAGAAATGATGCAGGACCCGAGTTTGCGTTTGGGAAAAAAAAAAGAAAAAGAAATCACATGGTTCTTGTGTGCTCCATCCCATTCAAATACATTAGCCAAGCGCTTTTCAAAGCGCTGGCTTTTTTAAAAGCCCTCAGAAGCGCTCTTGGTGTGCACCGGCCCTTAGAGGCAGAGGATCAGCATGATTGGCAGTAAACTGGTGTTGCTTAACAGGAAATAAATATGGCAGCCTCCACATATCTCTCGCTACAGTTGGCCTTTAAGGTGCCCATTAACCTCCTGGGCGATAATCCCGAGCTGAGCTCGGGGTATGTCGCGCAGGAGGAGTTCTCAGGCCATGGTGGGCCGATTTGCATAATTTTTTTTTTTGTTACACGCAGCTAGCACTTTGCTAGCTGCGTGTAACTTCCGCTCGCCGCCAATCTGGCGCTACCCGCCGTGCAGCCCCCCCCCCCTCCCCGACCCCTTGCGCAGCCTGGCCAATCAGTGCCAGGCAGCGCTGAGGGGTGGATCGGAACTCCCTCTGACGTCACGACGTCCATGACGTCGGTGACGTCATCCCGCCCCGTCGCCATGGCGACCGGGGAAGCCCAGCAGGAAATCCCGTTCTGAACGGGATTTCCTGCTTACTCTGATCGCCGAAGGCGATCAGAGTGGGTGGGGGGATGCCGCTGCGCTGCGGCTATCATGTAGCGAGCCCTGGGCTCGCTACAGGATTTAAAAAATAAAAAATTAAAAAAAATAGTGCTGCGCCACCTCCTGGGCGATATAATTGTATCGCCCAGAGGGTTAACAAAGCAATTTTACCAAACGATCAACCTTCCGATCCAACAGCTGTGATCCGAAGTAAACGATCTGAAAGCTTCAATTGGTGCCCATAAATGGAATAAAGATGATAACTAATCCGATCATTTCAAATGGAATCGATCCACAAAACAGATTGATAGTCTATTGGTACCATCAACAGTTTCCAATCAGATCAAGAAGAAGGTTGATGGTTCAGTAAAATTGCACTGTTAATGGGCACATTTAAATACATTGATTACTAGGACCAATAAAAGTGTCCATCAGTGAGTGGTGGGAGGGGGGTTGCTGTTAGTCAGGGGGCAGCTGGTGTTAGTGGCCTTGGGCAACAAAAAGAACAAAATCTGGCCCTGTCCACCGATATCTATCCCCTTTCAGCGTTCAGCTATATCTGGCGCCGAAATTATACCCGGGGTGCCACTATAGCCACCCAAATTACCAGCCTCATCTGGACCACCGAAAGGCTTCCAACTACTGGGGCAAGCATCTGACTTTTCCATACCCAAACATCCCGCCCCCTCCAAGGCGTAGTTAAAGGGAACCAGAGACGAAGCACCCTCATGTATTTTACCATATATATCAGTAAGAACATTAGAGAAAACACTTACCATGCTCTCTGTTTCATCCTCACTGCTAAAAGTTTCTGTTATCAGCAGTCATAAGAATCCCGGACTGAGCATTCAGGGCTCGTTTCCACTGTTGCGGTGCGGAATCGCCTGGATTCCACCGCTGATAAAATAGCATGCGGATGCGATTCCCCATGCGTTTTTTGCATCGCGAATTCGCATGCGAATTCGCATAGGTGAGGGTATATGCGATTTTAACCATGTCACTGCCTGTGTGAATTTACATTGTACCTATGCGAATTTGCGGCAAAAAATGCATGGGGAAAAGGCATGCGATTTCCCTATTAAATACATTGCATGCGATTCGCTCTTTTGTGCGTTTTTTTACCGCTGAAAAAAACGCACATTACCAACGCAACAGTGGAAACAGGCCCATCCACTTGCATACCATGTGCGAATCCGCATGCGTTGGACGCATGCGGATTCGCGATAGTGGAAACGAGCCCTCAATCTGGCTTTGCTGGGAATGATTATTGCTGAGTCATTATAGCAGAGCCACAAGGGGGCAGGCTTGGGCTTGAAAAGACAACACAGAAGACAGACTCAGCTATAACCTTTCCATAGCAAAACTAGACTGAGCAGCCTGAGTGCTCAGTCAGGGATTCTTATCAGAGGTGATAACAGTCAGATTAAACAGAGAACAATGAAACAAAGAGCAGATTAGGTGTTTACTGTCATGTTCCCACTGATTTATAAGGTAAAATACAAGAGGGTGCTTCATCTCTGGTTCTCTTTAAGGAGCTCTGGGTCCCAGTGCACGTTTTACACTGGGGCCCTGCAAACACTCTATACATAGCAATTGATACGGTGCACCACAACCTGCAAAGAACAGCCAGAGTATCAGGGGTGCAAGAAGGGGATCCGATGGGGAACAGCTTGTTAAAGGGAACCATAGATGAAAAAATAAAGATGTTATACATACCTGTGGCTTCCTCCAGCCCCATCCGCTCTGATCGCTCCCACGCTGCCATCCTCCGCTGCCTGCAGCTACAAGAACCGGGTCCCGTCACTGACGTCAGTCGGAGCCAGTCTAAGCGTAAGAGAAGTGCGCTGTTTGCGTATCTCTGCAGCAGCCCCTGGAGAGATACGTAGAGGGCGCACTTCTCCTGCGTAGCTGGGTCCGATGATGTCAGTGACGGGAGCCGGTTCCCGAAGCTGCGGGCAGCGGAGGATGGCGGCGTGGGAGCGATCAGAGCAGATGGGGCTGGAGGAAGCCCCAGGTATGTATAACATCTTTTTCATTTTCCCATCTCAGGTTCATCTCTGGTTCCCTTTAATGATTATAGAAGTGATCAACACCAGCACAGGACCAATAGAGAGCCAATACTGCTGTTGAGGCAAGGCCCTTCTGGCCCAAGGGCCCCGATGTGGCCTCAACCTTTGCACCCCTTATTACTACGCCAATGCCCTCCCCCGATGCGAACACAGTGAACCCAGCGCAGGAGATTTGGCCGCAGCTGGCGCCACCATAGGCCGTAATAGGAATTACAGCTATAGCAGCGCACAGGGAGTAACTCCGGCGCTGTCAGAAGAGAGAGCTGAAGTTGCCCCCCAAGCACTCTATACATAGCAAAACCTGCCAATGGCAACTACAGTGTCAGAGGTGCAAGAAGGGGAGTGGGGAGCAGTTTGTTAATAATTACCACTAGTCAAAGTATCTATAGAAGTGATTATTATGAGCACAGGACCAATAGAGAGGTAATACTGTGGTTGAAGGGCCCCTCTGGGGCGTACGAGAGGAATCGGTGTGGGCAGGGGCGTAGCAATAGGGGGTGCAGAGGTTGCGACCGCATCGGGACCCTCCTTCAACCACAGTATTAGCTCTCTATTGGTCCTGTGCTCATAATAATCACTTCTATAGATACTTTGACTAGTGGTAATTATTAACAAACTGCTCCCCACTCCCCTTCTTGCACCCATGACCATGTGCTCTGTAAAACACTATGGAATATGTCTGCACTACATACATACACAATAATAATTGTAACAATTTTTCAGAGTCACAAAGGACAGCACATTTTGCAAGCCTTGGCAATTGTTATTGTAGCAAAATGATCTATTACATACTGTTCCCCTTTCAGCGCGCAGTGTCGGCCTGTTGGCGTCGGGCGGTGTAATGCTGCCATCTTGTGGCCACTTTGCGGTACTGCAGGCATGAGGCATGGAACGTGGAGGCCGGCGGGAAGCTCAGGCGAGGCAGGCCGCGGCCTCCGGTGATTCGGGGACGGTCAGTGAAGATGAGGTGCCGGGGGGCTGCCTGGATGTCAGCTCAGAGGCCTTTGACCCCCTACGGGCCCTGTATTGCCCCCGCACCCCCATCCCCTTCCCCGAGGTCCGCTGCTTCAATAACTTGGCCGAGTACGAGAGCTTCCTGCGGGGAGGCGGCCGGGGTAGGGCCCGGGGGCAGCGAGCGGCCAAGAAGGGGAAGAAGCCGGCCCCTGACCCGGAGAGAGTGGAGAGGCTGAAGAAGCTGATGGTGGTGAAGCCAGAGGATGAAGATGAGGCCAAACAACCCAGGAGACGCAGGAGAGAGCCCAAAAACGTGCTGACACGCATGCCCAGTGAGTGCTGGGGGACTACAAGGCTCAGCAGGGAATACTGGGGGAATGCAAGGCCCAGCAGTGAATATTGTGAGGGCTGGGGGACTACAAGACCCAGCAGGGAATACTGTGAGGACCGGGGGACTACAAGACCCAGCAGGGAATACTGTGAGGGTTGGGGGACTACAAGGCTCAGCTACAAATACTGTGAGGACCGGGGGACTACTAGGCTCAGCAGGGAATACTTTGATGGCTGGAGGACTACAAGGCTCAGCAGGGAATACTGTGAGGACTGGAGGACTACAAGGCTCAGCAGGGAATACTGTGAGGGCTGGGGGACTACAAGGCCCAGCAGGGAATACTGTGAGGACCGGGGGACTACAAGGCTCAGCAGGGAATACTTTGATGGCTGGAGGACTACAAGGCTCAGCAGGGAATACTGTGAGGGCTGGGGGACTACAAGACTCAGCAGGGAATACTGTGAGGGCTGGGGGACTACAAGGCTCAGCAGGGAATACTGTGAGGATCGGGGGACTACAAGGCCCAGCAGAGAATACTGTGAGGGCTGGGAGGCTACAAGGCCCAGCAGGGAATACTGTGAGGGTTGGGGGACTACAAGGCCCAGCAGGGAATACTGTGAGGACCGGAGGACTACAAGGCTCAGCAGAGAATACTGTGAGGGCTGGGGGACTACAAGGCCCAGCAGGGAATACTGTGAGGGCTGGAGGACTACAAGGCCCAGCAAGGAATACTTTGAGGGCTGGAGGACTACAGGGCTTAGCAGGGAATACTGTGAGGGCTGGAGGACTACAAGGCCCAGCAGGGAATACTGTGAGGGTTGGGGGACTACAAGGTACAGCAGGGAATACTGTGAGGACTGGAGGACTACAAGGCTCAGCAGGGAATACTGTGAGGGCTGGGGGACTACAAGGTACAGCAGGGAATACTGTGAGGACTGGAGGACTACAAGGCTCAGCAGGGAATACTTTGAGGGCTGGAGGACTACAGGGCTTAGCAGGGAATACTGTGAGTGCTGGGGGACTACAAGGCCCAGCAGGGAATACTGTGAGGCCCGGGGGACTACAAGGCCCAGCAGGGAATACTGTGAGGACCGGGGGACTACAAGGCCCAGCAGGGAATACTGTGAGGATCGGGGGACTACAAGGCCCAGCAGGAAATACTGTGAGGATCGGGGGACTACAAAGCCCAGCAGGGAATACTGTGAGGGCTGGGGGACTACAAGGCCCAGCAGGGAATACTGTGAGGGTTGGGGGACTACCAGGCCCAGCAGGGAATACTGTGAGGGTTGGAGGACTACAGGGCTCAGTAGGGAATACTGTGAGTGTTGGGGGACTACAAGGCCCAGCAGGGAATACTGTGAGGCCCGGGGGACTACAAGGCCCAGCAGGGAATACTGTGAGGACCGGGGGACTACAAGACCCAGCAGGGAATACTGTGAGGACCGGGGGACTACAATGCCCAGCAGGGAATACTGTGAGGATTGGGGGACTACAAAGCCCAGCAGGGAATACTGTGAGGGCTGGGGGACTACAAGGCTCAGCAGGGAATACTGTGAGGGCTGGGGGACTACAAGGCCCAGCAGGGAATACTGTGAGGGTTGGGGGACTACAAGGCCCAGCAGGGAATACTGTGAGGACTGGAGGACTACAAGGCTCAGCAGGGAATACTGTGAGGACCGAAGGACTACAAGGCTCAGCAGAGAATACTGTGAGGGCTTGGGGACTACAAAACCCAGCAGGGAATACTGTGAGGACCGGGGGACTACAAGGCCCAGCAGGGAATACTGTGAGTGCTGGGGGACTACAAGCCCCCGCAGGGAATACTGTGAGGGCCGGGGGACTACAGGGCTCAGCAGGGAATACTGTAAGGGCTGGGGGACTACAAGGCCCAGCAGGGAATACTGTGAGGGCTGGGGGACTACAAGGCCCAGCAGGGAATACTGTGAGGACCGGGGGACTACAAGGCCCAGCTTGGAATACTGTGAGGGCTGGGGGACTACAAGGCCCAGCAGGGAATACTGTGAGGGCCGGGGGACTACAGGGCTCAGCAGGGAATACTGTAAGGGCTGGGGGACTACAAGGCCCAGCAGAGAATACTGTGAGGACCGGGGGACTACAAGGCCCAGCAGGGAATACTGTGAGGATTGGGGGACTACAAAGCCCAGCAGGGAATACTGTGAGGGCTGGGGGACTACACGGCTCAGCAGGGAATACTGTGAGGGCTGGGGGACTACAAGGCCCAGCAGGGAATACTGTGAGGGTTGGGGGACTACAAGGCCCAGCAGGGAATACTGTGAGGACTGGAGGACTACAAGGCTCAGCAGGGAATACTGTGAGGACCGAAGGACTACAAGGCTCAGCAGAGAATACTGTGAGGGCTTGGGGACTACAAAACCCAGCAGGGAATACTGTGAGGACCGGGGGACTACAAGGCCCAGCAGGGAATACTGTGAGTGCTGGGGGACTACAAGCCCCCGCAGGGAATACTGTGAGGGCCGGGGGACTACAGGGCTCAGCAGGGAATACTGTAAGGGCTGGGGGACTACAAGGCCCAGCAGGGAATACTGTGAGGGCTGGGGGACTACAAGGCCCAGCAGGGAATACTGTGAGGACCGGGGGACTACAAGGCCCAGCTTGGAATACTGTGAGGGCTGGGGGACTACAAGGCCCAGCAGGGAATACTGTGAGGGCCGGGGGACTACAGGGCTCAGCAGGGAATACTGTAAGGGCTGGGGGACTACAAGGCCCAGCAGAGAATACTGTGAGGACCGGGGGACTACAAGGCCCAGCAGGGAATACTGTGAGGATTGGGGGACTACAAAGCCCAGCAGGGAATACTGTGAGGGCTGGGGGACTACACGGCTCAGCAGGGAATACTGTGAGGGCTGGGGGACTACAAGGCCCAGCAGGGAATACTGTGAGGGTTGGGGGACTACAAGGCCCAGCAGGGAATACTGTGAGGACTGGAGGACTACAAGGCTCAGCAGGGAATACTGTGAGGACCGAAGGACTACAAGGCTCAGCAGAGAATACTGTGAGGGCTTGGGGACTACAAAACCCAGCAGGGAATACTGTGAGGACCGGGGGACTACAAGGCCCAGCAGGGAATACTGTGAGTGCTGGGGGACTACAAGCCCCCGCAGGGAATACTGTGAGGGCCGGGGGACTACAGGGCTCAGCAGGGAATACTGTAAGGGCTGGGGGACTACAAGGCCCAGCAGGGAATACTGTGAGGGCTGGGGGACTACAAGGCCCAGCAGGGAATACTGTGAGGACCGGGGGACTACAAGGCCCAGCTTGGAATACTGTGAGGGCTGGGGGACTACAAGGCCCAGCAGGGAATACTGTGAGGGCCGGGGGACTACAGGGCTCAGCAGGGAATACTGTAAGGGCTGGGGGACTACAAGGCCCAGCAGAGAATACTGTGAGGACCGGGGGACTACAAGGCCCAGCAGGGAATACTGTGAGGGCTGGGGGTTTGCAAGGATCAGTAGCAGTGCTGGGCCGAAATTACGCATGAGCGTAATTACGCATCGTAATTCAATGTAAATTTACGCGTAAGCGTTACGCGTAACTTGCGGTCTTACGCGTAATTATTTACGCGTAAGACCGTAAGTGGTATCGTAATTACACTGTCTACCGTAATTGCTAGGCATGCGTAATTTTACGAACACTTACGCGTAATTTTACGCGTAATTACTAACGTAAAATCTCCCATTTTCTAAGAGTAGCCAATCAGTCAACATCCTAAGCAACCAATAGTATCTTCTCCCGCCCTTCAGTATAAGCGTACGTTTTGACGCATACGAATGATATGTACGCAATAACTGTCACATTGACGGCTATTGCGTACATATCGTCCGCATGCGTCAAAAAATACGCATTAATGGGTATTACGGCACTACGCGTAACATCGTAGTGTAAGCGCCTTCATTACGGTATCCTTACGCGTAATTGCGTAAGTTTACGCGTAATTACAGTGATGTACCGTAGATAATTTCCTACGCCGTAACCGTAATTGCGTAATGCGTAATAGCGTAAAATTACGCGTAATGATCCGTAAGCGTAGATTTTTCCCTTACGAGCAGCAGGGAATACATACAATGGAGGTAGACCAGGCCCTGTAAGGTTTACTCTCCTTCTAATAATAAGTGCACTACAAGTCCCAGCAGTGACTGGTAATGAGTGCTGGTAACCCCGTTTCTGGGTCTTGTGATTAGGGGCGGCGGTCCGGCATGTACCGCTAATTTATCTTCATATATACTATGTATTCCTTTGTGCTGATACTGCCTCTACCTGTATAATTAATATATCTCAGCTGAGAGTCATTTATAATGCTTGTATAACACGTTGTGTATTATCCTCCAGAGCTGGCGGACGGTCCCCTGGGCATGCTGTATCGCTGTGTACAGGAGCGGCTAAAGGTCAACGTTCACATCCGCACGTTTAAGGGTCTGCGCGGCGTCTGCTCCGGATTTCTCGCTGCCTTTGACAAATGCTGGAATTTGGTACGGATGAGCATGACTCACTAATACGGCCAGTCGGCAGATTCGGAAACTGAGAATATGTGTGTGTGGTGAGAGAGATAGGGGAGCTGCCATCTTTGTTCCCCCTTAAAGTGAACCCGAGGTGAAAAGAAACGGATGAACAATTATATTTATCCTCCTTATCCTAAAAATGACATTTTTTTAAGTATCCCATGGTTTTATTTTATATTTAAAGAGAACCAGAGACGAAGCACCCTTGTGTATTTTACCATATATATCAGTAAGAACATTCGAGAAAACACCTACCCTGCTCTCTGTTTCATCCTCACTGCTAAACGTGTCTGTTATCAGCTGTGATAAGAATCCCGGACTGAGCATTTAGTCTGGCTTTGCAGGGAATAATTATAGCTGAGTCATTATAGCAGAGCCACAAGGGGGCAGGCTTGGGCTTGAAAAGACACCAGAGAAGACATAATCAGCTATAATCTTTCCGTAGCAAAGCTAGACTGAGTGCTCAGTCGGGGATTCTTATCAGAGGTGATAACAGGCAGATTTAGCAGAGAACAATGAAACAAAGAGCAGATTAGGTGTTTACTGTCATGTTCCCACTGATTTATAAGGTAAAATACAAGAGGGTGGTTCATCTCTGGTTCTCTTTAAACATTTACAAAGTAGGTTGAATGTTTTACTGTCTCTAATCAGTGGCAGCCTATTAAGTGTCCCAGAGTTAGAAAAAATGTCAATAGCTCATGTATTTTATCTCTCCCTGCCCTGAAGTTGTACTTTGCCAGGAAAACTTTTATGGCTGTAATTTGCTTATCAGTGATGTTTATATTCCCGACAAGACAGAAGCTGTCACTTCCATGCCTCGAAATTAACTCTTTCATGCGGCAAAATAAAGCAAGTAAAGCAGCCTTTTAATTAGGGCTCGTTTCCACTAGTGCGGTGCGAATCGCCGGGATTCCACCGCTGACGAAATCGCATGCGATTTCGCATAGGCAGGCTATCAGCGATTTTAACCATGTCACTGCCTGGTTCAATTTACATTAGTTTTAGTGCGAATTCGCACGCAAAATCTTGGTAAAAAACGCATGTGCGATTTCCCCTATTAAATACATTGCCTGCGATTCGCCTGCATTCCACACGCAGGCAAATTCACACAGGCAGAAAAATCCTGCACAGAAAAAATGCAGCAAAAAACTGACGAGGGGAAACAGGGCCGTCCACTTGTATTGGTTATGCGAATCCGCATGCAGACAACGCATGCGGATTCGCTCTAGTGGAAACGGGCCCTTAATGTTTTGTACTGTGCATGCACATGTTTATCTCATGTCACATGTCGCCTCGGGTAAACTTTTAAAGTCCCCCTGAACTAAGTGTGTGCTTGCATTGTATTTATACCATTTGTATATGTGGTGCTGTGACATATGTCACAGCACCGTCCTTTTTGTCTAGTGCCCCCTGTGGTCCCCACTCTACTCTGGTAAAGAGCGTCAAATATGGGCGGGGAGGAAGTGGCAGTTCTCCCCCTAAGAACGCACCTTCCTCCCCAGACCACGCCCACTTGCACCACCTTTCCTGCTTAATTAATAATGGCCTATTAAAATAAAAAGCCAACCCATACTCACCTACTCTGGGTTTCCATCATTGTCTCTCTTCTGTCCTTTCAGCTCTCCCGTTCCGCCGCAGGGTCCTCTCGTATCGAGTGCTGTAATTACAGCGCAGGATACTTGGGTGCAGCCAGCGCCACCATAGGCCGTAGTAGGAATTACTGCTATAGCGGCACACAGTGAGTAACTTCGTCGCCGTCAGAAGACGGAGCTGAAGTTACTTTAAAAACACTGTAATTCGTCCGCCAGCAATAGCTGAAAGCCCATATTACATCATTCCCCACCATCCATGGCGGCCTGGAGGGGGAATAGGAATTAACACAGCTGGGACTTGTGCAGCAGCAGGATAAGCCATTTATCGGCTGTATCCTGCGCCCAAGTGTCCCGGTGGCGATTTCATAGGTACGCCTCTTGTATATGCCGGTGCATCTTCACAGCAATGGTGCTGACCCAGAATTACTTCCGGCGCACATCCGGTTCAGCGCCATTGCTGTGAAGATGCCAGCATATACGAGAGGGCACTGCCGCCGAATGGGAGAGCTGACAGGACAGAAGAGGCAGCGATGGGAACCCAGAATAGGTGAGTTATGCGGTGGCTTTTCTTTTAACCCTCCTGGCGGTCTATTAGAAACCGCCAGGGGGCAGCGCAGCACCATTTTTTAAATTATTCATTTTTTTAAATCAAAGAACGGGATTTCCTGAAGGGCTTCCCCCCAGGGATGACGCCGTGATGTCTAAGGGAGTCCCGATCCACCCCTCAGCGCTGCCTGGCACTGATTGGCCAGGAAGCGCACAGGGTCTGGGGGGGGCGGCACGGAGCGGCGATCGAGCGCGGAGCGGCGGCGATCAGAATGCACATGCAGCTAGCAAAGTGCTAGCTGTGTGTTGCAAAAAAAAAAAAAAAAGTGAGTAAATCGGCCTAGCAGGGCCTGAGAAATCTTCCTGCGCGGCATAGCCCGAGCTCAGCTCGGGCTTACCGCCAGGAAGGTTAAACAGCCTATTAAAAAAAGTTCAGGAGCACTTTAACTTCCTAGTTTGCCAGCCCATGCTTTCCCCTTTACTATCTTATCCCATTTCTCATTACAATGACTCAAAAAACCCTCCTCTGCTGAACAGGCACTGGTCACTAGATCCATGTAGCCAGTGGTAACCCGCCTTCATGCACAATATACGGGTAACTGCAATGAATAAAATCGAGACGGCACATCGCAGATTTATAGCAAATTGGAGTCAGCAGTCACTACACGTTTTGGCAGAGGCCTTCCTTAGGTATTGTTTCTTATCCACAGTTGAATGAATACTAACGCCCAGGATATGACATCATTCTATTGCAAGAATAACCCCTATGTAACAAAAACACAGAAAGGAGAAACTGAGAGCCCAATATAGTGTAGCATGTACTAACAACAGGTTTCTAATTAGATTAGAGTGATACTCACAAACATGGGTGACCTCAAAGGCAACCACTGTGTAGGCAGGTGGAGAGACTAAACCCGACCCCACTCAGGTTAGAAGTCGTCCTCTGTAGTATCAGTTTTTGGCATTCCTCCACCGAGGGTGTTCAATATAGTAATAGGTAAAACAGAGGTGCCAAAAAGATACACTAAAAACAATTTAAAAGGAAGGTAGACTTGCCTCCAAGAAGAAGACACAAATGGTCTTTTTTCAGCTTTATTTAGACAAAAAACTCCACTTGTGATGCATTTCGCAGGGTGTACCTGATACCTCGGGTGCCGAGCTCTCTGTGTATGAAGCACAGATACTCCTATAACTTACTGCTTGATGAAGCAGGTGCACCCTGCGAAACGCGCTGCAAGTGGAGTTCTTGTCGAAATGCAGTTGTTTTTGAAAAAAAGGCCATTTGTGTCGTCTGCTTGGAGGTAAGTCCACCACTACCTCCGTTTAAAACAGTTTTTAGTGTATTTTATCCTTTTTGGTACCTCTGTTTTGCCAGTTTTATTATTGCCTTCTGTAACCACAACAGCAACAACAAAAGAAATACAATATATCATACAGTACATGGGGAGCCACAAAAAATGTCTACTCCGTATAAGGTCTCTTTCACATTAGCCAACGCGTGCATGAACCCGATTTCGTGCATATGTTGAGTGACAACGGGAAGTTGCGGTACGACGCTGATTAGCGGTGGTAGTTATAATTCACCCGACGGGAAAACGCCAGCGCCGGGCGGTTAAAAGCTCCCGGGTGCATTGAACCGCAACACACCAAAATGTAGCGTTAGCTGTAAAAGGGAAAATGAAAGTATGGACTTTAATTTTACCTTGGAAAACGCAAACTATTGACTTTGCGTCAAAACGCCAGAAATCGGCTCTGGTGTGAAAGAGCCCTGCAGTCATCCTGGGAAAGGATTCTTCCTCTTCTGACACAAATCAGGTGTATTCAGCACATCGACAATCACCAAAGGTTGAAATGCATGTCTGCATGTCTCAGTACAGCCCTGCCAGGCCCCATCTGTGTTGGCCATGCCCCCTCCCGGTCCCTGGTGGGGTCCACGGCCGGCCTCTGCACCAGTACTGGGGCCAGGCAGCTGTCACATGATGAACGGGGCAGAGATACACTGAATAGGGAAGTGTCTGATTGATGTTCTTCTGAGGTTACATGAAATATGTTATCTTGTATGTTTCAGGCCATGGTTGATGTAGATGAGACGTACAGGAAGCCAGTGCTTGGCAAAGCATTCTACAATGAGCCTCAGCTGACGCTGACACGGGTAGTGTACCTGTCCATCCATTATGTGTTTTTATTAGATTTATGGTGAGACTGACAGTATATGCCTCGTAATGTCTGGCCTAGACTACTGCAACATCCTCCTGATTGCTGTTACATCCTACTCTCTAATCCTCATCTGCTGCTCCTTCCTGTGGATCTCTACTGTGGCTCCTCCCACCACTCCTTATCTGCTGTTCTCTGCTGATCTCTACGGTGGCTCCTCCCACTACTGATATCTACTGTGACTCCTTCCACCACTCTCATCTGCTGTTCCACTCTGCCTATCTCTACACTGGCTCCTCCCACCACTCCTCATCTGCTGCTTGGAATCTCTACACTGGCACCTCCCACTATTCATATGCTGCTCCTCTCTATAAATCTCTACACTGGCACCTCCCACCACTCCTCGTCTGCTGCTCCTTTCTGCAAATCTCTGAACTGGCTCCTCCCACTACTGATCTCTACTCTGGCTCCTCCCACGACTCCCATCTGATGCTCCTCTACAAATCTCTACACTGGCTCCTCCCACCACTACTCATCTGCTGCTCCTCTCTATAAATCTACACTGGCTCCTACCACCATTCCTCATCTGCTGCGCCTTTCTGCAAATCTCTGAACTGGCTCCTCCCACTACTGATCTTTACTCTGGCTCCTCCCACCACTCCTATCTGCTGCTCCTCTACAAATCTTTACACCATCTCATTCCACTACTCAGCTGCTCCTCTCTGCAGATCTCTACACTGGCTCCTCCCACCACTTCTTGTCTGCAGTTCCTGTCTGCAGATCATCTTCACTGGCTCCTTCCACCACTCCTTGTCTGCAGCTCTTCTCTGTAGATCTCTACACTGGCTCCTCCCACCACTACTTGTCTGCAGCTCCTGTCTGCATAGTTCTACACTGGCTCCTCCCACCATTTCTTGTCTGCAGTTCCTGCCTGCAGATCATCTTCACTGGCTCCTCCCACCACTCCTTGTCTGCAGTTCTTCTCTGCAGATCTCTACACTGACTCCTCCAACCCCCCCCCCCCCTCCCACACACACACTTCTCTTATAGTGCATAAACCTGCGCAGTGGCTTTCATCTGAAGGGAGCAGCACTCCATCTCTCAGGCGACAGTTTAAGGGGTGATTGCTGTAGCAGAGCAATGCTTACTGTTTCAATGGGAATGGAGAAGGGACGACGGAGCGGCTTCCAGTTGGGGGGGTAAGGAGGCGAACGATATGCCCAGGTGTTGCTGTTTACCTTTAAAGTATACCTGAAGTGAGAGGGATATGGAGGCTGCCATATTTATTTCCTTGTAAGCAATACCAGTTGCCTGGCTATTCTGCTGATCCTCTGCCTCTAGTACTTTTAGCCATAGCCCCTGAACAAGCATGCAGCAGATCAGGTGTTTCTGACATTGTCAGATCTGACAAGATTACCTGCATGCTTGTTTCTGGTGATATTCAGACACTACTGCAGCCAAATAGATCAGCAGGGCTGCCAGGCAACTGGTATTGTTTAAAAATAAATAAATATGGCAGCCTCCGTATCACTCTCACTTCAGGTGTCCTTCAAAGTGCCCTGAGCATCCTTTTTTACTTTGTTTAAAACCTCATCAGAGAGGTTCATAATGGTATGTGGGGTAGAGTGGAGCACCATTACTTATCTACGGGTGTTGCTCTTCTGGCCCCCGGCATTTGTAATTCCCAACGGGGGGTCAAGCACACACGCACCCCGGGATGCATGCTGGGAGATGTAGTCCAGGAGATGAGTACAGTGCTGTACCATGCTGCCATGGTGACGTGGCGCAGTCAGGCACCGCTGTAGACAGCCTGTTTTGAGTCCTTGGTGTGTCGGCACTTTCAGGTCCACGTCTCCGGTGGGGGATGGAGCGGAGAACGTAGCAGCTGCTGTGAGGACAGAGGTGAGAAGTCCTCCCCTATTGTGAGTGTAATCTATGGGGATGTCTCTTCCCTGCAGTCGCCAAGCCTGCACAGTCAGGGCGCGTGCATGGCTGCGACGTGCGCCCACACGCCTGCCCCTGCTCCCATCCTCCTGTGCTGTCCCAAGTCCGCCTGCCCATGCGCCATGCATGCGCGCTGGCCGAAACGCACTGACACAGGATATATATATATATATACCCCCGATAACTTGCAGATCAGGGGCATATATATTTATATACACATGCCATCAGTGTTTTCTACCACCGCCTGCTCCCGTGTGCGCTCCCGTTGGCGATCAAAGTGCCAGCAACTAACGATCACTTGCATCAGAGAGAATAAATTAAGGGGTATCTATTTTCTATGGTCGGTCTTTTGAACAACTTTATTTTAACTTTAACCCTTCAAAATTAATTTTCCCGATCATCCATGTCCTTCCTCCCCCCCCCCCCCCCCCCTCAGTTTTTTCCATTGTGATGCGGGGGGCTTGGTGATCATGAAATTGCTGCAACAGCTGGGATCCATAGATCTTTACCTCCTCCCACTGGAGTGAGGAGATGACCCGGCATCAGGGGTGGGGCCAGCACCAGCTCGCAATCTGCATGTTGGTGGGAGGGGTCAGTGTGTCCGACTTGTCTAATACTTTGATCCACATAGGGGGACACCGTGCCAAACTGGATGCAGCAGCGGTGCCCTTTAAACCTGACAGACTTACAGTGGCCACACACTATGCAATCTGTTTGTAAAATTATTATACAATCTCTTGCCAACATACACTAGAGATGGGAGAAATCCCTACGTTTTTGTGTGATCTGTATAAAGGTGACCACTAACGATCCAATCTTTTTCATCCAATTTTACCAAATCTATGTAGTATAAGGGTAAACTGAGTGAATATATTGAATGGAGAATTTAGGCAGTCCCTTATATTACATAGAAATGGTAAGATTTGGATGAAAAAAACCTGTCGCTTCTGTCAGATTTCTACTACCTACTGTAAGTGACAGCAACATAGGAGGAAAGTAATTTATGGTTCATTTTACTGTGGAAAAATGTACTTCTTATTTGTTTATGTTTGCACATATTTTACATTTTACAATTTTTCACCATAGTGCCCCTTTAAAGTGGCCACTAGTGAAAAATCGTTCGAGTGAGCATATAATTTTAATTGGAAGAAAAATCGTTCATTACACCATCAACGAATCAATCTCTGCTTCCAATCTGTCACAACTGACAAGAAAATCCAAATTTTGGTTTGACCAAAATCCAATCGGACGACTATTTTTATAATCGTTCATAATCAATGAACTGATAATTGATTTACAACCAATCCGCACAAACGATTTTTCACAAAAAATTGGACTGACATAGGATTCATAATGTCTGAAACACTCCTGAGAGTTCTGTATTTGACTGTTTTTGGTTGTTTTGCAGCTCTTTGACAGGTTAAAACTGCAGGACTCGGAGTCGGCGCCCTCTACAGAAACGCAAAGTGCTGCTGTAACGAAACCGATCGCCCCCGCTCCGCCGCAAAGGAGCGCAGGCAGGAGATCCTCCAGCAGAGATCCGAGGAGATCTGTGCGATCACGGGACAAGAGATCCCCTGATCCGGTTCAAGGGAGATCAGGCACGACCGGCGATAAATCCAAAGAAAGGACTAGAAAGCAGAAGATCGATTATCAGAAAGTCTTCACTCGTCACATGAAGCAGGTTTTCATCAGAGGCGAAAACATTCTATTAATTCACCTTCCGGAATGACAAGACGGTAATACCTGCGCCTGCCACACGGCGGAGCTCTGCGCGGTGCAGAGGATGCTGATATTTCCCTGTTATAAGGGATCTCTGTATACACTCACTGAGCACTTTATTAGGAACACTGTACTGATACTGGGCGGGGCCACTGTCTTCACAGCAGCCTCCGTCCCTCATGGTGTGGAGTCTGCAAGACGCTGGAAACTTTCCTTTGAGGTTCTGTTATACTGACACGATGAAATCACACAATATGTCAGCTGTACGTTCATTCTGCAAATCTCCAATTCTATTAAATCCCCAGCCTGAACCTCTGACACAAATCACCCTGCCTTGGCCACCCCGGCTCCCCTGGATTCACACTGTTGTCACCAAATTCTTACCCTACTATGGGCTTGATTCACAAAGCGGTGCTAACTGTTAGCACGCCTGTGAAAACCCCCTTAGCACGTCTAAACAAGCTTTACGCGCGCAAAGCTTTACGCGCGTACTGCGCAGGGCGCTCCGCGCGAAGTGCCCATTAATGCCTATGGGACTTAGCGCGCCTAAAACTTTGCGCGCCTAAAACTTTGCGCGCGCACGGTTAGCGCGCGATCTGATTGAGAAATCCGGTGCTAACCTACTTAGTACCCTGGTTAGCACGTCTAAAGACTTTAGACGTGCTAAGTAGGTTAGCGCCGCTTTGTGAATCAAGCCCAATACTTGTGTTTCAGTGGAAAATTCATGAGGTCACGCTATGTGGCCATACAGCTACCGATTTTGCGGCCTGTTCGACCATCTGATAATTTTATTGAATCAGATGAAAATGTCCGCCCAACCGATGATTTGATTGATTTCAGGCCATCAGTCAAATGCATCATTCGGATATGCTGGAAAGATCTCGGTGAAAATTCCTCGATTGGGTGCATGACATTCAATAAAAGTGCTCAATCGGGTGCGCAGGCGGTAGTGGCGCTCGATAACGCAAGGGAATCCCAGCTGCTATCCCCCCACCTAAATGTAAAATCCCTCCCCCCGGGGCTTGTGCAGTGTAAAGTCTCACCAGTCCCATTGCTGCAACTCCCAGTCTCCTCTGACTTCACGCACACTCCACATGGTGGCGCTCACGGTAATGGCTCATGGGGGTGATTGCGGATGGAGCCAGGAGGCGGGACAGGTGAGAGTTTACACTGCAGGGGCACAGTTTACACTTGAAGAGGTGGCCAGACAGGAGGTGGTGTCACATGGCTGATTTCGAATACATTTCATGCAGGATTCGGCCTGCAGCGTATGAGCAGCCGACAGATCTCACTCAACTGTAGAGAGAGATTTGTCTCATGGTCGACCTGCCCATCATCGCTAGACGTACGGGCACCTTGTGTCTCTCCAGTTTTGGTGGTCCTGTGTCCACTGCAGCCTCAGCTTCCTGCTCTGGGCATGCAGGAGAGGCTCAATGCAATATGCATTGGTTATCTGAGTTAGCATAGCCTTTCTGTCAGCTTGAAGCAGTCAGGACATCTCTTATTTACGAGGTGTTTCCATTCACAGAACTGCCACTCACATGGATTTTATTTTTGTGTAATTCTGAGCAAACTCTGGAGGCTGTTGTGTGTGAGAACCCCAGGAGATCAGCAGCTAGATAAATTCTCAGACCAGCTCATCTGGCATCATCCATCTTTCTATGATCAACATGATTGATGTGAAAATCACAACCTGATCTGTATTTGTTATGAATTGCACCAATGACACGCGATTGGTTAATCGGATCAGTGCACAGTCGATCATCTGCACGGGTGTTCCTAATAAAGTGTTCAGTGGGCGTGTACGTCTGAGGCCTTGCAGAAGTATGTGCACATTGCACCACCCCATGTCTGCACTTTGCTGCATTGTTACATTGGACGTTACTTTTACAAGCTAGCAGGGTCGGTTGAGAGATAACCTTTCACTCTCTAACAAAAATGAACCAAAGCCAGAATGTAGAATACAATGAAGCCATTTTCTAGATACAAGGGCGGAGCTGAGCAAAGCTTCTCGTAGCTCTATTCAACTGAACAAACACCTAAAGGTGCCCATACACCTAGCGATGCATGGGCAGATCGACCACGAGACAGATATGGGAGATCTGTTGCCTGTCCATACACCGCAGGCCGATTGCCATGGAATTGGCCTAGCAATGCCGTCTTTGGGGCCTGCCTGGCTGCCCCCCAAGTGTACAATGCCAGCCTCCCCCCCCCCCCCAAGTGTACAATGCCAGGTATCCCCCCCCCCCCCCCCCCGCCATGCTCTGAAACTTCTCACCTGTCCTACTGGCCTGACTCCCAGCATCCTCTTCTGTCACTCCCGTTACCGCTTGTGTCTGTACCACGGGGCATTTGTGTGATGCCATATATGCACATGGTGCCATGTGATACAGACACTAGCGGTAACATGGTGGCTGAGGAGGACAGGTGAGAATTTACTGAGCTTGGGCACCGAGGGGAACATTTTACACTTGAGGGGCAGCAGCTGGGGGTCCATTGCATGCATCAATTTTCAACGCCATAGCTGCCACGCCTCCCATCAAGCACTTTCATCCAAGATTATCCCGCATGGAATCGAACATTCGTCCAATTCCAGACCCTAAATGGAATCACCAATCAGATGCACTTATTGCGGCGCCAATTTTGATTAGATTTGATAAAATTATTGAATCGAATGGTCGATAGTCTAAATTGCTAGATCTATGGCCACTTTAAAGGACAACTGAAGTGGGAGGGATATGGAGGCTGCCATATTTCCTTTTAAGCAATACCAGTTGCCTGGCTGCCCTGCTGACCCTCTGCCTCTAATACTTTTAGCCATAGCCCCTGAACAAGCATGCAGCAGATCAGGTGTTTCTGACATTATTGTCACATCTGATAAGATTAGCTACATGCTTGTTTCTGGTGTGATTCAGACACTTCTGAAGCCAAATAGATGAGCAGGGCTGCCAGGCAACTGGTATTGTTTAAAAGGAAACAAATATGGCAGCCTCCATATCACTTTCACCTTGGGTTCACTTTAAGTCATCCCTATGTTACTAATTAGGTAAAGCAGAGAAAAGTGTTTGGTCAGTTGAATAAAGTTATGGGAAGTGTGGTTAAACTAAACAGAAATCTCTTGTAGCACAAAGATGGGTTAATCTCATTGGGCATGATTCATTAAGACAATTAGCATGCCTTATCAAAGTTAACACGCCTTATCAGAGTAGCATAGCGAGCTCTTCAAACTTATGGCAATGACAAGAGCTCCACTCGTCCTGCCCTGAGCACCTGCCGGTTCGTAGCGCTCGCTATGCAACTATGATAAGGCATGTTAACTCCGATAAGGCGTGTTAGCTCTGATAAGGCATGCTATTTGTCTTAGTGAATCAAGTCCATTGTGTCAGGAATATTTTGAAATGCGTTGGCGAGATGTGAAATGCATGTGAGGTGCTGTTTGCTTGAAAGCTGAATGCTTAGGAAATATAAAATAACTGTCATTTACTCACTAAATCTTAAGTTTTTTTTTTGTTTTTTTTTAAAGAAAATGAATTTAAAGAGAGTCTGAAGCAAGAATAAAACTAGCTTTTTACCTTATATTCTACATGGGCATGTTTGCCCCTGCTAAAACGCCACTATCTCGCAGCAGAACGAGGGGTCTTTACCCCCCAAATCCCCTCCTGGGGAGCGCTTCCTGTTGAGGCAGGGCTAACTGCCGCAGCCCTGCCTCTCAGCGCATCTATCAGCGCTGATCGCCGCCCCTCTCAGTCTGCCTTCACTGAGAGGGGCAGGGAGGAGGCGGAGATCCGCCGGCTGATAGACGCGCATGGAGGCAGAGCTACAGCCGAAAGCTCTGCCTCCATGAGCAGCAAAATCTACGACCAAGTTGGATCGTGGATTTTGCAGGGGGGAATTTGGGGGGTAAAGACCCCTCGTTCTGCCGCGGGATAGCGGCGTTTTAGCAGGGCAAACATGCCCCTGCTGAATATAAGCTAAAAAGCGAGTTTTATTCTCGCTTCAGACTCTCTTTAAAGCAGAACTGAAAATAAAAAATAAACAGGGTTTCACTTACTTGGGGCTTCTGCCAACCCCCCAGCAGCCTTCCTGTCCAACGCCGGTCCTCCACGATCCTCCGTTTCTCCAGCCTCCGCTCCGTTTCATTCCTCGACTTGTAAGTCGATGGGCCACTGTTCCTGCGCAGCCCTTTCACACGTAGCCTTGTTTGCGCTCCACTCCGCAATAGCGTCCTGCGCAGGACGCTATTGTGGAGGGGAATGCGAGGAAAGATACGCGTGGCCAGAGCCGCACAGGCACAGTGGCCCTTTGGCGAAACCTAAACTAGCTGGTGGCGGAACAACGGAGGATGGTGGGGGATGGGGGGGGGGGGGGCTGCTGGGGGGGGGGATGTAGGCAGAAGCCCCAGATAAGTCAAACACTTTGTTTATTTTATCTTCAGATTCACTTTAATTAAAAATAAATATGCAATATATCAGTGCTGCAAAAGCCATCTTGTAATAGAAGGGCATTAAAAATGACCTTCACATTTCAACATGCAACTAGCTATGGTTTTCTAGGCCTAATTAAAAATATGCATACTTGCAGCCATGACAGCAGTTCTGTGAGTGGCAAATCATTCTGTGCAGTCCATTTATAGACACACCCAGTTACCTCTTTCTGTTCAGGTGCTCAATCAACACAGCTACCTCAGGAGGGATTTCATATCGTTTCGCCCCCACAAAATCCTAATTCTCTTTAAAAGGGTTACTCCACTGTTGCATAAAGTTATGTAACATATATAACCACAATACAAGTAACTTGTGTAATTATATGCCCTTACATAATGTTTCAGCTGAAGTGTGCAGCTGCTGTAAGCAGTAAGTAAAGTTGCTGAAAATCATGGCAAATGTATAAAGCTTGGTGACTACCCAGAGTTCTCCTCTCTCTGTCTCTTTGGTGCACACAGCAGAACGAACATTTGTTGCACTGTTTGCACTCTTATTTCTTTGCTGGGTTTACTACAATTGTAGGTGCCCTTTTGTATCCAGCCAAGCTTTAAAGGACACCCAAGGTGAAAATAAACGAATGAAATAAACAATTGTATCTCTCTTCCTTCTCCTAAAAATGACTTTTTAAGATATTCCACAGTTTATTTTATGTTTAACCCCCTTGGCGGTATGAAAAATACCGCCAGGGGGCAGCGCAGCAGTTTTTTTTAATTTTTTTTTTTTTAAATCATGTAGCGAGCCCAGGGCTCGCTACATGATAGCCGCTGCTCAGCGGCATCCCCCCAGCCCCGCCGATCGCCTCCGGCGATAGGCGATCAGGAAATCCCGTTCAAAGAACGGGATTTCCTGGAGGGCTTCCCCCGTCGCCATGGCGACGGGGCGGAATGACGTCAGCGACGTCGGGACGTCATTGGGAGACCCGATCCACCCCTTGGCGCTGCCTGGCACTGATTGGCCAGGCAGCGCAGGGGTCTGGGGGGGGGGGGGCGCGCCGCACCGGATAGCGGCGATCGGGCGCGCGGCGGCGGCGATCGGGGTGCTGGCGCAGCTAGCAAAGTGCTAGCTGCGTCTAGCAAAAAAAAAAATTATGTAAATCGGCCTAGCAGGGCCTGAGCGGCACCCTCCGGCGGCTTACCCCGTGTCACACACGGGGTTACCGCCAAGGAGGTTAAATCTACTTTTTAAGTTTTAACTGTTTTATTGTTTTTGCTCAATGACACATTCATTGAAGTATGCCAGAGCTAAAATCAATGAACTATTGACCCTTTTTATCTCTTTCCTGCTCTCAGAAGCCATTTTCTGCTAGGAAAGTGTTTTATGGTTGGAATTTCTTATCAGTGAGGGTCACACTGTAGTCACTTCCTGTCTGAGTCAGGACTGAGTCAGCTACTTACATACGTGATATTTAACTCTTTCAGGCAGAGAAAGAAAAAAAGGAACACGGCATAGTTATTGGTGTGCTAGGCACTGTACATACACATGTCTATCTCATCATGTCACATGTCACTTCGGGTATCCTTTAAATAAAATCTTCTATTGGTGCTGGTGAGCTGCTGATCAGTTTTGTTATTTGTTTTTTGCCTTTTCTGTTTTTTGGCGTAAGGATCCCACACATGTGAAGGTATTTTTACATTTATACGAGTAGTTTCAGAGTCATCACTCCTTTCTCAGTAACAGCTGAACCGTGCAAGGCAGCCATCTCAGTGACTCGCTGTGAAGCGTATGGGGAGGTTAAGAGGATAGATCAGATTAAACAGTTGAGTAATGGCCAATTTAAAAATCGTGTAATTGGGGAGGGCAAGCTGATCACCACATCTATAAATGTGGTGTGATCTACAGATCAGCGGAAATCACCAATATTGATGAATAAATAGCGGAACCTATGTGGCAAAGAGCAGACCAATAGCTTTTAAAAAATGGGCCCTAAATACATTTGAAAACTCTACTGAATGCAGTTATTTTGGGGCATGATTATTGAAGTAAATGTAAACATTTTCCCATGCCATCCATTGAAAACAAAAGTTCACCACGTTATATGATCCTGTATCTTCTGGATATCAAGTCACTGGTGGAGTTATAACTGGATCCGGGGATGGGTGGGGCGTTTCCTGCACGCTGGGAGCTGGTCTATGTTTGGCTATTGGTCGCTGTCCTGTTGGCAGGTGGAGGCCTCCATAGCTCCCTCATTTCAGTTTCCTTTAATAAAAATATGCAGATATAGGACTCTAGTCATATCTGCATAAATGACAAGAGTCAGATTGATACTATTATTATGCATTATGGTGCATGTCATGAAGGGCCCTTTTACACTCCATTCCTATAAAGACCTCATTTTACTGTACATGTACCCCCACATTTTGGTCCCTTGTCAGCTACAGTAAAGAAAAGAAAAAAAAGATTATTAATAACCAGGGATGGGCTTTTGAGTACAGGTGGCCCCCGGTTAATGAACTAGATAGGGTCTGAAGGTTCGTTCTTAACCTGCTCTTAAAGAAAACCTGAACTGAAAATTAAAAGTCAAAATAAGCATACACAAGTCATACTTACCTCCTGTGTAGTCTACTCCTCAGTGTCTTTCTCCTGTACTGCTTCCTGTTTGTCCACTGAGATCAAGGGAATTCTCCGTCCTCCTTTTTGAAAATGGTCATTACTCTATAACCGCATCCTGGTCAGCACACTGTTAAACTGTAACTTCGCTCACTTGAGCCATAGGGAAACATGGACATTACCTGGCACATCAGTTGTCCTCTCAGCTAAAACTGACAGCAATTGATATATAACTGACAGCAACTGATATATTTCAGTTATGACAAAATGTTGTCAGAACTGGAAGGGATAATTGTCGGAACAAAATGGTGAGCTTCTGAGAGGAACTAATGGCAAGGTAACTATGTAAAGTTCATTTGAAGTTACCTCATGTGTTTATTTTAAATAATTTTACTCAGTTCAGGTTCCCTTTAAGTTGGAACACTGTGCCATCTCTGTCCCCTGTACCTCCTCTGTGCCCCCCTGTGCCTCCAATGTCCCCCTCTGTGTCACCTCTGCCCTCTGTACCTGCTTATACAAGTTTAAAAGCCATTTTTTCTTTGAATTTTTTTAAAATCGATTTTCTCAAAAACTACAAGTCCAATTTGAAAACATTTTTTTTTACTTGTTCTCATGGAAACACATCTGAGGACATCTGAGGTGAAAATAAACTAATGAGATAAACAATTGTATCTATCCTCCTCCTTCTAAAATTACTTTTTTTTAGTTATCCCAGTTTTATTTTATATTTAAAGGACCTCTGTCCTTAACATTTAAAATATATGTAAACTTATACAAGAAGTACATTTTTTTCCAGAGTAAAATGAGCCATACATTACTTTTCTCCTATGTTGCTGTCACTTACAGTAGGTAGTAGAAAGCTGACAGAACCAACAGGTTTTGGACTAGCCCATTTCCTCATGGGGGGTTCACAGGAATTTCTTTATTTTCAAAATGCACTTAGTGAATGGCAGTTACTCCGTCCAACTGCCAAAAAAGTGTACAGCGAGCAGGGAGACTGACCAGCATCTTTGTATAAATCTTTTTCAGGGAATGTCTTTATAAAGAATAAAGGCCATGCTGAGAATCCCCTATGGAGAGATGGACTAGCCCAAAACCTGTCGGTAATGTCAGATTTCTACTACTTACTGTAAGTGACAGCAACATAGGAGAGAAGTAATTTATGGCTCATTTTACTCTTCTTATTTGTATGTGTTTTAAGATTTTTGCGACAGTTCCTCGTTAAATCTTTTTAATTTTTTACTGTTTCATGGCCTTTTCTCAATGACACATTCATTGAAGTATGTTGAAAAAGTTGTGACAGCGCTCCTCTTCTTAATAACTATATATCTGCAATGAACAAATTCCACATAGTGCATTACCAACAGTATAGCTGATTAGCATGCATATACACCCAGTGAACTTCCGTGCTCAGTGTGTTTCACTCCTTGTGACATCCACTCCCTATAATACAGCCGCTCACCGGATAAAAGCCACCTCAGACTCCAGGTGGATCTAGCGCTTTGCCAACCGGCAACAGAATCCACAGCTCCGGCCTGTCTCTTGTAAAAACTCCAATTTATTCCATACAGAACATGTAAAAACAAATAATAGCACATAGCATAATACTGTTTAAAAGCATTCCCCGGCCTGCGCACTTTAGTACACTCACTTCGTTACAAGATAAAAGCGCATATCGGGCTCCTTAGCCCAGCAATATCTCCCTCTCACCGCGGTGTCGGCGTCCCGTACTCCCGCTTCCCGAGGTTTGCCGGCGCTCAGTCTCCGTGACTCCGAGACTGAGCGCCGGCAAACCTCGGGAAGCGGGAGTACGGGACGCCGACACCGCGGTGAGAGGGAGATATTGCTGGGCTAAGGAGCCCGATATGCGCTTTTATCTTGTAACGAAGTGAGTGTACTGAAGTGCGCAGGCCGGGGAATGCTTTTAAACAGTATTATGCTATGTGCTATTATTTGTTTTTACATGTTCTGTATGGAATAAATTGGAGTTTTTACAAGAGACAGGCCGGAGCTGTGGATTCTGTTGCCGGTTGGCAAAGCGCTAGATCCACCTGGAGTCTGAGGTGGCTTTTATCCGGTGAGCGGCTGTATTATAGGGAGTGGATGTCACAAGGAGTGAAACACACTGAGCACGGAAGTTCACTGGGTGTATATGCATGCTAATCAGCTATACTGTTGGTAATGCACTATGTGGAATTTGTTCATTGCAGATATATAGTTATTAAGAAGAGGAGCGCTGTCACAACTTTTTCAACAGATCTTTAATGGACTTGTGGTAGCGAATACTCAACGGATCAGATCCACCAGGGCAGGCGCAGTTTGCTTATACATTACATTCATTGAAGTATGCCAGGGCTAAAATCTATGAACTATTGACCCTTTTATCTCTCTTTCCTGCTCTCAGAAGCCATTTACTGCCAGGAAAGTGTTTTATACTGTAATTCTTTATTCGGGAGGGTTACGCTATAGTCCGACCAAATCCTGACCCAGACAGAAACTGTGACTTGCATACCTGATGTTTAACTCTTTCAGGCAGAGAAAGAAAAAAAGGAACACAGCATAGTTATTTGTGTGCTAGGCACTGTACATACACATGTCTATCTCATCATGTCACATATCACCTCGGTTGTCCTTTAAACAGCTGTGACCGCAGGTGATGGGGGGTTAAATTACCCAGAAGTCTGTAGGATAGTGTGCTCTCCATTCCGCACCATAGCTGAGCTGTGAGCCGCGTTCCACGACTCACTACCGCGCTTTCTCTTTCCGGCTTGAAGGAGGAAGCGCGGTAGTGAGTCATGCAACGCGGCTCACAGTTCGGCTATGATGCGTAATGGAGAGCACACTATCCTACAGACCTCTGGGTAATTTAACCCCCCATCAACCGTGGTCACAGCTGTTTAATCAGCGCCTCATTACCATTTCAATTCCGAGTAGCTTGCTACTCGGAATTACTGGAGAGCCCATCCCTGTTATTAACCAATTTCCCCACCACAGGTTTTTTTTTCCCCTTAAAAACCATAGCAATTTTTATACCACGCCCCTCCCATTAATTCGCCGATAACTGTATTGCTACTTATCACATTTTTTCACAAATTATCTATATATTGTAGTTTTTTTCACCACAAATTAGGCTTTCTTTGGACAGTACTTTTTTTTCTAAGAATTACTGTATATACTCGCATATAAGCCTAATTTTTCAGCACAAAAATTGTGCTGAAAAGTTACCCCTCGGCTTATATGCAAGTCAGTGGAGCAGAACGGATGGTGGAGCAGGTTTTGTTACTGGCAGAGGAGCGTAAGGATTGTGCACTAGTGTTCCTGCTCTTGCCAGCAGGCTCCCTGCTGTGTCCGTGCCCCCCCCATCCCCTGCAGCATGGTGTGCAGAGTGCACTGCTCAAGACTACCTGTGTCTACCTGTGTCTGTGTGGCTTGTGTGCAAGCAACCTGTCAGCTGTACAGTGATCAGGGATTCATCCTGTGTGGCAATCACTGTCTCATATCTATGACGCCATCTCGTGACATCTTGAGACACAGCTGTGTACCATACATGTGGCAAATCTGGCTATGGGGAGAAGGAATGACCTGTACTGGGGGCACATCTGGCTACTGTGGAGTGGGCTATACTGGATAGGGGGCTTATATGTGAGTCAATCACTTTTCCCTGGTTTCTGAGGGAAAAGTGGGTACCTCAGCCTATACAAGGGCCGGCTTAAATGGAAGTATATACGGGTGCTGGCTATTTTATTTTTTATGCATTTTAAAGAAAAGAAAAAAATGTAAAAAAGATCATTATTTCCCAGTTTTCAGCCATGCTAGTTTTAAAATAAAATGTGCTGTTGTAGATAAAACCCACACATTTTATTTGCCCATTTGCTCCCTTTATTACAACATTTAAATGATGTCTCTAGTACAATGTATGACGATAATATTTTATTTGGAAATAAAGGTGTATTTTTTTCTACTATATAAATAATTACAAGCCCTTATTTGGACCCCCCCCCCAAAAAAAAAAAAAAAAAACTACAATAATATACCCTCATGACAATCAGGTCCTGAAGAAGGTGTGGTGAATGCCGAAACCAGCAATGACGTGGCGCCACTGCTGAGTAGATGCCCTGCCCCCGTATCTCCCACACCTCCAGATGCACCCACCCGGAGAGACACCATTGTGATCCAAGGTCCTGGCCAGACCTTTGGACAGAGATTTGAGACGCGAGCGGCCTACTAAAGGTGATTTTAACCTTCTCTTGATGTAAATGCATCTTAACTTTTGCGATGTCCATTAAAGAAGATGAATGCACTATTGGAGGGCTTTCTCTCCCTTCTTGTTGGCATCATAGTCTGATGTCCTGCGTACAACGCAGGAATGGGCTGAAGGGACTGGGAGTTGTGGGAAGTTGAAGGGGTCACTTTAGTTCCTAGGAAGTGATGTCAAGCGTCATCTTACCCCATGAAACCTGCGACCAGGACCTGCTACTTCCTCCCCGGTAGAAGACAGGCGTGTACCGACCTCCTGAGACACAATAGCAATGGGAGTTGGTGGAAAAGGAGTCATAGGAGGTGGAAGGGATGATGAGATGGTTGCTTCTCTTTCAAGTGATGTGATCTCAGTTACTGGTTCCAGTAATTTTGTGATTCTTGTTAAAACAGACCTAACTAATGACATCAATTTCTCCCTGAAACATATACACTTCTCTCCTGGTCGGTCTCTACCTCTTATCACACTGAAATTGCAAAATAGAGTGACTAACCCCGCCTTCCTTAATGTCTGCCTGTGGCAGGATCTCTTCTCATTAGCTGCTGGGCCTTGCTGTGCATCCTGGGAGCAAATGATTCACTCACCAGGAGCTTCCAGACTAAGGGCTCGATTCACAAAGCGGTGCTAACCCAGTAAGCATGCCTAAAAGACTTAAAGAGAACCTGTACTGAGTAAAATTATTTAAAATAAACACACGAGGTAACTTCAAATGAACATTACATAGTTACCTTGCCATCAGTTCCTCTCAGAAGGTCACCATTTTCTTCTGACAATTATCCCTTCCAGTTCTGACAACATTTTGTCAGAGCTGAAATATATCAGTTGCTGTCAGTTATAGCTGAGAGGAGAACTCATGTGTCCAGGTTTCCCTATGGCTCAAGTGGGCGATGTTACAGTTTAACTGTGTGCTGACCAGAAAGCTGTTATGGAGTAATGGCCATTTTCAAAATGGAGGACAGAGAATTTTATTGATCACAGTGGACGAACAGGACGCAGGAGAGGAAAAAGAGATTGATAAGTAGAGTACACGGGAGGTAAGTATGACTTATGCATGTTGATTTTGACTTTAAATTTTCAGTTCAGGTTTTCTTTAAAGGGAAGGTCCAAGCAAAAAAAAAAAATGAGTTTCACTTACCTGGGGCTTCTACCAGCCCCATGTAGCCATCCTGTGCCCTCGTAGTCACTCACTGCTGCTCCAGTACCCCGCTGGCAGCTTTCTGACCTCGGAGGTCAGGGCCGCATTGCATACATTTTTACGCATTCCAGCTAGTGCAGGAACAAAAATGTATGCGTTGCACCACTAACGCGTAAAAATGTATATGTTAATGTTCCTGCACTAGCGGGAATGCGTAAAAATGTACGCAATGCGGCCCTGACCTCCGAGGTCAGAAAGCTGCCAGCGGGGGACTGGAGCAGCAGTGAGTGACTACGAGGGCACAGGATGGCTACATGGGGCTGGTAGAAGCCCCAGGTAAGTGAAACTCATTTTTTTTTTTTTGCTTGGACCTTCCCTTTAAGGCGTGATAACCATTGCACCATGCTGGTGAAAAGCCAGTTTAAGAGTGATAAGTTTAGGCGTGATAAGTTTAGATTGTGCGCAAAGTCCCCGCACGCAAAGCAGCGCCATTAAACTCTATGCGAAGTGCACCAGACTTTGCTAGCGCAAAACGTTTGATCAGCTGTGCACTGCGGTGCTAACCCAGTTGGTGCTTAAACTTATCACACCTAAACTTATGCCTAAACTTATCATGCCTAAACTTATCACGCCTAAACTGAGTTTAGGCGTGATAAGGGGCTTTTCACCTCGTGCTAACTGTTAGCACCGCTTTGTCAAGCCTTAAATGTTGCTGCTGTAAGGCCCACCTGCCCCGGTAAACAAAAACAGGCTCGATTCTCCACAAGGTCAAACTTACAAATCTCAATCATCCCTGGCTTTTTTTTTTTTTTTTTTATAAATTAATTTGATTCAATGTATTTAGTAAGTCTAACTTTAAAAAAAAAGTAGAAAAATTGTATCTTGTGGCATACTTTTCCTGTACAATTCACAAACAAATCATTACCACCCTTAACTAAAGCCTCGTATACACCTTACATCAGGGCAGGTTCATCCACCAGGCAACATAGGCAGGTGCCTGAGGCCTAGTGGGTGTCAAGGGGCACTCCCGATACCTTCTCTGGCCTCTCTTTATTTTCAAAAAGACTACAGTGGGGTGCCAAATCCACTACCTTGCCTAAGGTCCCATTACATGTTAATCCATCTCTGCCTTAAATTGTTGGTGGCCATTTGGGGCCATCTCTACCAAGAATCTAGCATGTGTACAGCAGTCCCCGACGCGATGGCGAGAGATCCAGCATGTTGGGTCACATCGTCTGAGCGCAGCCTGACACTGTCTTACTCCCTCCAGAGAGGGACAGAGAGGCTCTCATGCTTGCTACACAGCCATAGCAGTTAAGGCTCCTGTTTTTTCACTGACCTAAGGAAGCGGGCAAGCACCCGCGAAATGCGTTGTACTTGTCAATTTTATGCTCTCAATTAAAATACCTTTCTTCAATAAACTGGTCCAAATTCTTAAAGAGAGGTAAGATTACCTCTCTGTTTATAAGATTAACCGCTTATTAGCCTATCTTTTATGCATTGGGAGCCTCCACTCCTGTTTAAAAGCGGGATTGTCACCATAAAAATCAAATTTCAACAGCAACTGGTCTGAGTGTATTAAGTGATAAAGATGCTAATCCTGAATTCTAAACTTTCAAAACTTTTTCTGCTGTTATGGTTTGGAGTTATCACATACCTTAGGAGCGCTGGCCCTTTAAGTGCCATTGCCAAACCGTTGCATGCTGGGGGTCTTTTTTAACTTTAATATATTCCTCCTCTTCCCTTTATTTCCCCCTCCTTCTAATGACATAAGACAGTGCACTTCCTAGTATAGACCTCAGTGGGAGTGTCTGAAGACTCTGGGAGGAGGGCGGGTAACAAATACACAATTAGCAAGAGGAGAAAAAAGTGAGGGAGGAAATGATGTCAGGAGGTCAAAGGTAACCAAGATAGAAACTGGCTAGAATAGGATTTTCTGCTTTTCCTTAATAAAATTCACAGGAATCATTACGTGGATAGCACAATACATCTGTTATGTAAGTAGAACTAGTATTTATCTACTTCTATATGTGTTTTTTATTTCTAGGTTAGCATGGGTGTCGCTTGTTCTTTAAGCGTCTTGTCATACCTCTTTTAGAGGTGATAGTTTTTTTAGTTAGTCCTAAAGAACATTCGGAGTGCCACCACCCAGTCCCTGTCACAGACCTGGGAAACCAAGCGGGGTGGTGAATTCCCGCCTGCTCTGATGGTGGCTGCAAGGATTTGTAACCCCCCTTTGAGAATAAATACATCCTCAGCAATTAGCTTTTCTGAATCTTACACGATTCTGCACCATTGGGCTCCTGGTCTCCTCTTGTCTTTTAGATGAGTCTGGGGTTGTTACAACCACAGGAACCATCGACATAAGCTTATTCCCATCCCTTCCACTTAATCATGCACTGTGTCGTCCCTCCACCCACCTCCATAGTAAGAGGACCTGCTGTTGGCCTATAGGCTAGAAATGCATCTGTACAACATCGAGTCCCATGTATCGCCTGCGGCGTCGATTCCTGATATCTGCGGGTGACTGTTATCTGAAGTGTGTGCTTAGCTGTATGGAGGTAACATTCAACTATCATTCTTTTGGAGGGACAGTCCCTCTTTGGGAACCCAATCTCTCTGTCCCTCTTTCTCCATCCTTTGCCCCTCTTTCAGGATACATGTACAGATCTATGGAAATATATATTGTTTCTACTGAAAAATGTGTTTAATTGGCTCCAAACTTTAAACCCATGTTTAAATGGATTGGTCCGTTTTCAAACTGCATATATTTGCATAAAAATCTGCATAAATTCGGACGTATTAGCATATCATTAATTATCCCTAGTGGTGGGGGCGTAAATAGAGGTGTAGCAGGGGCGTGTCTTAATAAAGTAGGTATGGAGGTAATACAGTGGTATGAGCAGGTTCTGCCTCTGAGCGTCTGTAGAGGACTAGGGAAATATCTCTGCCAAGAGACGTTCTGGAAACGCGACGGAATTCTCTACAAATTGCTGTAATGCTACAATCCCTGTTCCTTTATCATTAACACAGATGATAAATGGCTCCTATGTTCTACCTGTGTGACCGGAGCAGCTGCCTTAGATGTTCCGACGGGGGCTGCACCCCCCCCTCGTTTTTATCAGACTATCGAGCGCTCTCCACACACTGAGCACACAGACTAATTGGCGGGGAGCAGGGGAACATTAGACTGTGATGTACGTATGTAAATGAACAGCCTGATACATGATTTATGGGTTTAATAATGTTCTGAGTGCTCCTTACATTTTAATCACTCGCAACATCCTTTTTAATATTCAATTACTTTATTAGCTAATTAGGTCACTCGCGGACAAAGGGCGATCTGTATTCCGGGCGCAGCGCCGCATCTGTGAGGCCGTTAATCTTGTCTCCTAATTAACAAAGCCGAAGACTTGTGCTCTGCAGAAAAGGCCACGGTCGGATTTACTTTTATCGGCGTCCATGGCGTCGGGAGCCGCGAAGGCATTCGCGGTGAGGTTCTGTGGGTCGGTGCAAATAAACGGGCCTGGAACAACGATTATCACCGTACAGAGGTTTGCCAAATATAAGATTGCGCAGATCGTGCCGAGATGCTCCTAGTTCCGCTCTCATAGGTTACCGGAGGGGTTATTTTTGTACACGGGTTTATCTAAAATCGGTTATGGGTGGATGCAGATAGAGTGAACTGTAGAGATGGTGTCTGGCAGAGACTCGTAGGGACCGGGGAAGATTAATGAATGTAGACGCAGGAATTTTACATACATACCCGCTTGTACAACACTTCATTGCAAAACTACGGGGATTAATGTGCACTGGATTTAAAGCGGCAGGGACAGGCATACCATCTCAGGAAAAAAAACATATATAAGTAGATAAATACTTATTATACTGTGCATTCAGTGAATTTTATATGGTAAATAAAGAGAAAACAGTTCCAGGTACTTTCCATCTTTACTGCCTCTGACTGAAGCCAATCCTGATGTAATTTCCTCCCTTACTCTTTTTTTTTCTCTCCTAGAAACTGCACATAACTAGCTTGCTTTGTTAACACATGTGAGCCCAGCATAGATCCTATTTCAGCAGCTTCTGAAGGGGGGGTGAGGTGTATTTTCCTTCTCAGCCTCTGCCTGTCACACTGAACTGCCCTCAGCCAATCAGTGAGGAGCAGGAATGTAAGGAGGGGAGATAACAAGCTTCCCTCTCCCCAGGAATGTACCAGAATAGAGCCAGGCTGACTGAGATAAGTTACAGCAGAGCAGAGCAGACATGAATATGATTATATTGGAATGCTTGCAATGCAGACTGCATGTGTAGACTGAATAGACACAGAGCAGGGGGTACATGGAATTTGATGCTGTAGTTGACAATCCTGCTTTAAAGGACCTCTGTCACGAAAATCTTAAAATGTAAAATATATGTAAACATATACAAATAAGAAGTGCATTTCTTCCAGAGTAAAATGAGCCATAAATGACTTTTCTCCTATTTTGCTGTCACTTACAGTAAGTAGTAGAAATCTGATAGAAGTGACAGGTTTTGGACTAGTTCATATCTTCATAGGGGATTCTCAGGGATTTCTTTATTTTCAAATGCACTTAGTGAATGGCAGTCACTCTGTCCAACTGCCCAAAAAGTATACAGTGAGCAGCGAGGCTGGCCAACATCTTTCTATAAATCTTTTTCAGGGAGAGTCTTTATAAAGAATAAAGGGCACGCTGAGAATCCCCTATGGAGACATGGACTAGCCCAAAACGTGTCGGTAATGTCAGATTTCTACTACTTACTGTAAGTGACGGCAACATAGGAGAAAAGTAATTTATGGTTCATTTTACTCTGGAAGAAACGTACTTCTTTTTGTATGCGTTTTGAATTTTAAGATTTTTGTGACAGTTCCTCTTTCAGCAAACCTGAAGTTAACCACTTCTGTGCCAGGGGTATTTTTGCTGATCGGTGCTGCGTGGGCTCTCCAGCCCGCAGCACCGATCAGCTAGCAGCCAGGGCGATCAGACTTCCCCCCCCCCCCCTTTTTTCCCCACTAGGGGGATGTCCTGCTGGGAGGGTCTGATCGCCCCTGGCTGATTGCGCTTGCGGGGGCTCTTCAAAGCCCCCCTCCGCAGCGCTTCCTGGCCTCCTTCCCCTTCCCTCCCTCTCCCTCCCCCTGTGAGCGGCGCAGGACAGATTTCCGTCCTGCGCCTGATGGGATAGGCTTTAGCCTATCAGATGCCGGTGATCCCCGGCCAATCAGAGGCTGAGGATCGCCGATCTCCTCTTCCCTGTGTGTTTACATTTACCCTGCGAGCCACGATCGGCGGCTCGCAGGGTGTTCATGGAGACACGCTCCGTGAACTGACATGGAACGGCCGTTCGTATCCATGCAAATCCACTTCAGGATTCAGGGGCGTAGTTAAGCGTATGCAGAATCCTGAAGTGGTTAAAATAGACTTTGTATGTCTATTGTAAGGTAAAAATAACAAAGTACTGAGGTTCCTATTTCTATATTCAGTTAGGGCCGGTTTCCGCTGAACTTGTAGTGATGTGAGTACACATAGTATCACTTAGCCGTGCCATACAGGTGAAACTAGAGCATTCTGTCCAGAATCGCACCGCAGTGCCATGCAGATGGTGAGTCATAGAAGGGCTAAACAGCGTTTCCCCGCGGGCCGATTTCAGCCCTAGTGGAAAGTAGGAGGCGGGTCACGTCCTCCTCAGTCCTCTGTCCAGTGTACCTGCCGAGCAGCCTATCACCTTGCGGCTCCCAACACTGCATGTCATGTGACAGGCATCAGGAGCCTCATGGTGCAAGACTGCAAGGTGGGCAGGAGTGATGAGGACCTGTCCCGCAACCATCCCACCCGCCACAACGGGAGTTGCAGGCACTATTGTTACGTCCCTGGGCTGCTTCCTGAGTATAATCTAAAAATGCCCCTGGATGAAACCCTTGTGTATCGCCCCACCTCTCGTTTCCTCTCTATGCTTTTAGATTGCAGACTACTCAGCAAGCTCATGGGGAACCAGAACTCCCAGGAGTGTGTAAGGGGGCTACAGAGGACCAAAAAGCCCTCTTACTAAAAAAACAGCTTAAAACAGAAGGTATTTGTGATAATTCAGGTTGGAGTGAGCATATGATATCCCCCACAATGCATCACTGCTGAATATACAAACCATGTTTTGTTGGCCCTGTAAGCTAACCACGCCCCCAGAACCGCTGGAATGCAATGATGTGTCAGCTTGTTAATTGTACAGAACCATAATGATCCAACATGCATACAGACTGTTTCGGACTGATTGATCCTCATCAGTGCATGGCATGGATTAATGTGACTCTATGGAGTAGGACTTGAAACACCCAGAGTTAGGATTTGTTCGCATCTAAAATCGAAATCGCTGACGCCAGTGATTTTCGTTTTTTTGTGCCATTTTTCCCCCCCTCCCGGCGCTTACTTGCATGTTGCGATTTTGTGTAAAGCGCTTTTCAAAGCGCTTTTGCAGAGCAATTTTTTTATCACTTCCTGACGCAAGTCAGGAAGTGAACTCTGTGACCTGGAAAAGAATAAATACAATGTATTTATTCTTAAAAGCGTGAACGCAATCGCCGCTCAAATCGATTTTGTGAACGTTTTGCTTTTTTCCTATACCTTCCATTTAAGCAAAATCGCTCTAAAAATGATACAGGCAGTGCTTTGCTGAGCGGATCGGAAACAAACCGCCGCTCAGATGCGAACACTCTCATAAGGAATCATTGCACAAGCACTTTAAGGGGCCCTTAAAGTGCTTGTGCAATGATTCCCTATGAGAGTGTTCGCATCTGAGCGGCGGTTTGTTTCCGATCCGCTCAGCAAAGCACTGCCTGTATCATTTACACATTACGCTTTACACATTCACACTTGCTAAACGCAAAACGCTAGTGCTTTTGCTAGTGTTTTGCGCATGCGATTTTTTTGCACTGAACGCGGAAAAAATAATTCACACTTCTAAAGCGCTGAAACGCAATCGCCAGAAAATCGCCTGAAAATGGTGCAGGCTACACGTTTGCGTTTGGTGATTTGCGTTAATCGCCGGCAATTAACGCAAATCGCCCACGTGGGAACGGGCCCATAGGGCATTATTGCACTAGCGCTTTAAAAAGCGCTTAATCATTATATATTTGTTACTATAGAGGTGCCCATCAGTGATACAATCTTGATTGTACAATCTCACCAAATCTTTTGTTTTAAAAGTGTAAAGGGCCGGTTTCCTCTACATGGGAACTCATGCGCATTTTCTGCTCACAAATCTGCATAGCAATGTATTTCAATGGGCCTGTATTCCATTGTGGGCAGAATGTGTATGCAGAAAAATATGCCCTTTTCAGTTTTCGCATTTGCGACTTTTTGCGAGTTTTCACCTGCATTTTCGTTAATGTCAATAGAAACGAAAAATGAATAAAAAATGGATAAATTAGCCATGGGCATCCGCAGAAAATTTTCCGGGGGGAGTGTCGGCAAGTTGTGCCGATAAGTGGGCGTGGTAATGAACCAGGATGTGGGTGTGGACATGGGTGTAGCCAAATTTACATGAATTTAGCAATGGTAGGACATTAGACTTGGACTATGGCAGGGATTAGATTGTGAGTGCCTTCGCCACACAGGTGCCCTCCCCCCCAGTTTAGGTAGTGATAGGTGCCCCCCCCCCATGTTTAGTGACAGACAGATGCCCCCCAGTTTAGGCAGTGACAGGTGCCCCCCCCCCCCAAGTTTAGTGACAGGGACCCCCCAGTTTAGGTGGTGATCAGTGCCCCCCCAGTTTTAAGTAGTGACATGGACCCCTACCCTACTGACCGTGATGTGTACTGTCCGTCCCCGCTGCCTGTCATGTAACAGTGAGGGGAGGGGTGGATCGGCCCGGCGTCCTTACAGCCTGTCCCGGCCCATCGCTTCGCTCATCCTGCAGAATCCCCAGCCGGAAAGGGATTGCGTGTGACAGTTACGCTTCACAGCTCGCCGCCTCCAATCTCTCCCACGGCTGACGAGCGCAATTCTGCCCTTCCATCTACTGGTTTATTAATGAACTACAGCCTCTTAAGCAGATGCATATTCATTAGCCGGCCAGCTGTTGTGCCGCTCCCAGATGCCGGGGAGAGATCTGCTAACGCAAACGATTTCTTTTCTCCTGACACAGAAGTAATTGTGGTCAAATGAGAAAAAAACAAGTTAATTGCACACCTGGCACCTCCGCCAGGGACGGCGTCTTCACCGCACACACAGGCAATACCAAACTTCCACCGGCTCCGGCCACCCAATACTCGGAGTTTGTTTTACTTTTGTTTGTTTTTTCGGTGAGCACTGGTGAGTTAAAGGGAACCTGAAGTGAAAACAAACTTATGATATAATGATTTGTATGAGTAGTACAGCTAAGAAATAAAACAGAGCACAGATAGGAGTCTCATTGTTTCCAGTACAGGAAGAGTTAAGAAACTTCACTTGTTATTTATGCAAAAAAGCTTCTTTGAGCTCTACCACTTTATAAAGTCGTGGGCAGCACTGTTTTTTGAAGCACTTATCTCAACTGTCTCTCAGTGGGCCTGATTAACAAAGCTTTTCTGTTCAATTATCTTACCTTATTTATAAACTCACAATTTATCTCTCCTTTAGGCTGCTTTCACAGTTAGACGTTACAGGCGCACGTTAGCACAGGAATGAAAAATCAATGGGCTGTTTACAGTGCCCACGTTGCGTTACATTGTAACTCAGAAGAAAAAAAACAAAGTGCTGCATGCTGTGCGTTATAAGCGGCTAAGCCATGTTAGACTGCTTGCACATGCTCAGTAATGTTGGAGGAGGAGGTCTCCCCTCCTCCTCCGCGGCCAGCCACATGGCTAATTAATATTCACTGCACGGTGTGACGTGCAGTGTTTGCTTCCTGGAGCGCCGCTCTGTGCGGCGATTGGCTGGCGGGACCACGTGATGCCGCATGCGTCCAAGAGTACGCATCACGGCATCACAGGACGCATGAAGAGCCGCATAACGCGGCTCGATCTGACGTCCAACTTCTACCCCACTATGTGTTGCGTTAGGTGCACGTTATGCGACCTTAATGTAGCACCTAACGCAACGTCTTAGTGGGAAAGAAGCCTAAATGACTAAACCCATGATTTAGCTCTCCTTATCTAACTTAGCCCATGATTTAGCTCTCCTTATTTGACATAACTCATGGTTTAGCTTAGCTCTCCTTATTTGACATAACTCATGGTTTAGCTCTCCTTATTTGACATAACTCATGGTTTAGCTCTCCTTATTTGACATAACTCATGGTTTAGCTCTCCTTATTTGACATAACTCATGGTTTAGCTCTCCTTATTTGACATAACTCGTGGTTTAGCTCTCCTTATTTGACATAACTCATGGTTTAGCTTAGCTCTCCTTATTTGACATAACTCATGGTTTAGCTCGCCTTATCTATTTATCTCATGAATTATCTCTCCTTATTTGTTTATCTCAAACATTAGCACTCCTTACCAGTAGGGTGAAAAATCAGTAACCTTTGTGAATCAAACCCATTGTTTCTTCTTTGTTTATGTTTTTTTCTGCAGAGAAAAGTTCAATGAGTCAGTAGCCTGCTCTGTGAAATCATTTAAAATGCTGAGTGTATTGTGGAAACTGTAATTTATTACAGAATGATGCAATGGTATTAAAAACAAAACAAAATGCTATATACCTGAAAATAAAAATATGACACAATTTTTTTTGCTACTAATGTTTCATTGCTTATCTTTATTACACAACCAATTTATTATTTCATGAGTTTTTTTGCTTCATTGTCACTTTAAAGGAAATATCCAGGCAGCCCAAAAAAATGACATTTACTTACCCGGGGCTTCCTCCAGCCCCAGCAGCCGCTATATCCCTCGCAGCAGCTTCACTATCAGTTTCTGGCTCCTGGTCTCCGGCGGTGCAGAGGTCATCCTCTACTGTGCCTGCGCTGAGACCGGGAACCAGCAAGTGATACCGAAGCTGCTGCGAGGGATATAGCGGCTGCTGGGGCTGGAGGAAGCCCCGGGTAAGTAAATGGCGTTTTTTTTGGGCTGCCTGGATATTTCCTTTCAATATTTCTTTTAACCACTTAATGACATGCTGACTTATAAAAACGTCCTGCAAGAGCCTCTTAATGGCTCCAGGATGTTTTTATAAGTCAGACAGTGCTGCTGCCGCTGTGCGCGCACACGTGCGCGCTCCCGCGGGTGCACGTGCATCCCCATGTGCCCGTGAAAATAGTGAAAGAAAAACCTAACAAAAAAAAATACACCTTTATTTCCAAATACTATATCGTCACCATACTTTGTACTAAGGACATAATTAAAATCTTGTGATATCCAGGACAAATAGGCAGATAAAATGTGTGGGTTTTATGCACAGTAGCAGTGTTTATATTAAAACTATGGGGGATGAAATTGGAGAAATAGTGTATTTTTTCATTTTTTCCTTGTTTTTCCCTTTAAAATGCATAGAAAATAAAGTAATTACTGAAAACAAACATCAACCCCAAAAAGCCCAATTGGTGGTGAAAAAAACAAGATATAGATCATTTCATTGTGATTAGCTATTGTGATGAAGTTATTGGCAAATGAAAGGGATGAGCACTGAAAGGGGAAAATCGCTCTTCTCCGTTAGGGTAAAAACGTCTTTGGGGTGAAGTGGTTAAAAACCACTTAAAGAGTCTCCGTAACAAAAATTGCATCCTGTTTTTTATCATCCTACAAGTTCCAAAAGCTATTCTAATGTGTTCTGGCTTACTGCAGCATGTTCTACTATCACCATCTCTGTAATAAATCAACTTATCTCTCTCTTGTCAGACTTGTCAGCCTGTGTCTGGAAGGCTGCCAAGTTCTTCAGTGTTGTGGTTCTGTGATGCATCTCCCCCCTCCAGGCCCCTCTCTGCACACTGCCTGTGTATTATTTAGATTAGTGCAGCTTCTCTCTGCTCTATTATCTTTTACAAGCAGGATAAATCCTCCTCTGAGCTGGCTGGGTTTTCACATACTGAGGAATTACATACAGGCAGAGCTGTCTGCACTCTGCAGGAAGAAACAGCCACTTCAGTGGAAGATAGCTGCAGGGGGAAAGAAACACACAAATGATCTCTTGAGATTCAAAAGGAAGGGTGTATACAGCCTGCTTGTGTATGGATGTATTTTCTATGTGTGGACATACTGTACATCAACCTACTTCCTGTTTTGGTGGCCATTTTGTTTGTTTATAAACAAACTTTTTAAAACTGTTTTTAACCACTTTTAATGCGGCGAGGAGCGGCGAAATTGTGACAGAGGGTAATAGGAGATGTCCCCTAAAATCGCACAAAAGTAAACATACCAGTGCGTTAGGCCCTAACGCACTGGTATGTTTACTTTTGTGCGATTCTAACAATACAGATTCTCTTTAAGGACCAGGGGTGTTTTGCAGGATCTGTGCTGCGTGGGCTCTCCAGCCCGCAGCACAGGTCAGGATTGAAGCAGGGCGATCAGACTTACCCCTTTTTTCCCCACTAGGGGGATGTCCTGATGGGGGGGTCTGATCGCCGCTGGCTTGCTGTGCTTTGCGGGGGGGGGGGCTCTTCGAAGCCCCCCTCCGCAGCGTTTTTGGCGCTCCCTGCCTTCCCATTCCTCCCTCTCCCTCCATGGGCTGCGCAGGACGGATATCCGTCCTGCGCATTGAAGGATAGGCTTCAGCCTATCATATGCCGGCGATCCCCGGCCAATCAGAGGCCGGGGATAGCCGATCTACATCACGGCACTGCTGCGCAGCAGCGCCGTATGATGTAAACAGCGGGGATTTCTTCCCCGCGTGTTTACATTTTGCCGGCGAGCCGCGATCCCCTCCGTGAACTGACATGGAAACCACTTAAGACCTGCCGACGCCTATGGGCGTTAGCTGGTCCTTAAATTAAAGGACGTCTGAAGGGAGAGGGATATGGAAGCTGCCATATTTATTTCCTTTTAAACAATACTTAGTTGTCTGGCAGTCCTGCTGATCTTTTATGCATCAGTAGTGTCTCCATCACACCCCTGAAATAAGAAATATCTGATCTGCATGCTTGTTCAGGTCTATGGCTAGGACCAGGTTTCACACTGAATATTGGCGGCAGTGGTGCGGTGTGGCTCCTGGGCTGCATTGCCAAAAACATCCTTCGTTAATGACCACGTTAGTTAGCGGTAATCCCTGTCTGGTAGCTAGCCAAGCAGGAAGTGATGTTCACTTCCTGTGGCCGAAGCGATGACGTGTGCGGAAGCGTATTGCTACAATACTCTTCTTCGCATTCAAAAAATTGCGATGGGCATTTTTAAAAAACCTGCGTAGCCATAGACTTACATGACTTCCAGTGCGCTGCACGTCGCTGCAGAACTGCGCAGTAACACAGATTTGCCTTTGTGTCATGCCCTCGTTTCTGGGATGCGGCAAAAACACCACTATACCATTGTGCCGCACCACTTCGGTATGAAAGGCCTCATAGGCTAACATTGCCTGCGGTGCGGTAAAAATTCTGCACCGCCCCAGTATGAAAGGCCCCTAAAGGTGCCCAAAATTTTAGTGATGTATGGGCACATCGACCATGAGACAGATCTCTCTCTGATCAAATCTGATCTGAAAGAAAGATCTGTCAGCTGAGCTGCCCATACACCACCCGCAGATTCCTGATCGATTTCAGCATGAAATCTGCCCGGAATCAGTCTGGTGACGCCACCTCGCTGCCCCACCCCCAAATAATAATGATTTAATTTTTATATAGCGACATCTTACGCAGCGCTGTACAGAATGCAATGTCTTGTCACTTAACTGTACCTAATGCTAGGTACACACCATACAATTTTGTGTTAGATAAATGGTTCGATAAATAATTTCCGACATATCCAATCTTATTTTCGATCAATTTCTCATAAAAGTGAATGGAAATAGATAAAAGATAACAGAATCAAATTGGAAATCGATTGGAAAATCGAATCAGTGATTGATCGGATGGAAAATCGACCGAAATCGCCAGGGGAACGGGAGGGTGGGAGCACCTATAGCTGCCTTACTGTGGACACTCACATCTGGCTTATGATACTATTGCACCTATAGCTGGGTTACCTATACGATTGCACTTGTAGCTGGCTTACCTCTTATATGGCATCTATAACTGGCTTAGATTTAATGTGGCACCTATAGCTGGCTTACCTATACTGTGGCACCTATAGCTGGCTTACCTATACTGTGGCACCTATAGCTGCCTTACCTATACTGTGGCACCTATAGCTGGCTAACCTATACTGAGGCACCTATAGCTGGCTTACCTATACTGTGGCACCTATAGCTGGCTTACCTATACTGAGGACACTCATACCTGGCTTACCTATACTGTGTCACCTATAGCTGGCTTACCTATACTGTGGCACCTATAGCTGGCTTACCTATACTGTGGCACCTTTAGCTGCCTTACCTATACTGTGGCACCTATAGCTGGCTAACCTATACTGAGGCACCTATAGCTGGCTTACCTATACTGTGGCACCTATAGCTGGCTTACCTATACTGAGGACACTCATACCTGGCTTACCTATACTGTGGCACCTATAGCTGGCTTACCTATACTGTGGCACCTATAGCTGGCTTACCTATACTGTGGCACCTATAGCTGGCTTACCTATACTGTGGCACCTATAGCTGGTAGAGTTGGGCCGAACGGTTCGCCTGCGAACGGTTCCATGCGAACTTCAGTGGTTCGCGTTCGCGTCCCGCAGGCGAACCTTTGCGGAAGTTCGGTTCGCCCCATAATGCACATGGAGGGTCAACTTTGACCCTCTACATCACAGTCAGCAGGCCCAGTGTAGCCAATTAGGCTACACTAGCCCCTGGAGCCCCACCCCCCCTTATATAAGGCAGGCAGCGGCGGCCATTACGGTCACTCATGTGCTGCCTGCGTTAGTGAGAGTAGGGCGAGCTGCTGCAGACTGTCTCTCAGGGAAAGATTAGTTAGGCTTAACTTGTTCCTGTCTGGCTGCATACCTGTTCTGTGAACCCACCACTGCATACCTGTGCTGTGAACCCACCACTGCATACCTGTGCTGTGAACCCACCACTGCATACCTGTGCTGTGAACCCACCACTGCATACCTGTTCTGTGAACCCACCACTGCATACCTGTGCTGTGAACCCACCACTGCATACCTGTTCAGTGAACCCACCACTGCATACCTGTGCTGTGAACCCAACCACTGCATACCTGTTCAGTGAACCTGCCACTGCATACCTGTTCTGTGAACCCACCACTGCATACCTGTGCTGTGAACCCACCACTGCATACCTGTTCTGTGAACCCACCACTGCATACCTGTTGTGTTCAGTGAACCCGCCACTGCATACCTGTTCTGTTCAGTGGACCCGCCACTGTATACCTGTTCAGTGAACCCACCACTGCATACCTGTGCTGTGAACCCACCACTGCATACCTGTTGTGTTCAGTGAACCCGCCACTGCATACCTGTTCTGTTCAGTGGACCTGCCACTGTATACCTGTTTAGTGACCCCGCCACTGCATACCTGTTGTGTTCAGTGAACCTGCCACTGTATACCTGTACTGTTCAGTGAACCCGCCACTGCATACCTGTTCTGTGAACCCGCCACTGTATACCTGTTCTGTTCAGTGAACCCGCCACTGCATACCTGTTCTGTTCAGTGGACCCGCCACTGTATACCTGTTCAGTGAACCCACCACTGCATACCTGTGCTGTGAACCCACCACTGCATACCTGTTCTGTGAACCCACCACTGCATACCTGTTCAGTGAACCCACCACTGCATACCTGTTGTGTTCAGTGAACCCGCCACTGCATACCTGTTCTGTTCAGTGGACCCGCCACTGTATACCTGTTTAGTGACCCCGCCACTGCATACCTGTTGTGTTCAGTGAACCTGCCACTGTATACCTGTACTGTTCAGTGAACCCGCCACTGCATACCTGTTCTGTGAACCCACCACTGCATACCTGTTCAGTGAACCCACCACCATATGGGCTGTAAAGCCACCAAAACCTGCACTCTCGCCATGGTGTGCACCAGTCCAGCACGGCCGTCACTACACAAACAGCTGTTTGCGGTGCGTTACACGGTGAGTTTGGTGTGTCAGTGTGAAGCAGTACCTTAATTACACTACCTGATTGATGTATACACATGCAAGATGTTTTAAAGCACTTTAGGCCTGTCATTTAGCATTCAATGTGATTTCTGCCCTTAAAACGCTGCTTTGCGTCAAATCCAGATTTTTCCCGGGGACTTTTGGCATGTATCCCACTCCGCCATGCCCCCCTCCAGGTGTTAGACCCCTTGAAACATCTTTTCAATCACTTTTGTGGCCAGCATAATTATTTTTTTTTCAAAGTTCGCATCCCCATTGAAGTCTATTGCGGTTCGCGAACTTTAACGCGAACCGAACCTTCCGCGGAAGTTCGCGAACCAGGTTCGCGAACCTAAAATCGGAGGTTCGGCCCAACTCTAATAGCTGGCTTACCTATACTGTGGCACCTTTAGCTGCCTTCCCTATACTGAGGACACTCGTACCTGGCTTACCTATACTGTGGCACCTATAGCTGGCTTACCTATACTGTGGCACCTATAGCTGGCTTACCTATACTGTGGCACCTAAAGCTGGCTTACCTATACTGTGGCACCTTTAGCTGCCTTCCCTATACTGAGGACACTCGTACCTGGCTTACCTATGCTGGGACACCTACAGCTGGTTAACCTATACTGCGGCATATACTTACCATTGGCATGCTGATCCCTCGTCATGTTGCTCCGATAGCTTTCCCAGTGTCCTTTTCCATGTCCGTCGGCCATGACATGTTCCCAGGCGATCGGTGTTGATGACGCCAGGGTCATGCAGTGTCAACACCTGGCAGCAAACTAATTTTTCTTATATTGAATTCAATACAATAACCTGAGAAAAAAAAGTTTAAAAAAAAAATGCTTGAAAATTATTTGAAGTTAATTGAACCACTTTTTGCACAGAAATCCTGGGGAAATTGAACGCCAGGGAGGCTGATGAAAATTTAGTACAATATGATAGAACAGGAGGCTGAAATTTCGGAGGTTAATGTTTTTTTTTCTTAAAGGAAATTCTAAGTGTAAAGTAATGTGGCCAGTTACCTGGGGTTTCTTCCAGCCTCCATAAGTCCTCCAGGTCCCTCGCCATCACTCCGAGCTGCTCTGTTCCTCCGCTGCCCCCTCCAAACACTGCATCCGCGGCAGGGCCGGGCCGAGGCAGAGGCTGGAGAGGCTCCAGCCTCAGGGCGCAGTGTAGGAGGGGGCGCACAATTCATTCAGCTGTCATTCCTAATTGTGTTTGAAGCAGAAAGAAATAAGAAAAGGGGATACATGGCAGTGACTGCAAGCCAGATAACTAGAGATTAAGGTGTTGGGGAGGTTGTGGGCCCTGTGGCCCTCTTAGTCTAATAGCAATCAGTGTGTGACGGCTGGGGTGGCAGTAATGGAGGGGCGCACTTTGGTGTCTCAGCCTTGGGTGCTGGAGGACCTTGTCCCGGGTCTGATCCGCGGATCCATGCTACACCTCCCCCATTGAGCTCCTGTGGCCGGGAGTGTTCTCCGCTTATGCGGTAAGTAAAAACTGGTACTGTGCAGAACACTTTCGGCAACGAGAGCGTGATTGAGGCGGCACGTCCAGCACTGTATATGCGCGGTAACCGGCAACTCACCTGGTTTACGTAGAGGGACACTAGTGGAACAAAGCAGCGGGGAATGGCATTGGGGGACCACGGCGACTTCAGGGGGCTGGAAGAAGTCCAAAGTAGGTAACTGGCCACGTTACTTAACATTAACACTCCCTTTAAAGGGGCACTATCGCGAAAAATTGTAAAATTTAAAACACATGTAAACACATACAAATAAGTACATTTCTTCCAGAGTAAAATGAGCCATAAATGACTTTTCTCCTATGTTGCTGTCACTTACAGTAGGTAGTAGAAATCTGACAGAACTGACAGGTTTTGGCCTAGTCCATCTCTCCATGGGGGATTCTCAGCAAGGCTTTTATTCAAGACATTCCCTGAAAAGGATTTATACAAAGATGCTGGCCAGCCTCCCTGCACACTTTTTTTGGCAGTCGGACAGAGCAACTACTATTCACTAGGTGCTTTTGAAAATAAACAAAACCCTGGGTTAGTCCAAAATTTGTCGGTTCTGTGAGATTTCTACTACCTGCTGTAAGTGACAGCAACATAGGAGAAAAGTAATTTACGGCTCATTTTACTCAGGAAGAAACGTACTTCTTATTTGTATTTGTGTACATGCAATTTAAATTGTACTATTTGTGCGAGAGCATTCCATTAAGGTTCTAATTTAGCAAAGTTAATATTTTGTCAATAAAAAACAGTCAGGTAGTTTGGGCTGCATCAGTTTCCTGTCCTAGCCAGGGCCGGATTTAGGCCAAGGCCCCCTAGGCCATGGCCTAGGGCACCACCGGAGCAAGGGCACCAGCAGGCTAAACTGATGCAGCATTTGCAAGCTTGCAAATGCTCCAATGCAGGGAGATCAGGCGAGTGCCTGACGTGTTACTCTACTGCCAGCCGCCTGTGCAGCAGCCACCTTGCTCTCTGTGCACGTTTGCATTGTGGCCAGCAGCTATGGACTTGGGCAGCATTGGAGACAGAAAAGAAGAGGAAGCTTCTGCACTGGAGAAGAGCTGATGGCTGCTGCGGTGTGAAGGTTAGTTGGCTACCTATACTGGTGGGAAAGGGGGAGGAGTCATCTGGCTACCTATACTGGTGGGAAAGGGGGGAGGAAGCATCTGGCTACCTATACTGGAGGGAAGGGGGAGGTGTCATCTAGCTACCTATACTGGTGGGAAAGGGGGGAGGGGTCATCTGTCTACCTATACTGGAGGGAAAGGGGGGAGGAGGCATCTGGCTACCTATACTGGAGGGAAGGGGGGGAGGGGTCAGCTCGCAACCTATGCCAAATACGGGCGGCTGGTGACAGTGGCCTTGGGCGGTAAAGAGTACAAATCCGGCCCTGGTTCTAGCTATGAGATAGGTTGTCACTAGTACAAAGTTTTCTGTTAATAAGCCTTCTTTAGACTCTATTCCTGTACACTGATAAAATGTTAGAACATTCAGCTTACATGTGTATGTACAAATGTACACAGCTTATATAGCTGTGTGATCTAACATTCTATCACTCAGTATGCAGACGACGTTTGTGTGCGCCGACTTTAATCTAGTGAGCATTTCGTTTTAGGATTCAGGGGGACATACAAGTTTGTGTTTTTGGGTACTGCTAGTGTACACCTAAAATCGCTAGCACAATTGCAAACGCTTAGGGTTTTTTGAAGCGATTTTTATAAGTGACTCCAGGCATGTGTCTAGCGATTTTCTATTTATGCCTAGCAATTTTTGGAGCGTATTGTGTAGTGTTTTATACTTTTTGCACACTTTGACTTGGGTGTGAATAGCTTTTGCAAAAACAAACAAACAAACAAAAAAACCACTAGGAAAATCACTCTGCTCAGTGCTTTAGGGCTCAGACACACCATGAGCGCTTTACTAACCGCTGTTAACGCCAGTAAAATCGTGATTGTGGTAAAATCTTGCGATTTTACTGCGATCACGATTTTAATGTAAGTCAATGGAAGTATTGTTTTAAAAAGCTCTCAGAAAGCTCTGAAGGCTAAAAAGCGCTGATAAAAGTGCTTATAATGTGTCTGAACCCTTAGAGCGGTTTTCCTATACTTAACATTGTGGCGTAATCACCTTCAAAATGCTGCAGGACCTGCGTTTGGATTTATGAAAAAATCACATTGTTCCGGTGTGATCCCTCCCATTCAAAAACATCAGCCAAGCACTTTTCGCAGCATTAGCAGGGGCGTTTTTAGGAATAGGCAGTACAGGCCACTGCCTGGAGCGCCATTAGTCCTGGGGGGGGGGGGGGGGGGGTGCCAGGCCCCTGATTAAGCACCACCCCTGAACTAAGACATGCCTCCCAAATGAAGCCACGCCCCCACAGGTATTTGTACCTCCTTCTGTCGCCTTGTGCTTTCTTCTGTCATCTTGTGCCTTCTTCAGTCCCCATGTGCGTTCAGAAATGTATTAAAGTGAAATGTTGCCCTTGGCAAGCAATGATTCAGGGCTCACACTTGACAGCTACTTAGCTATTTTGGGAAGATTTGTTGGGGGTTAGCATAAACCGGGCCCCTAGACTGTCTCCAGGTCCTAGGCACCTGCTTAATTTGCCTTGTGGATGAGCAGGACTTCTTGCCTGAAGAGACAAAAAGGCTAGAAACGCCCCTGAGCACTAGCATTTTTAAAAAGTGCTCTTGGTGTGCACCAGCCCTTAGATATTTCAGATCCAGAGCATTACCTCTCCTTAGGTGAGTATATGTATATATATATTTTTTTTAGGCTTCAGAGTCAGACTCACTTTAAAGGACAACTGAAGTGAGAAGACTATGGATACTGCCATGTTTCTTTCCTTTTAAACAACACCAGTTGCCTGGCAGCCCTGCTGGTCTATTTGGCTGCAGTAGTGTCTGAATCACACATCTGAAACAAGCATGGGGCTAATCTGCCACATCTGACAATAATGTCAGAAACACCTGATCTGCTGCATGCTTGTTCAGGGGCTATGGCTAAAAGTATTAGAGGCAGAGGAACAGCAGGACAGCCAGGCAACTGGTATTGCTTAAAAGGAAATAAACATGGCAGCCTCCATATACCTCTCTCTTCAGCTGTCCTTTAACCGGTTCAGCGCCGCAGTGCCGAAAATCTCATGCATCCGAGCAACGTTCACCTCCCATTCATTCGCCTATAACTTTATTGCTACTTATCACAATGAATTGATCTATATTTTGTTTTTTCCGCCACTAATTAGGCTTTCTTTGGGTGGAACATTTTGCTAAGAATTATTTTTTTCTAAATCCATTTTAACAGGAAGATTAAGAAAGAAATGAAAAAAATTCATTATTTCTCAGTTTTTGGCCATTATAGTTTGAAATTAATATACGCTACCGTAATTAAAACTCATGTATTTTATTTGCCCATCTGTCCCGTTAATTACACCATTTAAACAATGTCCCTATCACAATTTATGGTGCCGATATTTCATTTAGAAATAAAGGTGCATTTTTTCAATTGGCGTCCATCACTATTTATAAGCTTATAATTTTAAATAATATAATAACATACTCTCTTGACATGTATATTTAAAAAAGTTTAGACCCTTGGGTAACTATTTATGTTGTTTTTTTTTTTTTATAATTGTATTTTTTTTATTTTATTTTTTTAATAAAAATGTATGTGGGTAATTTTTGGTGTGGGAGGGAAACTGCTTATTTTACATGTAAAATAAGCAAATTCTTTAATTAAAAATGTATGTGGGTGCAGTTTACTATTTGGCCACAAGATGGCCACAGTGAGAAAAGTCCTGGATGCGAACGATTTCGCATCCAGGAACCAAAATTCAGAGGAGTTGTTTCCTGGGGGCAGAAATACCACGCTCTCTGGAGAGAAAGCGTCGGTATTTCTGCGGGGAAGTTAGATCGGTGAATGGGAATTATATTCCCATTCACTGATCGGGGGGGCTAGCGGCGGGCGGCTGGTGCGCGCGCAGGCGCGCGCCCGATCGCGAGCACCACGCATTGAAAGCAGCAGTGCCTTTCTGGACGAGAAAGCTCGTCCAGAAAGGCCGAACTGGTTAAGGTTTAAGACAGAAGATGGCAAATCTTTTTCTTGAGGCTGGGTTCACATATGACATAGCGTGAAAAAGTAACGTTTTAGGATGGTGCTTTGCGATTTTTGGTGCGTTTTGAGATTGTGTTTTTTTTTTTACACAGATTAATTTTTCATGCATTTTGCAGGCGTTTTAATGCGTTTGCGATTCGCTAATGTAAAACGCATATGTGTTTTGTCTGCATTTTTTAAAATTTAAATGTATGCAAATCACTAGGAAGACAACAGGAAGCGGACACACATCTGAAAACTTCAATTTTTAATTATAAATGCATAGACCATAGACTTTCATTATGTGCGTTTTGGCAGCCACCCTGCATAATATGCAACACTACCAGCTTTTGCGAAACGCATGCTGTAAAAATGCATTGAAACGCAGCTTCTTCTGCGTCCCATAGACTAACATTGCTGCATAAAACGCAGCGGTTTCCGCTACGCTAGCGTATCCGCTATGTGTGCAGGCGGCCTGAGATATTCCAAAGATTAAATCCTATGCAATAATCTGCCAGTAGATGGCGCTGCAGCTCCTGCTAGGATGAAAGCATAAAGCTCTCACCAGTATATGCTGACTATGTTAAACAGTTGTTTATCTATTAACAATGTTTATCAGATCTTAATAAGGCCAACAGATAAGGAACATAAAACGTGGCTGGCAGAGGCTCTGAATAGTCACAATCCCAGCTGCTATTCTTTTTTAAAAGTTGAACAAAACTTTGTGGTGTTCTTCAGCGTACATGTGAATGGGGCCAATTAAATGCATGTCATCTTAGACGTTAACAGTGTGTGTGAAATTAACAATGTGTGTGTTCACAGTGGTGCGTTGCGACATAACGGCAAATGGTAAGGTGGAAAGTCGCACTGCATAGCAACACCTATGCGATGTTCACAGTGTGACCCAGTGCACACCAAAACCGCTAGCAGATCGTTAAAACGCTAGCGGTTTTTGGAGCAGTTTTCAGAGCGATTCTAGGCATGTTTTGAGACGTTTTCTAAACATGCCTAGCGTTTTTGTGTAGCAGATTACATATATTGTTACAGTAAAAGCTGTTACTGAGCAGCTACTGTAACAAAAACGCCTGGAAAACCGCTCTGATCTAGCGCTTTCCAGAGCGGTTTGCATTTTTCCCAGGGGAGTAGCAATAGGGGGTGCAGCGGTAGCGACCGCATCGGGGCCCTTGGGCCAGAGGGGCCCTCCCTCAACTACAGTATTAGCTCTCTATTGGTCCTGTGCTCATAATAATCACTTCTATAGATAGCTTTGAATAGTGGTAATCATTAACAAACTGTTCTCCACCCCCTTCTTGCACCTCTGACACTGTAGTTGCCATTGGCAGGTTTTTTGTGCGCCGTATCAATTGTTATGTATAGAGTGCTTGAGGGGCCCCATTGTAAGACTTGCATCGGGGCCCACAGCTCCTTAGCTACGCCACTGATTTTTCCTATACTTTACATTGAGGCAGAAATGCTTCTGCAAACTGCAAACGTGCAATAGGAGGCATGTTTGCGGTTTGCTACAAAGCTCAAACCGCCGGTGTGCACCATCCCATTGAAATACATTAGCCAATCGTTTTCACAGGCGGATGCGGTTGGCGGATGGTTGCTAAAACCGCTCGGTGTGCACTGGGCCTAAGACAGGTGTGCTGCGCTGCGATGCATGCAATAGTTACCGAAAAACGTGCTGCCACATTTTTATTATGAGCTTTATTTTCCTTAATAGTTTAGTTAGTTTTCCCCTTTTCTCTGCTTTGTTTCCTTAGGGCCATTTCTTGGGCAGTGCTGGCAGGGCGACCACCCTGGGCGCAGACCGGCAAGTACAAGAAGGGGGGCGCAGACAGCAGGGCAGAACCGCTAGGGAGCTGGTGACGCGCGGTGCATCCAAATGCAAGAAGAAAGATTACCAGCGCGATCACCTTCCTTGACTCCTCCTATGCTGCCTGCGTCAGACGTCAAGTCATCATCACATCACCACCGTGTGATGACACCTGATGTCCTGTAGCGGTACTGCAGGCTGTCAGTGCCTGGTAGTGGTGCTCATCACGAGCTCGCGATCACGAGCCATTTTTTGCAATCACAAGGTCGTAATCAGCATTAGTGATCGTCTCTCGATCACGAATGCCTATCACGAATGCACTTGTGATTGCACTCGTTACCCGACTCGTGATCCCTAGTCCGTATTTGTGATTAAAAACCCGCCAACTTTAGCTGTTAAAGGGAACATTAACTGAGAGGGATATGGATGTTTCCTTGTAACCTCCCTGGCGGTATGGACGAGCTGAGTTCGTCCAGCAAAAACTTGCAAAAAACGTTAATGACGAGCTGAGCTCGTCCATGCCGACAGGGAGATTTCCTGTTTCTCTGTCCCGCCGGCTGCATTTTTTTCTTATCAGAGGGATTCCCCAGGATGGCTGGATGCCTGACTGCACGCTGTGGGTAGCGATCTGTGCTACCCACAGCGTGCAGAACAAGCATCCAGCCACCCTAGGGAATCCCTGGGCAGCCAGCGGGGCAGAGAATGTGCGGGGGATCCCCCTTGTATGTGGAGGCTGTGCTGGCGGGGGATCCCCCTCTGTGCGTGCGGGGGGAACCCCTTTATATGGTGGCTGTTGCGGGCAGGGGATCCCCCTCTGTGCGGGCGGGGGGATCCCCCTTCTATTGTGGCTGTTGTGGGCGGGGGGGCTTTCTCCAGCGACGGCAGCAGCACTTCCTCCTCCATCTCCGAAGTCCCGGTCTCTGTACAGTTACATTACTAGACTTGGTGACGTCACCAAGTCTCGTAATGTAACTGTACAGAGAACGAGACTTCGGAGATGGAGGAGGAAGTGCTGCTGCCGTCGCTGGAGAAAGCCCTCGGTGAGTAAATCTATTTACTCAATGGGCTTAGAGAGGGGGGGGGGAGGAGATCGGGAGGGGGGACATCGGGAGGGAGGGGGAGGAGGGGGATAGGCCGCCCGCAACAGCCACAATAGAAGGGGGATCCCCCCGCCCGCACAGAGGGGGATCCCCTGCCTGCAACAGCCACCATATAAAGGGGTTCCCCCCGCCCGCACAGAGGGGGATCCCCCGCCAGCACAGCCTCCACATACAAGGGGGATCCCCCGCACATTCTCTGCCCCGCTGGTTGCCCAGGGATTCCCTAGGGTGGCTGGATGCTTGTTCTGCACGCTGTGGGTAGCACAGATCGCTACCCACAGCGTGCTGGGGGGGGGGGGGGGAGGAGGATCGGGAGGGGGACATCTGGCTACCTATAAATCTGGCTAAACATCTGGCTCGCTATATACCTGGCTAAACATCTGGCTCGCTATATACATGGCTAAACACCTGGCTCACTATATACCTGGCTAAACATCTGGCTCGCTATATACCTGGCTAAACACCTGGCTCACTATATACCTGGCTAAACACCTGGCTCACTATATACCTGGCTAACTATACTTGGCTAACTATACCTGGCTGCACATCTTCTACCTATACATCTGGGTCTTATACTCACCATTGGCATGCTGATCCCTCGTCGCGTACCTCTGATAGCTTCCCCAGTGTCTTCTTCCATGTCCCTTGGCGGATTTTGCTTCTTCCTCAGCGATCACATGTCCCCCGTTGATCGGCGTTGATGACACCAGGGTCACACAGCGTCATCAACATCTTGCAGAAAACACTTTTTATTTTTAAATTGAATTCAATACAATAACCTGTATTAAATTTAATATTAAAAAAAATTGGTTGCAAAAAAAAATGGTTGCAAATTATTGGAAATTAATTGAAACACTTTTTGCACGGAAATCCTGGGGAAACTAAACGCCAGGGTGGTTAAACAATACCAGTTGCCTGGCAGCCCTGTTGATCCCTTTGACTCCAGTAGTAGCTGAATCACACACCTGAAACAAGCATGCAGCTAATCCAGTCTGACTTCAGTCAGAGCACCTGATCTGCATGCTTGTTCAGGGGCTGTGGCTGAAAGTATTAGACACACAGGATCAGCAGGGGAGTCAGGCAACTGGTATTATTTTAAAAGAAAAATCCATATCCGTCTCAGTTTAGGTTCCCTTTAATAGCAAAGCCCTCTTACATGCTAGAAACACCAAATTTGCCAGATATGTTAAGAAGAACAGTGGGAACAAGAGGATACATTTTTTTCAAAAAGACCTTATAGTTTTTGAGAAACTGGATTATAAAGTTTCAATAGGAAAAAAAGTATACATTTAAATGCAGTAAATACATTAACTGTCATTTACCGCATTTACATGCATACTTTTTTCCTTTGAAACATTAAAATCGATTTTCTCAAAAACTATAAGGTCTTTTTGAAAAAATAATGTTCCCTTTGTTCCCGCTGTTCTTAACTTATCTGGCAAATTTGGTGTTTCTAGCATGTAAGGGAGCTTTGCTGTTAACCACTAAAGTCGGCGGGTTTTTAATCACAAATATTTTTTTCCTTTGAAACTTTAAAATAGAGTTTCTCAAAAACTATAAGGTCTTTTTGAAAAAATAATGTTCCTCCTGTTCCCACTGTTCTGTTTCTTGCATGTAAGGGAGCTTTGCTATTAACCGTTAAAGTCGGCGGGTTTTTAATCACCAGTACAGACTCGTGATTTGTGATTGCATGCGGTTATTCAACTCAGAACCACACTTGAGTCGGATATCCCTTTCTACTCATGATCACGAGTCAATTAGTAAGTGGGCGGAGTCGAATTCGTGATTGGGGTGTGTGACTGGTGGCACCCATGGAGGAGTCGGATTTCCGGGCTCTCTTCGCCTGTGTGTTTTCAATGAATCCTTATGGGATAGTTCATATGAGCACATTTTTTGTCTACTTTCCACTCAGCAAAGCACTGCCTGTACCATTTTTAGGGCGATTTTGCTACAATGGAAGGTATAGGAAAAACGCAAAACGCTCACAAAATCGCTTTATGCGGCGATTGCGGACGCAATTTTTCCTCCACGGTTATTTAAAGGTGAAGTGTTTCTGGGTTCTGCACTTCCTGTTTGCACAGATAGAAGTAACGGAGAAAAAAAACACAAACATGAGTCGCAGTGAAATTGATCGGGGATCGGCCTGTGGTGTGTGGACAGCCAACAGATCTCTCTCTAATCAGATTCTATTACAAATAGATTTGTCTCTTGGTGGAATCTGTCCATCATCACGATATGTATGGCTGCCTTAAAGTGAACCTCCAGACTAAAAATCTACTCAGCAGCACTGAAAAGGCTTGGCGTTTCTTTCACAGTTTCACAGCATCAACTTTGTTTTTCTTACCCAAGCCTCATTTTTAGCTGCACAGAAGAAAACTGCCCAGGCATTTTTCTCCTGATGCTGTGCAAAGCATGATGGGATTCCTGATGTTGTTCTCGTTCTGTTTTCGTGCAAATTTTTTTTGCATTGCTCAAAGGTGCCTAGTCCTGAGGGCCCCATAATCTCTAGCTATGCCAATGGTGTGTTTGTGTATGTATGGGGTGGAGAGGAGGAGTGTGTGTGGCGTGTATGGCTTTAGGGAGCATGGTGCCCCTCTGTAGTGTCTACCTTTCCCATACTCAGACAGAGACAATCCAGCAGGCATACATATGAATAGGGTGCAGGATACAGCCGGTATGACTGATCCTGCTGCTGCACAAATCCCGGCGGCGTTAATTACTAATCCCCCTCCAGGTCCATGTGGATAGCGGAGAATAATGTAATTCGGCGAAGGCGACTGACAGTGTTTTAGAAGCTCCGTCTTCTGACAGTGCCGAAGTTACTGTCTGTGCGCCGCTATAGTCGTAATTCCTATTACAGTCTCTGTTGGCGCTGGATATACTGTATGTACTACTGGCAGCTTTATAAGCTCAGGTCGGGAGACTTCTTTAGGCCTCCCGGTGGTCTGACAGCAGAGCAGGCGGCATTTCTGGTAGCGTGGAGGTGAGCACAGGAGCTGTTGATGTAACAACACATGAAAGCTTTTATTCTCTGAAACCAATTTAATGCGGGCGAATTGTTGAAAGATTAAAAACCACAGCCTGCTAATTACCGCGTCTCCTCATTCCTTATTCACGCCGTGAATCACGTTCCATCACCATTAGGCTGCAGCCCATGAATTTCGGCCTAATTAGAAGGGATGGAGATGAAGAGTGGTTTGGACGCGGCACCCCTGCGCCCGTCATCGCAAGGAGATGTCATTAAACAACCTTAAATTATTGATGAAAATTACTTTGCCCAAATTGTAATTATTTCCCCTCCGCGGTGCGAGCGTGAAGGCGGGGGCGGGGGAAGGGAGCGAGCGGGCATCGGCGCAGGTCAGGAGGTGGAATGGTGGAAGACATCTGGACAGCGGAGGACGCGGCTGTCCTCTCTGTAGCGAGGCCATCCTGTCCTCCAGCACTGCGACCGCAAAATGCCACTAATACGGCCACTGCAAACATCAACGCCAATTGCAGGTCACATGACAAGTCGTTATAGAAGGTAAACGTCACTTTCGCCCCCTCCAAAATGAACAAAAATAAAAGTGAAATTAGTGAGACAGGGTGCACACGCCTTGCTGCGCATCTAATGTATTTTAAAGGCATTGTGGTACGGTGGTGTAGTGGTACGGTGGTGTAGTGGTTAGCACTTTCGCCTTGCAGCGATGTGTCCCCAGTTCTAATCTCAGCCAGGGCACTATCTGCAAGGAGTTTGTATGCTCTCCCCATGTCTGCGTGGCTTTCCTCCGGGCACTCTGGTTTCCTCCCACATCCCAAAAACATACAGATAAGTTAATTGCCCCCTTTAAGTGACAGGACTATATATACTCTGTACAGCGCTGCGGAAGATGTCGGCGCTATATAAATACTAAATTCCTCTGTGATCAATAATGGAATGTAGATGTAGTACTGGTTCTTCTCCTCTGAAATCATATGGGGGGAATGACTCCATTCCACAAACATTTCCTCTGCCCAGCAGCCTATGCACACTGTATAGCAGCTCTGATACTTCTGCATCCCTGTGTGACAGCTTTACTCACATGACTTGTAGATCTGATCATTGCTCTGTGCTGTCCTTCCAGTTCCTGTCTATACTGCTGTGTACACTGAATCCCAGCTCGGACATCTCTGCATCCCTGTGTGGCAGCTTTACTCACATGACTTGTAGATCAAGTCTGATCATTGCTCTGTGCTGTCCTTCCAGTTCCTGTCTATACTACTGTGTACACTGAATCCCAGCTCGGACATCTCTGCATCCCTGTGTGACAGCTTTACTCACATGACTTGTAGATCAGGTCTGATCATTGCTCTGTGCTGTCCTTCCTGTTCCTGTGTATACTGTGTACTGTACATCAGCTCTGATATATCTGCATCCGTGTGACAGCTTTACTCACATGACTTGTAGATCAGATCCTTGCTTTGTGCTTTCCTTCCTGTTTATACTGTGTACACTGTACACTAGCTCTGGATAGTCCCAGCTGCTTACCGGTAGCCGTGTTTCGGCGAGTCCTCCAGGACGGCTGCTGCTGAGACATTGTATGTCTCCGGCGAAACTGGAAACACCTGAAATAAATTAAAAATGTAAATGACCTCTGAGCCCATAAAGGAACTCCTCCCTCCCCCTGACTTCAGTTCAAACCGAGTACCCATGCATATAAGCACAACATATACATTCACATAGATACATCATATAGGGTTGGGAACTCAGGCAGCCGTCCTGGAGGACTCGCCGAAACACGGCTACCGGTAAGCAGCTGGGACTTTCTCCCATCGTCCTCCAGGACGGCTGCTGCTGAGACCAGCGAGAAATGTTTACCTTAGGGAGGGATGATGGCCTGTAAGACTTTGCGTCCAAAGCTTTGGTCCTGGCTTGACAGCAGCTCCACGCGATAGTGCTTGATGAACGTGGTATGTGAAGACCAGGTTGCCGCCCTGCAGATCTGTTCTAGAGTTGCCCCTGACCTTTCTGCCCATGACGCTGCCAAAGACCTTGTAGAGTGAGCCGTTATTCTGGAAGGGGCTCTGATATCTGAAAATTTGTAAGCTAATGAAATAACTTCTTTCACCCATCTAGAAATGGTGCCCTTTGATGCCTGTAAGCCCCTACCTGTTCCTGCATAAGAGACTAACAAATGACTTGACCTCCTCCACTCCGCTGTTCGTTGGAGGTATATTAAGATCGCTCTCCTAACGTCTAGAGTGCTCCACTTTCTTTCTCGGTCATTAGTAGGACTTGTAGAAAAGGAAGGCAGAATTATTTCTTGCGATCTATGGAAAGCCGAAGCCACCTTGGGTAAGTATGCTGGATCTGGCCTAAAAACTATCCTGTCAGGATGCACTACCATGTATGGATCTTTGATAGATAAGGCTTGGATGTCACTTATCCTCCTAGCTGTCGTGATTGCCACCAAAAAAGCCACTTTAATTGATAAAAATTTTAATGGTACCTCTGTCAAAGGCTCAAATCTTTCCGAAGTCAGGAAATCAAGAACCAGTGACAAATCCCAAGGTGGGACTAACTTCTCAGGGAGAGGCTGAGACCTAGCTACTGAGGAAAGAAAATTCTTAACAAAATTGTTTCTTGACAACTGTCTATTAAGAAAAACTGATAACGCAGACACTTGGACTCTTAGGGAACTAACCGCTAACCCCAGATCCACTCCACTCTGCAGAAACTCCAAAATAAACTTTAAGTCATTCGTTCTGACCCCATTTTTTTCCTTCCAAAGTAAAAAAGCTCTCCAAATTTTCTCGTATTTTTTTCTCGTTGTAAGCTTCCTACATTTAACTAACGTGGAAACTACCCTCTTCGAAAATCCCCACCCCTCTAGGATGCTTTCTTCAGAATCCAGGCCGTGAGGTTCAGCATTTGAGGATTGGGATGTAGTTGGCTCCCCTGGAATAACAGGTCCCCCCTGCTGCCTAAATGCCAAGGACCCTTGATAGCTAGCTGCTGAATCCGTGGGAACCAGGACCTCCTGGGCCACCATGGACCTATGAATATCACCCTGCAATCCGATAATTCTATCTTCCTCAGCACCCTGGGAATTAGATAAAATGGGGGAAATGCATAAAGGAGGCCCGTAGGCCAATCTACCATCAGGGCATCTAATCGATTTTCCGGAACTGTGGGGTGCAGGGAACAAAAGTCCTTTACTTTCGCATTTTGAGGGGTCGCAAATAAATCTATTATCGGACTCCCCCATTCCTGTACTATCTGAAAAAAGACTTCTTGATTGAGCTGCCACTCTGCCTCCATAGTCATGCCTCTGCTCAGTGAATCTGCCCACCTGTTTTTGATCCCCTGAATGTGGACTGCTGCCAGAGATATGAGGTTCGATTCTGCCCAGGACATTATTTGCAACGAGAGTTCCCGTAAATTTTCCACTCTGGTACCCCCCTGTTTCCTCAGGTAAGATACCGTCACTATGTTGTCTGAGTAAATCAGGACTTCCTTTCCTACTACTTGCTCCTGGAGACGTAACAGACCCAGTTTCACTGCCATCAGCTCCTTGAAATTGGAAGAACTGTCCCTTATTTCCTGACCCCAATAACCCTGGACCTGAAAGGTTGAGCAATGAGCTCCCCAACCTGTTAGACTGGCATCCGTATACACTTTGATTGGGGCCGTCTGAAACCAACGTCTCCCCTGAGACAGATGCTCTCGGCGAGTCCACCACTGGAGAGACGTTCGCACCTGGTCTGGTAGCTGTACCAGACTGTCTAAAGACTCTTGATTTCTGTCCCAAACAGACAGAAACCATGCCTGAGTGACTCTCGAATGAGCCTGGGCCCACTCTACTGCTGGGAAGGTTGAGGACATCTGTCCTAGTAAAGACATTACGACTCGTAATGACACACTCTCTTCCCCTGTGAACATTTGCACCCTCTGTACTAACTTGGCGATCTTGTCTTCGGGCAGGAGCACCTTCTGAGTCTCTGTGTTCCATAACAATCCCAGAAATACTAGCGTTTGGGTTGGAATCAAATTGGACTTTTCTTTGCTTATGATCCAGCCTAGATTTTTTAAGCATTGTATTGAAAAATCTAGCTGCTTCTTTAAAATTTCCTCTGTTTCTGCAAGAAACAGGAAATCGTCCAAGTAGGGTAGAACCCTTACATTGTGGAGATGTAGGAAAGCACTTACCTCTGCAATCACTTTTGTGAAGATTCTCGGGGCGGATGTAATCCCGAACGGCAAAGCACGATACTGATAATGGCAAATTGACTCTCCGATCTGTACTGCAAATCTGAGGTATCTGAGGCACGACGGGTGTATTGGAATATGAAGATATGCATCCTCTAAATCCAACGTCGCCAAAAACGCATACGGAATCATTGAATTTCTGACAGAGGCAATGCTTTCCATGCGGAATTTCTTCTCCACAATGTAAGGGTTCAACATTTTTAGGTTCAGAATCATCCTGAACTTCCCCGAGGGTTTGAGAACAAGGAACACCTTTGAATAAAACCCCTGAAAATGTTCCTGGAGAGGCACTCTTTCGATTACTTTTTTCTCTAGTAATGAGATTACTGAATCCTTTAGAGCTTGCGCTTTCCGAGGGTCCCTTGGGACTCCTGTTACTAATTTGCTGCGAGGGGGAACTGAACTGAACTCGATTCTGTAGCCTGACTGAATCAAATCCAAAATGAACGGACTTTTGGTTATCTTCTTCCAAGCCGGGAGAAAGAAACTCAGCCTCCCCCCCACAGCCTGATAGTCACTTTGACTGTTTATTGGGAGGGTTCTGGGGTCTGTTAAACAGAAATGAACCTCTTCCCCTACTTGCATTATATGTCCATCTTTTGGACTGAAAACCTCCCCTTGTTGTGGCTTCCGCCCGTGACTGGGATCTTTTATTGACAAAGGGTTTTTTCGGAATTTTTTTCCTTCTATCCGGAAACTTTTTATTCCTATCTGAGGATCTTTCTAAAACTGAATCAAGGTCCTTCCCAAACAACAATTCGCCCTGGAACTCCATAGAACACAAGTTATGTTTTGAAGCTGAATCTCCTTCCCAGGCGTTTAACCAAACTGCTCGTCTGGAGGAGTTGACAAGCGCTGCTGCTTTTGCTGAGGCTCTTACGTTTTCTGAGGCTGCGTCCGCCAGGAACGCAACCGACTTGGAGATAACTGGCAAGGACTCGAGAATCTTCTCATGCGGAGTTCCCGCAATTAGATGATTCTGCAACCCCTCTATCCATCTTACCAAATTCCTTGCCAAGCAGATTGAAGCAATTGCTGGCTTGAAGGAAAAGGATACTGCGTCCCACGCGCGTTTTAACAATGCGTCCGCCTTTCTATCCATGGGATCTTTTAGAGATCCAGCATCCTCAAAGGATAAATCAGAGTTTTTAGAATACTGCGCCAAAGCAGCATCCAATTTCGGACATTTAGTCCAAGGAGACTCCTCTTCCTCCTTAAAGGGGAATCTCCTTTTAAAAGACCTCGGAACAAAAAACCTTTTCTCCGGATCCTTCCACTGGGATCTTATGAGTTCTTTGATTGAATCGTGTATGGGAAAGACCTTCATTGTCTGTACAATTAACCCCTTGTAAATGTCATCTCTAACAGATGTGGTCGGCAAATCTGAATTTAATTGTTCCGAGTCATAAACCGCCTTTAATAATTCATTTGTGTCCTCTGCTGAGAACAGATAACGGGACGATGTTAAAGATTTCGATTTTTCTGAAGTATCTGAATACACTGCCCCTTCCTCCCCTGAATCATCCGACACCTGAATGCGAGGCTCCTGGGTTATTGAAGGCTGCCCAGCTAGTCCTACCTCCTGCCCCGTTTCTGAGGTGGCTGGTGAGGACCGGGAACCCTGCCCCAAACTCTGGCTCTGATCCTGATTAACAGACAAGGCAGATCTGAAGGCAGTAAATGTGTTAGAAATTTCTTCCTTAACTGTATTCATTAAGTCTAATAAAGCTTTTGCTGCCTGGGGTCCCTCCCCCCCAGGACCCGGAGGCTGCTTGGATTCTAAATAACAATCTCTACATATATTCTTAGTAGCTCCATCTTGTAACCTGGCATTACACACTCTGCATCTAATCTTTTGTTTTGCAGCCGCTTTCTGTGGAGAAAACACAAAGACACAAACAGCGCTTTTTAGAGAACTGACAGTTTCTGGAAGAATGGGGAGAAGATAGGAAGCTAATCTTCCTTACATACCCGCGGACTTGCGCTCTTTTCACTTGGAATGGCCGCCGGGGTATTCTCCTCTGCACTGTTGGAGGTCTGCACCCTCTCCATTGTGCAGCAGAACGGCGTCTCTCGTGCGCTGAAGTGCGGCTTGTATAGCCGCATTTCCTGGTTTTAGGCGCCGCCCCCTGCCCTCCACCAGTCCCGGAAGTGGAAATGACGCCCTGCTCTCAGTCTCACAGCGCGAGACTTGCTCCGGCCAGATCCACCCCCGGCTGCACGCTCCCCGGACGCTAGAGAAGGCGGCCATGGCGGCTTCTCCTACCTCAGAGCCACAGGAAACAAGGTAACCTACCCCAGCATTTCCTGACAAGATCGGAACATCCCGTTACCGACCCCAACCGCCATGAGGCAACCTACCTATCTAAAATACAGGTGCCCCAGGCCAAATCCTGTATTAGATCAAAATAACAAACTCCCTATCTATCCAGGTGTCCAGCCCGCATGGGAAACAACAAAAAAACTGAAGTCAGGGGGAGGGAGGAGTTCCTTTATGGGCTCAGAGGTCATTTACATTTTTAATTTATTTCAGGTGTTTCCAGTTTCGCCGGAGACATACAATGTCTCAGCAGCAGCCGTCCTGGAGGACGATGGGAGAAATCTCTGCATCCCCGTGTGACAGCTTTACTCACGCGACTTGTAGATCAGGTCTGATCATTGATATATCTGCATCCCTGTGTAACATCTTTACACACATCTATTGTAGACAAGGGCTGGTCATTGCTGCACCTCCGTAACAGCTTGTTCCTGTTCTGTCTATACTGTATACACAAGCTCATGGCCTAGATTTACATCACAAGAGCCTATAGGCACAGATGTCATGGCACCCTAGACCTCGCCCTCCATAAACCTACAAACCCCCACCGAACCGCACCGCAAGTGTACTGGCTGGCCCAGCTGTCGCTTCTACCTTACTCGTCATAGCTATAGGTGTCCCTTAGCATTAGGTAGCCTCAGTATCAAGTAGCTAGAGATGCCCCTGGACTGAAGAGAGATCTCATCAGTGAAATGCCGACAGCTGGGCAAGTAACCTTTCATTTACGCTCTGCTTGGGAAAGGAGGCACTAGGGGAGGGATGTGAGTTGCCTTTCTATCCTCAGGCGCCTGTAGGCACGTGCTTACAGTGCCTTATGGTAAAGCTATCCCTGCACGAGTTGTGATAAATCTGCATCCCTGTGTGAAAGTTTTACTCATATGACATTTATATCAGGTCTGATCATTGCTCTGTGCTGAACTTTCTGTTCCTGTGTACATTTTTCAGCAAATCTATTGCACCTGTATATGTCTGACGATTTCATCCTATCCCTATCTACAATGAATACGAAGTTCACAGTACACAAGCCCTGAAATCTCTGCATCACTGTGTGGCAGCTTTATTCTGCTACTTGTAGATCAGATCACTGCTTTGTACCATCTTTCCTGTCCCTATACTGTATAGACTATACACCAGCTATTCTTTGTGACAATTTCTTCCTATCCTGGTCTATACGGTGTTCACTGTAAATCAGCTTTTATACAGACAAGACACAGAACATTGATATTGCACTTTTCTCCTGGCGGACTCAAAGCGCCAGAGCTTTAACCACTAGGGTGCGCTCAAGTAAGCAGTAGCAGTGTTAGTGAGTCTTGCCCAAGGTCTCCTTACTGAATAAGTGCTGGCTTACAGAACAGGAAGAGCCATGACTTGTGGATCAGATCTGATCATTGCTCTGTGACATCATTCCTGTTCATACTGTGTTCACTGTATACCAGCTCTGCATCCCTGTGGGACATCTTAATCACATGACTTGTAGATCAGGTGTATGCTTGTCCAGGCTCTGTGCTCTCCTTTCTATTACTCACGTGAATGCAGAGTAACAGAAATGAGGAAAGGCAGTATAAGTGATATGGAGCTTAATGAGAGGCGCGTGAGCTCAGTGCGCGCTATGCTGCGGTAGTGCAGCTAGCATGCCCTGGTAACTTACGCTCGCTCCTAATGGACGCTCCACTGAACCCGCCCTGAGCCTCAGCTAGTCCAGTGGCTTTGACATGATCCCAACACTTTGATTGGCCCAATAGGCTTGCCTGTCACTTGCCAGGCAGTCTATTGGGCCAATCAAAGTGCATCCCACTGACACATGTAAGCGCTTTTATACACTTACAAAAACACGGCACTCTTAAGTGGACCTGTGCACAGAACAGAAGGAAAACAGGGAAATGCACCCTGTATGTGTTTAGAGAGTTTAGCCTGTCTAATTCCCCCTCATTTCTGACTAATCACAACTGTAATTTGATCCCTCAGCGGTGTCAGCTGACTGTCTCAGCAGAGCAGCTAATTTGTAAACACAGGATGTTAACCCTATGCCTGCTTCCATGAAAGCAGGAAGTAGACACACTGCAGATTTATTACAGGACTTGTATCAGCTGCAACAAAATAAATTATTTTCTGTAAAGGTAATTATGCTGTTGCTTATCTTTTAGAGCAGAGGGGAAGTTCTGAGTTCAGGTCCGCTTTAATTTAAATTTCGTTTGCAGTTCAGGTTTACTTTCAAAGTGAACTTTATCAACGCTTTAAAGGGTACCTGAAGTGAATTATAAAATGAGATACCTTAGTGGTGCGAAACCTCTGGATGGTTCACAGGCTTCTCAGACCCTCCACTCCAGCTGAGGGTCCCTCTATAGTTAAAGGGGAACTTCAGCCTAAACAAACACTGTCATTAAGTTACATTAGTTATGTTCATTAGAATAGATAGGTAATATATTTTTTTTACCCACCCCGTTTTAAAAGAACAGGCAAATGTTTGTGATTCATGGGGGCTGCCATCTTTGTCATGGGGGCAGCAATCTTTTTGGTTGAAAGGAGGTGACAGAGAGCATAAGACACAGTTCCAACTGTCCTGTGTCCTGATTACCCCTCCCAGCTGCACACGCTAGGCTTCAAATGTCAAATTCAAAATGTAAAAAAAAAAAAAAAAAAAAAATTGCACCAAAACAGCAGAACGAGAACAACAACATCAGAATTCCCATCATGCTTTGCACAGCATCAGGGGAAAAATGCCCGGGCAGTTTTCTTCTGTGCAGCTAAAAATGAGGCTTGTATAAGAGAAACAAAGATCTGATGCTGTGAAACTGTTAAAGAAACACCAAGCCTTTTCAGTGCTGACGAGTAGATTTTTAGTCTGGAGGTTCACTTTAACTGACCTAGCTGGGGAAATAGGATTCATTTAGACCGCACTTCCAGTTGTGTACGAATGCATGTGGACTGAGCATGTGCAAGTAAGGATCCGGGCATGCCCAATAGAATGAAACGCTGGTGCATGAAGGGAAGAAAAGCTGTGTACAATAGGCTTCAATCTACTGGGCATTCCCAGTCCAGATCCGTTCCTCCACAGCTTGTGGGGCGTGGCCAGAAGATAGCGGGTACCTGCTCTGTAACAATGGGGGCAGGTTCATACGGGCATTTTTGCGGCGTCTAATACGGCGTTTCAGAGGCGGCTTTTTTTGGGATTTACTGCGGTCCCATTCAAGTGAATGGGAGCGTTTAGAGCTGGCTTTTGCAGGCTTTCATGAAATCTCGTCTCAAAAGCAACATGTTGCTTTCAGAGGCGGTAAACGTCGGGAAACAATTGCGGAGACCCGAACTTCTAGTCTTGAAGGCTTCCCAAAAGCCTTCAAAAGCTAGCGCCTAAACGCTGGCATTTCAACGTGGCGCCAAGCCAAAGCTCTGCAGACGCCCGTGTGAACCAGCCCCAAGGATCAGGGAAACATCTGGACCATGCAGGGGCTTCAAACTACTGAGGAATCCTAATCCCCCCCCCCCAAATAAAAATGGTGTGCTTTAAGGAGAACTCAATGTGAACCTCGGGTAAGAAAACATTCTTACCGAAGAGAGATGCCTCTGGATCCTGTAGAGGCTTCCTGTATCCTCCTTGCCGGTACACTCTGGAAGATCCAGGTCGCACTGCTCTTCATGCACAAGCACGGCACTCACAAAAGCATGGTAGCGCATGCACAGTGGCACAGAGCCAGCCGTGCAGAAGCGCCCCCGGGCTTACAGCAAGGGCACAGTATGGCAGCGCTTGCACCTGAAGACCGCAGCCCCGATCTTCAATCCAACAAGCCCTTCGGGAAGTCCATGACCAGCAGTGGAGGACAGCATGGGGAGCTTCTACAGGATCCAGAGGCTTCTCTCCTCTTAGACCAGTAGGCTCTTTTTAAGAAGAGCTTCGCCTCAGGTACACTTTGAATACACTCTAATTGCACTGCTATTGACCTGAGGAAGCTGCTTATAGCAGTGAAAAGGAGTTGTCTAGTGCTGAAATAAAGTCCCCTTTTTTGAATCATGAGGTGAGTCCTTCTTGAAGGTAAGAACCCAGCTATACTACCTTGTACCTGCTTATGTACTATTGGGCATCTCCTAACCACTCTATCCCAGTTATGTTGTCATGGTAACACCCAATATCTGCTCATTACCTATACAGACAGCGCTTTCTGTACGGCAAGAAATAAAAACAGGAACCGTTCAACCAGAGAAAATAAAACATTAAAAGTTGTTTTGTGTTTATTGGTTTTATACATTTATTTATGTCAAGCCAGAAATCTCAAGGCGACTCAGGTTCACCTTTAGCATAATAATATAGATCTGAATTTAATTCATTAGAGTCCCAACACCGGCTGCTGTCTTATTTACAAAGGAAGGAGAGAGTGAGGAGAGGAAAAAAATTGTATAAAATCTAAAATGGGTCACACTTTGTAGAGGAGGACAGCAGCTGAGACAGGGGCCCTTGCCTTCTCCCTGTGGTCAGTCTCCCAGGATGCTCAGCTGGCTGAGGATTCTGGGAGTTTTAGGTGGCCACACACAGTGAAGGCTGCCTGGAGTGGTACAGGCCCTGCTGACGATAATGGACACGCATGCGCTTTGGTGGATGGGCAGATAGGGAAAGAGGGCGGAGCATCTCATGACAGGAAATCTGAAGTGTGAGCAGCAAATGTCATCTGTTAACTCATTTGTTGTAGCTCTAATTTACTAAAGCTGGGAACAGCAGAAATTGTAATGCTGACAGTATTCAGGATAGTGACAGACAGTGCCAATACTGGAGCATATGGGACAAAGTGCACGAGGCACAACCCCAGAAGCGAGGCCTACAGTGTACGAGCCGACCTAGCCTTGATATCGGTGTGCAGGTGCTGAGCTTGTTATAGTGCAAACTGAGCAGGTCCGGGTCCTTCTATAACATACACAGTGGTGGCTCCAAATTTTCTGTTACACCAACTGCCCATACCTTGACCTCACTGACGCAAACAGCCCATACCCCAGCCTCTCTCTGACGCAAACAGCATATATTCCGGCCTCACTGACGCCAACAGCCCATAACCCAGCCTCTCTCTGACGCAAACAGCACATACCCAGCCTCTCATTGACGCAAACAGACATACTCCCGCCTCTCTGACCCGAACATTACATACACCGGCCTGTCTCTCACAAACACACATACCCCAGCCTCTCTGACAAAAACATCACATAACCCCGCCTCTCTGATACAAACAGTACATACCCCGGCCCTTTCTGATGCATACGGACTCTCTGATGCAAACACCACATACCCCTGGCCTCTCTGAGCAAACAAAACACACACTCTACAGGACCCTACCATTCTCTGACACACACAGGTAGGACAGACAGTAAAGGCCCCTGCTCTCCTGTGGCACACAAGTGCACATAAACACAGTACAGGCCCATGCCATACATACACAAACACACACACAGTACAGTCCCCTGCAATCCTGTGGCTCCCCCCAACAAAAAAAAGGAGGACATCCCAAGACACCACCTGCCTATTGAAACTGATAAACCATCACACTGAACACAGATTGCAGTACTGGCCGTCCAGCTGGCACCACTATCCAAATAACTGAACAGACTGAAGAAAAATATACATTTCTTGTATATATTATATTTAAAAAGAAAAAGAGACGTTTGCCAGGTGGTGGTACAGTCAATCCGTTCCAGGATCGGTGGTGGTACGGTCACCCCCATTCCAGGATTGGTGGTAGTATGGTCCAGGACCGGTGGGGGTACGGTCGCCCTGTTAAAGGATTGGTGGAGCTGGAATGTGTTATGGGGTCGTGTGTGTCGACATCACAGCAGGTAGATCATCAGAAATCTAGGAATAAAAAGAAGGGTTGGGGACAGAGGGCCCAGCTGCGTACCCTGACGGCAGACTGTGTATACCCGCTTCCACCTGGTACAGAAAGGCAATAATGCTCGGTACAGAGCAGTCTCTTGGTAGCCCCATCTTCCCTCTACAAACATGTCATGTGTGAGTTCATTTATAAAAGAGATTTATTGGTTGGAGGAATCGGACCTCCATGCTGCCCCCTATCTGTTGCTGTCGTGCGTGCAGCTGAGGAATCCTTCAGAGCCCGGGAGTGGGCGGGACGGGCCGCAGGAAGCTTCTATTTGCTGAAGTTGGCAAAGTTTGCAAAGGCATCTTGTTTGGGCGGCATGGCTCCGGGGGCCAGTCCCATAGACATTCCCATGGTGCCGGGCATTCCCATCATGCCTTGGTTCATCATTGGAGGGATTCCTACGGTGGCCATGCCCATGGTGCCAGTCAACATGTTGGGCATTTGGCCGACCATCATGGTGCCGCCTGGGGGTCGGACGGGCATCATGCCGGGGCTTCCGCTGATGTTCATGCTTGCAAAGCTCTGCGGCAGAATAGTCATGGGCTGCTGTAAGCCTGCAGGGCGAGAAGACAGATCATCAATCTACTATATAACCTTCTTAAAGTGACATTATAAACATAAGTACATGTAATACTAGTCCTACTAAGACATTGGGCCTGATTCACAAAGCGGTGCAAACTTTTTCGTGGACTTTTGCGCGTGCAATTTGCCGCCATTCGCGGCAAATTGCGCACGCAAAAGACCGCGATCGCGCGAATCGTGGCAAATTGCGCGCGCAAAAGTCCGCAAAAAAGTTTGCACCGCTTTGTGAATCAGGCCCATTGTCTGAAGTCCCTTCCTGTTTTCTTGTACAAGTTTTGAAAGGAAACGCTAAGAAAAACATAAAAGCCTGAGGCTTCCTCCAGCCCCCTTCAGGCTTATTGGTCCCTTGCCATCCTCCTCAGCCACCTAGATCCTCCGGTAGATGCCCTGCTGCGCATGCCTGGACACACGCCCCGTCCCGTGAGCAATCTCACGGCAGGACTACTGCGCAGGCGCAATACGCTCCTAGCCAAGGGACTGCGACGGGTGAGCCTGCGCGGCCAGACTGCGCCTGCACCGACTGACGAAGATAATGGGGCATCTAGTGGAGGATCTAGGCAAGGGACCAAGTAGCCTGAAGGGGGCTGGAGGAAGCTCCAGGTATGTATCTTTTTTTGTTAGCGTTCATCTCAGGTGCACTTTAAAGAGACTCTGTAACAAAATGTTCAGCCTTATTTCTTTATCCTATAAGTTCCTATACCTGTTCTAATGTGCTCTGGCATACTGAAGCCTTTTCTAGTTGCATGGTCTATGTAATAGATCTAATCTTCTTTTCTTTGTCAAGCTTTGTCGACTCAGAATAATGCACTGTCTCTGCTGTGATAGGAACCAGTAGGAGGCACTCACCCTGCTGCTGTATGACGGCATTGATGGTGGGCTGTGTAGGCGTTACCCTTCCCCCTCTCTGTGTATATGACCAGTAGGAGGCACTCACCCTGCTGCTGTATGATGGCATTGATGGTGGGCTGTGTGGGCGTTACCCCCCCCCCCCTGCCTCTGTATATGACCAGTAGGAGGCACTGACTCTGCTGCTGGGTGATGGCATTGAGGGTGGGCTGTGTGGGCATTACCCTCCCCTCTGTATATGACCAGTAGGGGGCACTCACCCTGCTGCTGGATGATGGCATTGAGGGTGGGCTGTGTGGGCATTACCCTTCCCTCTGTATATGACCAGTGGGGGGCACTCACCCTGCTGCTGGATAATGGCATTGAGGGTTGGCTGTGTGGGCGTTACCCTCCCCTCTGTATATGACCAGTAGGGGGCACTCACCTTGCTGCTGGATGATGGCATTGAGGGTTGGCTGTGTGGGCGTTACCCTCCCCTCTGTATATGACCAGTAGGGGGCACTCACCCTGCTGCTGGATGATGGCATTGAGGGTGGGCTGTGTGGGCGTTACCCCTCCCCTCTGTATATGACTAGTAGGGGGCACTCACCTTGCTGCTGGATGATGGCATTGAGGGTGGGCTGTGTGGGCATTACCCTCCCCTCTGTATATGACCAGTAGGGGGCACTCACCCTGCTGCTGGATGATGGCATTGAGGGTGGGCTGTGTGGGCGTTACCCCTCCCCTCTGTATATGACCAGTAGGGGGCACTCACCTTGCTGCTGGATGATGGCATTGAGGGTGGGCTGTGTGGGCATTACCCTCCCCTCTGTATATGACCAGTAGGGGGCACTCACCCTGCTGCTGGATGATGGCATTGAGGGTGGGCTGTGTGGGCGTTACCCCTCCCCTCTGTATATGACCAGTAGGGGGCACTCACCTTGCTGCTGGATGATGGCATTGAGGGTGGGCTGTGTGGGCATTACCCCTCCCCTCTGTATATGACCAGTAGGGGGCACTCACCCTGCTGCTGGATGATGGCATTGAGGGTGGGCTGTGTGGGCGTTACCCCTCCCCTCTGTATATGACCAGTAGGGGGCACTCACCTTGCTGCTGGATGATGGCATTGAGGGTGGGCTGTGTGGGCGTTACCCTCCCCTCTGTATATGACCAGTAGGGGGCACTCACCCTGCTGCTGGATGATGGCATTGAGGGTGGGCTGTGTGGGCATTACCCCTCCCCTCTGTATATGACCAGTAGGGGGCACTCACCTTGCTGCTGGATGATCGCATTGAGGGTGGGCTGTGTGGGTTTGCACTGCTGCATGCCAGGCATCAGACTGTCCAGGGAGATGTTGACGCTGGGGTCGGACCAGGTGGAGGGCAGAGTTTTTCCGGAGAGTTTGGGGTCTGTTCCATGTACAGGAAGCGTGTTCTGTTTCTGGAGAGGCTGAGAGACACACAGTTCAATTCAAAGTAGTGAACCAACAAGACAGAAGAACAGAAGTTGTTTCTTTAGTCACATTGCAACAAAATTACACTAATACAATCTTTTAAAGTGGAAAATCCAACAACTTCTTACAAATAATTAGAAAAGAAAATGGGTATAAAACATAATAAAATATACCGGTACACTAAAATGTCTAAAATCTGCGGCGGTTCCATAGATTTTGATATACGATTTAAGGGCTCTTTTACAATACATTCAAATCCAATTTCCGATTCGGATAGGATTTTACACGCGATTCCAATTTTTATACAGTTAAAGGGAACCCGAGGCGAAGGGGACTAAAAGTTTCATACATACCTGGGGCTTCCTGCAGCCCCCTCTGCGGACATCGCTCCCACGCCAGCGTCTAAATCCTCCTAGATGGTCCAGTATCAGCCTTGTTCACCGCAGCCAGTCGGGTGTATTGCGTATGCGCGGCCTGGCTGCACACGCCCACCGCGATCCTGTCCCCAGGATGGGGGGAGTGCGCTTGGCCGCACTGTGCTTGCGCCGACTAGCCGCGGTGAACGGGGCTGATACTGGAACATCTAAGAGGATTATAGACGCCGACGTGGGAGCGATGTCCGCGGAGGGGGCTGGAGGAAGCCTCAGGTATGTATGAAACTTTTAGTCCCCTTCATCTCAGGTACACTTAAAAAAAAAAAAGTCCCGCCTACTGCTATTTTCTTCTTGTGCTGCTAGCGTCCAGTGAAAATCGGAATAGCGATTTGCAGTGTCGCTTCAATCTGAAATCTATTAAAACTCTATTTGCAGTATGTGGCAGGAATAGATACCGCTGTGATCAGATTTTGAGCAGAGAGGGATTTATCTTTTGGTCGCGTCAGAAAATTCCATCAATCGACTCCTATGCACATCACAGACGAAGTTTAGCAGAAAAAGGAGGTGGAGCTTGCTGTGATGACACCCTGGCGTCGAAGCATGCAACACGCGTGTAGAATGTTGTGTGCAGTTCACAGATGTTGAGGAGAGTACTACACTGGAAATGCCCAGTGTGGGTCATACCGTCTGCTTATTTCAAAACCTTTTATCTTTTAATGCTTTCCAATCCTATGTTGGATTATGTCTGACACTGGCATTTTCCTCTATGGGCCAAATGCCAGACTAAGGCCTCAATTCACTAAGATTCTCTCCTGTCTTTAATAACTCTTCTAGAGTTGTTTCCATGGTGATGTAGTATTCAGGAAACATTTTACCTCAGGCAAACCTAAAGTTAACTCTTCTGTCTTTAAGTTAACTCTTCAATCCTTAAAATAACTCCAGAGTTAAAGACAGGCTGTTAATTAACTGCATGTGAAAATAACTACAGAGGAGGTAACTTAACTACAGAGGAGGTAACTTAACTACAGAGGAGGTAACTTAACTACAGAGGAGGTAACTTAACTACAGAGGAGGTAACTTAACTACAGAGGAGGTAACTTAACTACAGAGGAGGTAACTTAACTACAGAGGAGGTAACTTAACTACAGAGGAGGTAACTTAACTACAGAGGAGGTAACTTAACTACAGAGGAGGTAACTTAACTACAGAGGAGGTAACTTAACTACAGAGGAGGTAACTTAACTACAGAGGAGGTAACTTAACTACAGAGGAGGTAACTTAACTACAGAGGAGGTAACTTAACTACAGAGGAGGTAACTTAAGGAACTCTCTTGCCTTATTATCTCCAGCATGATCTTAGTGAATTGAGGCCATAGTCCAAGAAAGGAAATGTAACCACCCCTAGATGGCACCGTTAACAGATAAAATGTCATACTACGTCAGACACTTTGACGCCGCTGACCCCATCGCCTGCGCCATGTAATGTAAATATTACATTAGCGCATTTCTGCTGATCACTATGGGCGCCGGTGCCACATCTAGTCCGGCAGCAGTACGCAGCCCTGTGCAGTAACTAAACTATGCTAGCGTGCGTGCACGGAGGGGCGGAGCTACAGTGCGCTAGCTGGTGCAGTTCCCCGCCCTTCACCACTTATGCCAGGCCATCTCCTTACTTTAGTGCAAGGAGGTACGGGCCGTCCAGATTGCCAAGGAACATGGCGTGCCCCCACCCCCCTGTAAGTGATTGGGGGGGGATTAGTGATTGGGTAAAAGGATTGGACAGGGTTTAGGCGAGCCTTTGGCTCAATATATTATCTTAAGATACAGAACGTCTTACTAAAAATAAAATCTGAAATTGCGGCATATGAGTAAGGATGATCACAGATATGCAAATGGTTCCGAGTTGTTGCAAATTTATATGCAAATATTTGCAACTTAAAAATGGACCAATCAATTTAAACCTGGGTTTAAATTGATTGGTCCGTTTTCAAACTGCATACATTTGCATAAAAATTTGCATAGATCATCCCTACATAGGCGTATAAACTGGCAGTGCCCCCCACACCCCGGGCAGGACTTACCTGTGACCGTGACATGGGTAGCGTCACCCCCACCGTGCTGGAGCTCATCATGGACAGGTTCATGCTCTGGGACGTGCTCATGGTGGCGTGGGACGGCCCCATCAGGTCGTAGAGGTCTGTGGCGTTGGAGGCGGCTGGGGCGGGCTGAGGCGAGACAAACAGATCCGTGTTCTGCGGCGTTACCCCGAACAGGTCCGACGGCGGTAACGAGGAGGCCGGGGAGGGCGTCCCCTGGCTGAAGGCTGCCCAGTCTCCATACTCTCCATTACCGGTGGGGGCTGGAGGAAGACACAAATATCAGCTTCAAAACTCACTTTCCATGGAGCACAAAACAGCAATTCCTGCACTCCAAGCCACAGAGCAGCTGGAATAGAATCACTTCAAGTGATCCAGAGCCACAGCTCTAGGTCAAAATCTAACACTTACTACTAGAGGGGGAAGCTTCAGGATCCCAATGAGGCTTCCCTCAGTTGTTCCAAGCCCCCTATTGCTGAGCGTGCGGCCCCCCTTCACATCGGGGCCACACAGCTCCTCTTCCTGGTTTAAGTGAGCTTGATGGCCGTGCGAGCCCGCGTGTGCAGCAGCACCGTTCTGTGCAACTGCGCATGAGGGCTCAGTTGGCCATTGCGCGCATTTCAACCAGGAAAAGGAGCTGCGCGGCCCTGTTAGGATAAGAGACAATGCATTGTCACTAATCTTCCAGGGGGCCGCACTCAGCAATGGGGGACATCAGAGTAGTGAGGGAAGCCTCATTAGGAGCCTTAGGTTTCCCTCTCTTAAGGTAAGTATCTCATTTTGTGTACCCGAGCTTCAGCACAGGTACACTTTAAAGTGTGTACCAGAAGGGGAAAAAATGGCCAATTTGGGTACTTACCTCAGTAGAGAGAAGCCTCTGGATAATGCAGTGGCTCCCCCCTGTCGCCGTTTACAATATTCATGTATAGATTTATTCAATGTTTACCCTTAGTAACATCCAGACACACACACACACACAGACTCGCACACACATCCAGACACATATAGGCAGACGCACACACATCCATCCAGACACACACACACACACCCAGACACATATAGGCAGACACACACACACACACACACACACACACACACACACACACATCCATCCAGATGCACAAACAAACACACACACACAGGCAGACACACATCCATCCAGACACACACGCAGCCAGCCAGACACACACACACACACACACACACACACACACAAACAGAAAGACAGACACACATCCAGACACACACAGCCAGACAGGCAGACAGACAGACAGACAGACACACACACACTCACATACATCCAGACACACACAGGCAGACACACACCACATACAGCCAGACACACAGACAGACTCACACAGGCAGACACACACAGCATACAGCCAGACACACAGACAGTAAATACAAGGGACAGACTGACCGCCCGCTCACCTTGTGCAGCAGGGAAGACTGAGGTCGTCTGGGCAGCGTGTGAATTAAAATCAGCAAACTCACCAAATGGATCTGAAGTAGGCCCTAAAACACAAACAGAGAAATCGGCAATGAGCATTCTTACGGCTGCACAAGGGGTCAACAAGAGGGAGGGTCCAGGCAAGCTAAGAGCACAAAATGTAAATTTCCATGCACACCTTCACTGGCATCAAACTGAACCAACCAGACCTGGCAGCTCCTGGTTAATCAAAGTACTGCCAGGTAACTTAGCAACAGGAGGGAGGGACCATGAAATGCTAACAATGCAAATTTTAAGCAGATTTATGTGAATGCAGCAGTCCATTTCAACGCTGCATACATTTGTATAACATTTACAAAATAGGCATTAAGTTAGAATCATTATTAGTAGCTCATTGACCATCCCCTAATAAGCAGCTACCAGGCTTTATTGGCTTATGGGAAGCTAAAGTGAGAGGAATACGGAGGCTGCCATCTTCATTCACTTCTAAACAATGCTGGTTGCCTGGCTTCTGTGTTGATGCACCGCCTCTAAAACTACAAGTCACTGGCCCCGGAATGAGCATGCAGATCAGTAGCTGTGACTCCGCTGGCTGCGGGTGTGTAACTCAAACGCAACTGAAGCCAGAAGCCCAGCATGACAGCCGGGCAACCGGCATTGTGTAGAAGGGAATGAAGATGGCAACCTTGTTTAACTACTTTGGCCTCCTGGACGTAGTAGCTACGCCCAGGAGGCCATGTGCGCGTCCGCGCGCTCCCGCGGCCGATCGCGTGCGTACATGCGCGCTCCCGGCCGCGGTTCGTTAGCCTGGCAATCAGTGAATCGGGCTATGGTGCCCGATCACTGATTGCTCTCCCCTGCTGAAAAAGTGACAGCTTCTCTCGGAAGCTGTGCTTTTTCTGGCTGTAATGTCCCCCATACGTCGCTCTAAGCGTATGTTACACTTAGAGTGACGTCATGTAAACAAACTCATGGCCGCCATCTTGTGGCCAAAAAGTAAAACTACAACTACAAGTGAAAAAAATAAAACTCAAGACACATTTACATTATAAAACTATGGCTTACATCCCACCCTCCCAAAAATACCCAAATAAAATGTTTAATACAAAAAAACAAAAACAAAAAAAATTACAATAAAAAAAAAAACCATGTAAATATTTACCTAAGGGTCTAAACTTTTTAAATATCAATGTAAAGATGAAATATTTCTAATTTTTTTTTATTTTAAACTTGTAAATAGTGATAGACGCAAAACGGAAAAAATGCACCTTTATTTCCAAATAAAATATTGTCGCCATACATTGTGATAGGGACATAATTTTAACGGTGTAATAACCGGGACATATGGGCAAATACAATACGTGCATTTTAATTATGGAGGCATGTATTATTTTAAAACTATAAAGGCTGAAAACTAAGAAATAATGAATTTTTTCCGTTTTTTTCTTATTCTTCCTGTTAAAATGCATTTACAGTAAAGTGGCTCTTAGCAAAATGTACCCCCAAAGAAAGCCTAATTGGTGGCGGAAAAAACAAGATATAGATCAGTTCATTGTGATAAGTAGTGATAAAGTTATAGGCTAATGAATGGGAGGTGAAATTGCTCGGATGCATAAAGTGAAAACGACTGAAGGCTGAAGTGGTTAAACAAATGTCCAAAAGTTGTTAAAAGGCAGCAACTACGGTTCATGTTCAGACGATAATCTGTGTTAGTCGTCAATACCGAACAACAACATTGATCGATCCATTCAAAGTATTCACGTGTGGTGAACGGTGGACTTTCGGGTCCTCATTTTTGTAATTCCACTATCTGATCGATGGACGATCGTTGTGTCATCACGGAATTCAAATGTGCTCTGACGTCCTTCGCTCATCACTAACCATTAAACGAGTGCTCGTTTCTTTCCCAACCATGATTGAGTGTGTGTACAGGCCTTAAAGGACAACTGAGGTGCCTGGCTGTCCTGCTGATCCTCTGCCTCTGATACTTTCAGCCATAGGCCCCTGAACAAGCATGCAGCAGATCAGACGTTTGACATTATTGTCAGATCTGACAAGATTAGCTGCATGCTTGTTTCTGGTGTGATTCAGACCCTACTGCAGCCAAATAGACCAGCAGGACTGCCAGGCAACTGATATTGCTTAACAGGAAATAAATATGGCAGCCTCCATAGCACACTCACTTCAGTTGTCCTTTAAGATGATAGAGCCAGGCTCTAGTCTTCTGCTCACAATCAAAGCTTCAAGTGGAAGATATTGCCCATCTATAGTTACAGAAGTAACAGTTCTGGGCAAGCATCTTATCTTTTTACAGTGAAGCGCCCCCCCCCCCCCCCCCCCCCTTATTCCTTCAGATTGTAAGCTGGCAAGGGCAGGGATCTCTCACCCTTTTGTGTCTTGGCATTTGGGGTACATCTTGTTCATCATATTACATTTGTCTCTGAAATTACTGTGCCAACCAATTCTGCATTATGTACCAATGTCGGTATTTGGTGTACACCATTGTCTATATTATTATCTACCCCATGGTTGTTCCTTAACCTGTACAGCGCCATGGAATACGTTGGAGCTTTATAAATCGGTAATAATATATGACGTTTCTAGTTGGCATAATGTGATTGTACGTACAGTATAGCTACGCCTGACCTGTCCAGATAGATCTATGCATTTCTCCTCGTTGGCGTCTGCCATATAGAGAATGCAGAGCATTGTTCACGTCTCGGTACTTGGCCCCCGGTGATCTCCCGAGCAGAACCGTTTTACGTTCTGTCCTGTTGGCAGCGCCAGATGGTTAGCATTTCTTGCGGAGTTGTGGCAGCCCGGGCATCATGCCAGGCGTCAAAAGTGGTCTTCGGGGAAGCCTGAGTGCCGGGCAGATGTTATGGCGCCACCTGCCCGGCCAGCTGTGCTGGGAGGACGGTCAGCGCGAGTGCGGACCTGAGCAACAAAGCGCCTCTTACTGAGTTTTATGGCGGAGGGTCCTGCTGGTGGTCTGTGTCAGAATCACTATCCCTCCAGCGCTGAGCACGTCTCATCTCATGATTATGCTGTAAACTAACATTCTAGGCAAACTGATAACCTGCTAATGGATCTGTTATCATGGAATGGCTTATCAAGAAAAAACAGATTTCCTGGGAGAGAATTAAAATGCTGCTTTTCCCCCCTTCAATTAAAAGTATACTTCTCTCTACAAACAAGAAAAGTTTTCAGAAAAGACAAAAACTAAAGGGATCCATACATATAGCTTTATATGGGCAGCAGGGCTGTGGAGTCAGCGTCGTGGAGTCAGATTCAGAGCAATTTTGGGTACCTGGAGTCAGTCAGTGGTTTCAATGAACTGAGGCATAGGAGTTGGGTGATTTTTAAAGGGGAACTCCAGTGAAAATAATGTAATAAAAAAAAGTGCTTCATTTTTACAATAATTATGTATAAATGATTTAGTCAGTCTTTGCCCATTGTAAAATCTTTCCTCTCCCTGATTTACATTCTGACATTTATCACATGGTGACATTTTTACTCCTGGCAAGTGATGTCAGTGGAAGGAGATGCTGCTTGCTTTTTTGGCAGCTGGAAACAGCTGTAATTTCCCACAATGCAACAAGGCTCCCACAGTGTGATGTCAGAACCATGATCCTGACATCACACTGTGGGAGAGGTTTCACCACAATATCAGCCATACAGCGCCCCCTGATGATCTGTTTGGGAAAAGGAATAGATTTCTCATGTAAAAGGGGGTATCAGCTACTGATTGGGATGAAGCTCAATTCTTGGTTACAGTTTCTCTTTAAATCAAATCCATAGCCTTAGTAAAAATTAGACTAAAGAGTCTGAGCAATTTTGGGTACCTGGAGTCGGTCGTTTCATAAACTGAGGAGTTAAAGTTGGATGATTTTTGCAATCGACTCCACAGCTCTGATGGGCAGATTGACCATGAGACAGATCTTTCTTTGCTCGTTACAGTTGCGCACTAGATCAGCCACGCCGGCTCAAGATTCCCCAGCATGTTTGATCAATACATCCAGGACGAATCAGTCGAATCACGGATCGGGCATGCTTGTTGAAGCACCGATTTTCATCTGAGTTGATAAAATTATCGAATCGGATGATCGATCGGGGCACAGAATCAATAGATGTATAGTCACCTTAAATGCACCAAGGGCTAGATAAACCTCCCTTGCCGTATGATTATTTCCAGATTTTACAGTCTAAGAGCGATGCAATTTTTTTCACACGCTTTTAGAGTGTAAAAAAAAAAAAAAAGGAAAAAATCATGCTGCTAGATAGATCTGCAGCAGCAATTCTCCCACCATCAACCAGGAGGCTCTCTATCCATACAGTGAGATCTCACCAGAGGGATTCAGAGCCTCCGAGGAAGCGGAAGAAGAATGGCTGCCAGCTTCTGAATCCTGGGGGAGGAGAGTTACCGCCTGCTGCGCTCAGGCTCTGCACGTACCTCCCGGAGGCTACAAGTTGGGCTCGGGGTTACCGCTCTGAGCTGCGGATTCCCGGCCCAAACCTGACTCAGGGTTACCGCTAAGGAGGTTAAAGAGGAACTTAAGCGGTAACCTAAGGTAAGTATCTAAATACGTGCTTAGCAGACCTCACAGGTTCGCTTCACATACTCGTCTAAAACAACTTTTGTTAAACTGTTTTAACACTCCTATAACAAAACCTCTTCTTCATCTATTCCGCTGATTAGATCTGGAGACTTTCGCTGTTCTAATAAGGGGGAGCAGCTGATCTGGGTTATGCCGCATGCTTTGAATACATTCATAGTGGGAGAGGCAGTCACAGCCCAGTGGCTTATTAATTAGCGCCAGTCTTGTGCAAATACCTGAAGTCTGCCCCGAATCAAATATTAAATTCAGCAGATCATTAGAGGACCTCTTATTTGCCTCGCTTGGAGCCTTCGGAGAGAAAAGAGAGAAAAAAGCCATATTGTCAATCATACAAAAGACATTAAAACTTCATAGGCAGCCGCTTCATACAGTGAAAATACAGCTAGAGTACAAAAACACTACTACGTTACACTACGCGCTGCATATGGTCATGTTGGTAGAGATTGCTGGTGGGTAAGGGGGCATCAGCTACTGACTGGGATGAAGTTCAATCCTGGGGTACAGGTCCTCTTTAAAGAGAACCAGAGACGAAGCACCCTCATGTATTTTACCTTATAAATCAGTGGGAACATGACAGTAAACACCTAATCTGCTCTTTGTTTCATTGTTCTCTGTTTAATCTGACTGTTATCACCTCTAATAAGAATACCCCACTGAGCACTCAGTCTAGCTTTGCTACAGAAAGATTATAGCCGAGTCTGTCTTCTCTGGTGTCTTTTCAAGCCCAAGCCTGCCCCCTTGTGGCTCTGCTCTAATGACTCAGCTATAATCATTCCCGGCAAAGCCAGACTGAATGCTCAGTCCGGGATTCTTATCACAGCTGATAACAGACACTTTTAGCAGTGAGGATGAAACAGAGAGCATGGTAGGTGTTTTCTCTAACGTTCTTACTGATATATATGGTAAAATACACAAGGGTGCTTCGTCTCTGGTTCACTTTGAAGAGAACCTGTAGTTAAACAAAAAGGCCTCTGGGGGGATACTAACCTCAGGAGGGGGAAGCCTCAGGGTCCCAATGAGGCTTCCCCCTCCCCTGTAACTTCGGAGAATCCAGTGCTGGCTCCCCCGAAAACCTCCCCCGACAAGCACTGATTTACCCCCCCCCCCCCCCTCGATCCTACACAGGCGCACTAGCGGCTCTTCGTTTGGGTAAGGCGGATAGCCGAACCCGACCGTATCCGCTCTACTGCGCACGTGCAAAAGACTCACGTCTGTGCAGTAGAGCAGATCCGATCGGGTTCAGCTATTTCTGCCTCAAACCGAACAGAGAGCTGCTAGTGGGCCTGCGCAGTCATATTACATAAGATTTGTGACCATTTCTCACAGTCCACTGTTGTCTTTTTAGTACATTATTTTAGACTTACATTTCAGTTTAGCACATTATTTTTGCTAGTTTTGTACAATGTTGTATTTTATTAAGACTAATTGATGACATAATTGTTGCATTTATTTTATAAAATATATAATTTTATAAAAATGTATTTTATAAAAAATGAAACAATGGCTATCATTCATAAAGCATTCCCGCATGCGGTAATGCAGAAAATAGTTGACTTTACCGACCACTTAGCAAAATGTCAATTCATAAAAGCAGTTACTGCATGAAAAGCTGAAATTCCCGAGCAGTGAGGTAAATTACCAACTTGTGCGGCAATTATCTCAACACATGTCAGTAAATGTCAATTCATAAAGATTAGAGCAGGCGGTAATGGCACGGAAGAATACCGCCTGCTTTGAAGGGGTGATAAGAGAGCGATGAGAGCAAAGTTAATGTAGACTCAGAAGTAGAAGCAGTGAGATCTCCCCAGGCAGCAAGCAGCGAGAGCGGGAAAAACAAGGCTTCCCCTGAATACCTTAGGTTGTGTGTTTAACCTCTTGGGTTCCTGCTTTTAAGATGTGTATTTCACACCAGAAAGCATGGCATGTGTAAAGTTGATTGAAGTTCTTCTACGCTGTGGCAATTAAATAGATTGTTAAGAAAGACTAATAGACAGATACAGAGCAGATTCTGGGCAAGCAGAGGCAGTATAACAAAACATGCACATGTAAAGTGAAGTTGGGGATGCCTCTTTTATTGTAATGCTGTCTCTGCATGGAGAACAGGAATGTAACAAAACACTCTTTCTCATGTTACCGACAGTTAGGCTGCGGTAAATCCCCGCACTTCTATCGCAGCTGTGAAAAGGTTTATGATTTCGCACACAAAAGTCTAACATACCGAATGCGGTATTCTACCGACCAGATTTTGTTACCACACAGCCTTTTATGAATGATAGCCATTGTATTTGCCCCTTCATTGTCCTAGCAGTGTTGCTGGTTGCCACATCATGTGTATGACCAGATTTAATACCGCACCTTGCGGTCTATGGACTATCATGACTCTCTAAGGAACAGACGCGTACCTTGCTGGCAGCCGCCGACGTCAGCTCTGGACTGTCCTTGTCTCCGGTATAGTGTGCGGCTGCTCCCAGGTCGAGGGGTTTGGATTGGTTCCCTGTACGTTTGTGGCGCGTGGTGGTGGTCTCTGTGGCCTGAGTGATGTGGATATGTTTGGTGGTGACCGTCTCTTCCTCGTCTTTGAACTCTTTGGACTGCTTGGCGCGGTTGGCTTTCTTGTCCTCTTCGCTGTCGCTACAAAAGGGTGAGAACTCAAGTTTTACAAAAAGCAGACATATAGGTTGAAGGCCAATGCTTCATAAATTTAATTAATGGGCTATTTCAGCGTCTTTAAGACTTAAATCAACTCAATCTGGAAGGTACCGGTCACAGCCCATAAAAGAGGACAATATGCCCACTGAAAAGATCACTGTGCTTCTCTACTATCTCAGATACGTCTCAAAGGAATAAGTATTTTCCCTACATGAGGACATAAATCTTTCTGGCTACATATAGGAAGCTCTGGGGTAAGGGTGACCAAAAAATTGACTTTTTAGGGCAACGGGGTCTAATTTGACAAAGGGCGATTCTCTGAGGAGACACTGTGCTGGGATGTAAAGAGCCTACACAGCATGACATTTCCTTAAAGTGGATCCGAGATAAACTTTTACTCATTGCATAGTTGTGTTCCTTTCATATAGTTTATAGGGCATTCCTCAAGTCAAATACTTTTGTTTTGTTTTAATACTCCAATTCCCTATAAACTAAACAAGCCACGCCCACAGCTCCTTTTGTGCCTTGGCAGTGTAGCAAGGCCTTATGGGAGCTTAGTCTGGGCAGGAGGAGGAGAAGGTTACTAGCCAGAGATTTCAGAGGCAGAGGGGAGGAGGGAGGAGGGGAAAGGACTGAATTTACACACAGGCAAGCTGATAGCATCTCCAGCCCTCAGCCTGTGACAATGTGACAAACAGAACATGGCTGCCCTCATTGTATCACAGGAATAAATAAACTTTTGAAGTTGTTTGCAGATATGTTGTGTAAACTATCTAAACTTTAGATAAGATATATAGACAAGTTACTTGTTATAGTTCGTTTTTCATCTCAGATCCACTTTCATAGCATTATCGTCATGTCATTTAAAAGTTATAATTACCTGCCGACTCTATTCCTCCTGAAAAACCTCCCGGAAGCCCAAAGTAGTCCCGCCCCCTGCTGAACCACCACCATGGTACTTCCTATCTCAAGTAGACAAAACACAATGGGCCTGATTCACTAAGACAAAAATTGCATGCCTTAGAGTTGACATGCCTCATCAGAGTAGCATAACGAGTGCTACAAACTTATGCCTGCTAATTGGCAATGACGAGAGCTCCACTCGTCCTGCTCAGAGCCCCTGCGGGTCCAATCACTTTGAAGGACATTATCCCCACACTTTGATTGGCCCAATAGGCTATCTGTTAAGTGTCCTGTCAAGTGACAGGCAGCCTATTGGACCAACCAAAGTGTGGGGATAATTACCTTTAAAGTGATTGGACCCGCAGGGGCTCTGAGCAGGACGAGTGGAGCTCTCGTCATTGCCAATTAGTAGGCATACGTTTGTAGTGCTCGTTGTGCTACTCTGATAAGGCATGTTAACTCTGATAAGGCGTGCTATTTGTCTTAGTGAATAAAGCCCATTGTGTTTTGTCTAACTCATTGTGCTTTGTGTTAACTCTGATAAGGCATGGTAAATGATAAGGCATGTTAGTTGTCTTAAGGGGTCCATACACCTAACGATTTTCCCACCGATATACAGCAGATTCGATCACTGTGATCGAATCTGCTGTGAAATCGTTGCGCAACCGCTGACAAAACGATTGATTTGCATCCAAAATCAATCGTTCCCGTTGATTCCCATCATTACGTCCGTGCGGAAGATTTTGCTCGATCACCGGCGGGTCGGGAGTACGTCTATAGCGGTGTTCGAATGCCCGACGGAATACAGCGGCAATACATTACCTGCTCCGCAGGCACGAGTCCCCGCTCTCTCCGCTGTCCTCTTCTCCGCGCTGGGCTCCGAGTCCGGCTGGCTGCACTGAATTTTCTGTTCCGGCAGGAAGTTTAAACAGTAGAGCGCCCTCTACTGTTCCCCGGACAGGAAGTTTAGTGAAGCCTGCCGGACTCGGAGCCCAGCGCAGAGAAGACAGCGGAGACCGGGGGACTCGCGCCTGTGGAGCAGGTAATATATTGCTGGCGGGGGGCAGTGGTAGCTTCACAGATTGTGATTAGTTTCAGTACGAAATCGATTTACAATCTGTTTGCAGTAAAGGAAGCCATACGATCCCTCTCTGATCAGATTCGATCAGAGAGGGATCTATCTATTGGTCGAATCTGATGGCAAATCGACAAGTGTATGGCCACCTTTAGTGAATCAAGCACAATGTATTTTTATTATGCATGGGGGCGGGGCAACACGCCGAAAAGTGGGGCTCCAGGAGGTTTTCAGGACTGGAGCCGGCAGGTACTTATAAAACTTAAATGACAAAACGATAACGCCATTGAATGAAAATGTAATTTCAGTAGAAGTAGTAGTAGATTTTATGCTGTAAATAACCTTTTAGAGCAAATAAAAAATGCTGACTTTCATACCACTCTAAATGACAACTGCATGGGAAATCCGCCCAGCTGATGAATGTCCAAGGAACTGTTATTCCTTCCAATGTAAGCATATGAGAGAGGTGAACTGTGGCTCAACCAATCAGGAAATCTCCCGTTTCTGTATTAGCAGAGGTAGACAGGCAAGGCACGCCATTTCGGGCTGTAAAGCTGCCATATGCTGGTCCATGCTGCCAACAGATAGACACCTCCACACACTGTACATAGTTTTTCAAATAATACATATCAGCATGAAATCAATTGAAAATCTTTACGCACTGCATGCTGGGTCTCCCTGCTTCCTCTCCAGCGCTTCTTTCTGCCTCTTTATTCCTGGGGCGCCTGTGTCACCTGTCAAACACTAGAGGCTAAACCAGGCATGGGCAAACTTGGCCCTCCAGCTGTTGAGGAACTACAAGTCCCACAATGCATTGCAGGAGTCTGACAGCCACAGTCATGACTCATAAAGGCAAATGTATTGTGGGATTTGTAGTTCCTTAACAGCTGGAGGGCCAAGTTTGCCCATGCCTGGGCTCAACACTACCTTACGTGACCTCTAGAGGTCACTAGAGTTTGTGACCGGACACCGGTGCCCCAGGAGAGAAGAGACAGGGAGGAGTGCCCGCGGCGGTGGAGAGAAGGCACAGGAGCGTGCGCCAGTGGACAACCGCGTACATCGCTCCTCGCAAAAATGAATGCTGCTAGTGTCGGGCTTTCGACCTGCCACCAATTGAAATATTCAGTCTTGTGCAATCGACTGGGAATGATTTGCAGCATTGATTTATAGTACGTTCGATCAACTGACCACCTTAAAGTAAACCTGAGATGGCAATGGAGAGAAAATGTATACCGTATATACCCGAATACAAGTTGACCTTGTGTATAAGTCAACTCCAATATTCAACCCTCTTCAGCTGGAATTTTTTTTTGACTCAAGTACAAGTCTACCCAGCACAAGTTAATGGGTGCACTTGGGGCCGAGGAGGGGTTAATGATTGCACTGCATACAGTATTGCAGCCATTAACCCCTACTGTATCTTAAAGAGAATCTGTACTCTAAAATTCTTACAATTAAAAGCATACCATTCTATTCATTATGTTCTCCTGGGCCCCTCTGTGCTGTTTCTGCCACTCCCTGCTGAGATCCTGGCTTGTAATTGCCAGTTTTAGGCAGTGTTTACAAACAAAAAACATGGCTGCTAACCAGAGTGTGACAGGCTCAGAGAAGCTCAGTCTGTGACTCATACAGAGCCTGCAGGGGGCGTGGAGAGGTGTGCATAACTTCTATCCTATCACAGCAGAGCAGCACATTCCTGCCTGAGCAGACAAAGCCGGCAAAGGAAAGAAGATTAGATTAGATAACCTAGATAATACAGCCACTGTGCAACTAGGAAAGGCTGCAGTAAGAGTCTCTTTAAAGAGAATCTGTATTCACAAAATGAAGTATAAACAAACATCCCTGCCTGTTTGGGGTCATCTCCTAGCCCCCTCTGTAATATTTTTGCTACTCTCCGCTGCAATAAAGAGGGTAAAAAAACTGTTTTATAAACAGAAAAGATGGCCACCAAAACAGGAAGTACATCAGCAGAGCAGTGAACTCAGTTAATACACAGTAAATACACAGAGAATTTAGTGAGTTACACATTTAATTCAGTCTCCAGAGGTTATGTGCAAGTTTTAAAAGAGCTCTGTGTCAATGAAGCATGACAAGCTGTGTCTTGGCTCTGCACTAGTGTCAGCCTGACAGGCAGCTTCCTCCAGCTATTCTTTGTTCAGTTTATCAGTCTGTGTTTATCAGCCTCACAGATAGCAGACAAGCTGACAGTGAGAGCAGGGACATTGTCTGTGAGGAATAATCATCACAGGAGCACTGGAGGGGCTTGGAAGGAGTTAACTTGTTCACATTACTGAAGAGTTGGCAGCCTTCCAGACACAGCTGACAAATCCGACAGGGGAAAGATAAGTTGATTTATTACAGAGAAGGTGCAAGTAGAAAGTGCTGCAGTAAGCCAGAGCACAATGGAACAGCCTTAGGAACTTGTAGGATAGGAGAAATACTGCTAATATTTTTGTTACACAGTCTCTTTAAGTGCAGCCAATACCTCTCCCAGACCTCCAAGTGCTGCAATTATTCACTCCCTTTTATGCAGCCCAGTATTTCTTCTCCACCCCTTTTCTTGTTAATTGTTGTGGCCGGGACTCTCAAACCTGTTTTGTCTTGGCATTTCCTTTCCTCAAACTATAACTTACCACTGGGTAAACTGCTGCAAATGGGAATGTTACTATTAGCACACACATTACTCAGTGTGCTCAGTGTTGCCCGTGACTCGTGTATAAGTCGGTCCCTATACTTTTATGAAGTGAATCAGACCTAACTTTCTAGACTTATACTCGATTATATGCCGTACATACATGGGGCTTTCTCCAGCCCCCTTCAGGAAGATCGCTCATTCGCCGTCCTCCTGCATCTTCCCCAATCGTCGCCACTGGGGCCAACTGCGCATGCGCGGCTTGCCCCTATCACTGGGAGCTTTCTGTACATGCGCAGTACTATTGGATAGGCGGAGAACGCTCCCGGCAACAGGAAAGCGAGTGGCCAGACTGCACCTGGACCGACTGGATGGCGGCGAGGGAGCGATCAGCCTGGAGGGGGCTGGAGGAAGCCCCAGGTATGTATACATTTTTGCTCCTGCCCCAGCTCAGGTACACTTTAAACCGACACATGAGCAAAGGTTTACCAACCAAAGCGTTGTACCTCGTCCACTGGCAGTGCACCTCCGCTAATATAGGAACAAACATGATTAAACTTGTACACTTGCAGCAGTATACGGGGCTGGCAGATACTCTTCATTGAACCTGAGGCTCCCTCTTCATCTCCTGCACCTATAGCTGGCTTGCAGGAACTCCTTTGTTTATTTCCCATGTCCAGCCGTAACGGTGAATAGGCATCCTTCGGCACTGCCGCGACTCACCTGCCCCTCTCGGGGGAGTCTTCTCTGTCTTTCCGTCGGAACTTGTTAATGGTGTCATCTATGGTGCTCCCGATCTTATCGCTGATTTCCCCCAGCTTATCGCTGAATGGGAAACCCGGTTTATTCTTATCCCAGTCCTCGTCCCATTTGGATTTAGGCTCGGAGTCGTATCGGTCACCTGTGGAATATTCAGCACAAACACGTTAAAGACCCCGGCGCCCCCTTACAGTACAGAAGCGGGCCGTCACCCAGATACTCCGAGTGATTGGGCGGGAGGACGGATCGCTTGGGTCATCAGCAATGCACTCGGTGTATAGAACACCATGCTGGGCACACTGGGGATCAGAAGCGGGCCGTCACCCAGATACTCCGTGTGATTGGGCAGGAGGACGGATCGCTTGGGTCATCAGCAATGCACTCGGTGTATAGAACAACATGCTGGGCACACTGGGGATCATAACAGAGATAAACTGGACTATAAGATGCAGTGAGTTTTTCCCCACTTTTGGAGGAAAAAAGGTCAGTCTTATAGTCCAAAAAATACAGTATACCAGCATTGTCACTACTGCTGCTAGCTTCCCAGCTCTCCTGCCCCACCCCCCCTCCCCCCACCACCAATCGCTGAGGTTCTGAGCATAACATACCCCTCTGCAATCTGAATTCCTTATTTGTTTTTGGTTATCTGCTTATCGCCCTGATCAGTGATCTCTGCATTCCACTTCCTTCCTGTCTGTGCCTAGATCAGGCACCTCCTACAGACACAGAAATCAGCAGCTATGAGATTCAGATTACAGATGTATACGTAGTGCTATAAACTCAGCGATGGGTAGTATGGAGAAGTGGGGGAGGCTGGCATCCATGGCTCTTCTGTAGATGGTGTACATACTGCAGGTCAATGGGGGAAGCATTTAAAAAAAGAGTATCAACAAGCCAAAGAATCCAAAATTTGCTCGATTTTGGTACCTTGTGGATTGCAACCTAAACACCCACATTTACACCAAATAGCAGGATTGGGTGTGTTTTAACGACAATACTTTATCCTTCCAAGCTGGAAGTATACCAGATTAACGACCCCCCCAGTGGAAGCAGGAAGTATCAGAGTTAAATGAAACACACCCCACTGGAAGTAGGAAGTATTAAATGGAAGGCACCCCCTCCTGCTGTTCGGTGCTGAATGGGGGTGTTCGGGTTCTGAATCACAATGTCCCGAATTTGAACTACATTGAACTATTTGAATACAGACAGCAATGAACTGACCATTATGTACATTGCAGTGTGTTGGATTTCAATGGAGGGCCGACACTGAGCAGACCTTGTTTGTACCCCAGAGGATAGAGCCTGGAGGTCTTCAGTCACTGATGACCACATGTAAACTATGGTGTTACTGTACAAGGAGGAGAGCAAAAATATTGCCTATAATGCCCAGCTGGATGTCATCTCTTATATTCTAGTGTGGCCAATCTGAAAACACGACGACTTCTGTGTATACACCAAATTCATAGGAGCATTAGAACAGACATTGCTTGTAAGATCTGCAATTAATGCCCAATTATTGACAGCGGAAGGACAGGGAACAATGAGGGTAGAGATGGTGGTGGTGGTAGTAGTACTAGTAGAGGAGAGGTACACAGGAAGGAAGAGGAACAATGAGGGTAGAGAGATGGTGGTGGTGGTGGTGGTAGTAGTACTAGTAGAGGAGAGGTACAGAGGAAGGACAGGGAACAATGAGGGCAGAGATGGTGGTGGTAGTAGTACTAGTAGAGGAGAGGTACACAGGAAGGAAGAGGAACAATGAGGGTAGAGAGATGGTGGTGGTGGTGGTGGTAGTAGTACTAGTAGAGGAGAGGTACAGAGGAAGGACAGGGAACAATGAGGGCAGAGATGGTGGTGGTAGTAGTACTAGTAGAGGAGAGGTACACAGGAAGGAAGAGGAACAATGAGGGTAGAGAGAGATGGTGGTGGTTGGTGGTGGTAGTAATACTAGTAGAGGAGAGGTACAGAGGAAGGACAGGGAACAATGAGGGTAGAGATGGTGGTGGTAGTAGTACTAGTAGAGGAGAGATACAGACCAAGGAAGTACAAGGAACATTGAAGGTAGAGATGATGGTGGTGGTAGTAGTAGTACTAGTAGAGGAGAGGTACACAGGAAGGAAAGGGAACAATGATGGTAGAGATGGTGGTGGTGGAGGTAGTACTAGTAGAGGAGAGGGAGGGAGGAAGAATGTGGGTAGAGAGATGGTGGTGGTGGTAGTAGTACTAGTAGAGGAGAGATACAGACCAAGGAAGTACAAGGAACATTGAAGGTAGAGATGATGGTGGTGGTAGTAGTAGTACTAGTAGAGGAGAGGTACACAGGAAGGAAAGGGAACAATGATGGTAGAGATGGTGGTGGTGGAGGTAGTACTAGTAGAGGAGAGGGAGGGAGGAAGAATGTGGGTAGAGAGATGGTGGTGGTGGTAGTAGTACTAGTAAAGGAGATGTACAGAGGAAGGAAGAGGAACAATGAGGGTAGAGATGGTGGAGTGATAGTAATACTAGTAGAGGAGAGGTACACAGGAAGGACAGGGAACAATGAGGGTAGATATGGTGGTGGTGGTAGTACAAGTAGGAGAGGTACAGCAGCAGGACAGGGAACAATGAGGGTAAAGAAATGGTGGTGGTAGTAGTAGTAGTAGTAGTAGTAGTAGTAGTAGTAGAGGGGAGGGAGGGAGGAAGAGGAACAATGAGGGTAGAGAGAAGGTGGCAGTAGTACTGCTAGTAGAAGAGGTACAGATGCAGCAGCCCGGGCCTGTGTTGTACAGACGGCGGGTACGATTGGTCACCACATTAGGAGATAGCGAAAGCTCGAGCGGCATATTGCAAGGGATGACCCGGAGGGCGGTCATCAGGAGATACAGGAAACATTACTCATGGTCATGTGACAATTGCTAGCTTTTCAGATTAACCAACCAATAACGTGAGTGATCACTCAGCTGCTTGCTCATGAATAGACAGCGCTCTGATCTGATCAGACCTCCTGCAAAGCTGCCGCCTCCTCTAATTCTACTGCCTAGAAGATTGAGAATTGCTGTTTTGTTGAATTTCATGCAACAAGCAGATTCTGCCTAACTCTACCACATTATATGTCCTGACACAACCTAACAAAATACAAACCAGCACCACATCACAAACAGTGATGTCACCCTAGTGCACATGCCTGAGCAGCATGGCCAGAACCTCCGCACACTGCCACCTCATGGCTGTCTGCAGGCATTACACACATCCCCCCAGAAAGTCACGCGGTTCCCATGCTGGAAGTGACCCCAGTCTGAGGACAGGCGTTATTAAAGAGAACCCGAGGTGGATCTTCACAGGGCAGATGGGACACAGAGGCATGTTCTCTGCCTAATGACATGGCTCTGTGTCCCCCAACCACAGCTCCCTCCCCCCCGAGTTTAGTGACAAGATCTGTCACCAACTCAGAGGTAAACAGAGGGGAGAGGGATTCCCTGTTTAAAACGCCCACCAGGGGCATTCCTGCAGGGTTTCCTGAGCTGCCATTGGGCAGCTCTCTCCTCCTGGCCACGCCTCCTGCACAACAGTCTCTCAGTGCATTGTGGTGACCCAAATGTCACGCAAGTGAAAGTGGGCTATTGCGGCCCACGGGAGCGGCAGGGTGCAGTTTTTTTGTGGCTGCCTAATCCGCTCGGGTCAGATATCCTACTTTTTTTATTTTTGATTCCACCTTGGGCTCTTTTTAAAGAGAAACTTGAAGCGAAAAAAAAAAAAAATGATGATATAACGAATTGGTTGTGTAGTACGGATAATTACTAGAACATTAGTAGCAAAGAAAATATTCTCATTTTTAGTTATATAGTATTTTTTTTATAACATTGCATCATTCTCTAATATTTGCAATTTACACACTACTCAGCATTCTAAATGTTTTTTACAGAGCAGCCCAGTGACCTATTGACCTATCCTCTGGAGAGAAAAAGAAAATACAGTGACTGACAGTTGAGATAATAAGCATTAGAAGACAGAGCTCTCTGCGACTTTGAAAGTCATGGAGCTTAATGGCTCTTTTGCATAGATAACAACTGGAGTTTCGTAACTCTTCCTGTACTGGAAACAATATTAGACTTAGGTCTCTGCTCCTTATGATTTATTGCTTAGCTGTACTACACATACAAATCATTATATAATTTTTTTATTCGCTTCAGTGTCTCTTTAAAAAGGAGGCAACCCGGCATCTGGTGACGCCTATGAGTACAAGACTTCAGGTTGTCATTGCCAGCAAAGGGTTTTCAGTGTTCTTCCCAGAAATATTTTTCAGCCGGGTGGCATGAAAAAGTAGCCGGGTGGGGCGAGATGAGAGAATGCAGGGCCGGTGCTTCTGTGCTCAACTCTGCCTACAACATAGGAGGAGGTGAGCTGATGACAGCCGGGTGCTCAACAAAACTAGCCGGGTGGAGCACCCAGCTAAAAGAGGCTGGGGAGAACACTGGGTTTTCAACCAAGTACTTGAGATGAACATTTTATTTGCAGTTATTTGATTTGTCCAATTACTTTTGAGCCCTTGAGCTAAAAAACGCTTTATGTTGCCTCACATTTTGATGCAATTGTTTTGTTCACTCCATTGGATTAAAGCTGGAGGTCTGCCCTTGTTTCATTTTAAATACATGTAATATACAGAACCCACAGAGTATCAAGCGGGCAGATCGCACCTAATCCATCGGTCAGAGACCTCTCCTCTCCCTCACTGCTCCCCTAGTGGCAGTCACGTGTAGTAATCAGCACAAGACGGCACTAGGGGAGCAGTGAGGGAGAGGAGAGGTCTCTGATCGTCATGGACTCTGATGGATTAGGTGAGACCTTCCCGCTGAAACTCTGCAAAAGCGGAGGAGGAAACAGGACACTGTACCTGTAATAGACGGTCCTGGGCCAGCCCACAGCACCCCATAGAGAACACCCAAAAGGAGATCTGCCATCAGACGCTCTAATTATGGCTGTCTGCCACTGTGTTAATTGGAGCGGATTGTCTCGTGGGCAGGACCACAGCTCCCAATAGGGCCAATCCCTGCGCTCACTGAGCAACAGTGACCAGATGTTGATAGTTCACTGCTACAGAGTGCAGTGATTGGCCCCATTGGCAGCAGTGGTCCCTCCCACAAGAGCATCGGCTCCAAGTAACACACAGCGGCAGTCAGATATAATTAGAGGGTCTGATGGCAGCAGATGCAGCATATACTTGTGGGGAGACAAAAAATAATTGTATTATTCTGACTATAAGACGCAGTGACTTTTTCCCCCCACTTTTGGGAGAGAAAAAGTGCATCTTACAGTCAGAAAAATAAAGAATTTCTCTGCTAATGGTACATTTGTAAGGAGATATATATATTCTATATGTCATTTCTGTTGAATACTCGATCCAGGGACAGTTCTGGGAGTTCTCCTGCACGCGAGTTTTAGTGAAGGAACAGAATCCAGTTTCGCCTGCGTTCTTTTTCCCTGAAATGTGCTCGGAATGGTAGATCAGCTTGTTTACGGCGGCGGCTCCTGCGGCCACAAGCTGCGCTCATTACTATTTGATGCCGGCGTGGTACATCCCATGCATAATCTTCCAAATGTTTGTTTTCTAATCCTTTTCTATTAAGCTGAAGTGCTGTGAGCGGTGGGGTCAGCGCACTGCGCTCCGTGTGTCGGGGATCAGTGTTTATTCTCTAACACGCCGGGATACATGCCTCTATTACTTCCAGCGCGTCGCGCACACGCCGCTCTCCCTTCTCCCCACATAAAGAGGGAGATCGCGAGAAGCTTTCCCCGAGCTGCCAGCGTATAAAACGCCAACAAGGAGAGGCGCAAAGCCTCAGCCTGGTTTATAAAGGTCAACTATTTTATTTACAGTTCCGGCTTTAACCTCCCTGGCGGTAAGCCCGAACTGAGTTCGGGCTATGCCGCCGGGAGGCACCGCTCAGGCCCCGCTGGGCCGATTTGCATAATTTTTTTTTTGTTACACGCAGCTAGCACTTTGCTAGCTGCGTGTAACCTCCGATCGCCGCCGCTACCCGCCGATCCGCCGCTATACGCGTCGCCGCAGCCGCCCCCCCCCCCCCCAGACCCCGTGCGCTGCCTGGCCAATCAGTGCCAGGCAGCTCCGTGGGGTGGATCGGATTCCCCTTTGACGTCACGACGTCGATGACGTCATCCCGCCCCGTCGCCATGGCGACGGGGGAAGCCCTCCAAGAGATCCCGTTCTTTGAACGGGATCTCTTGATCTCTGATCGCCGAAGGCGATCGGAGGGGCTGGGGGGATGCCGCTCGGCAGCGGCTATCATGTAGCGAGACATTGTCTCGCTACATGAAAAAGAAATTTTTTTTTTTTAAAAAAACGTATTTGCTGCCCCCTGGCGGATTTTAATAAACCGCCAGGGAGGTTAAAGGGACTCCGAGCAGTGCAGAAACTATGGAAAGATGCACATCATTTTAAAGCTCTCTTTCTCCTCTTTCCAATGATATATAAACCGCCACCCTACGCCTTTTAGTTTTCGCTATTTTTGCGATTGAAATTGCCGCGGCTGCGACTTCGAGCGCGAAAATAGAGAAAACTAAAAGGTGTAGGGCAACGATTTAGGTGTCGCCAGAAAGAGGAGAAAGAGAGCTTTAAAATGATATCCATCTTTCCATAGTTACTTGTATTACACAGGGCGACTTTTTGTCAAAGTCAGCAGCTGCATTCAGCAGAAAAAGTCCCCCTGTGTAATACAATGTAACTATGGAAAGATGGATATCATTTTAAAGCTCTCTTTCTCCTCTTTCTGGCGACACCTAAATCGTCGCCCTACGCCTTTTAGTTTTCTCTATTTTCGCGCACAAAGTCGCAGCCGCGGCAATTTCAATCGCGAAAACTAAAAGGTGTAGGGCGGCGGTTTATATATCATTGGAAAGAGGAGAAAGAGAGCTTTAACATGATATGCATCTTTCCATAGTTTCTGCACTGCTCGGAGTCCCTTTAAAAACGTTTTTTTTTTTTTTTTTTTTTTTTGTAATATTAATTTATAAATGATTTAGTCAGTGTTTGCCCATTGTAAGATCTTTCCTCTCCCTGATTTACATGCTGAAATGTATCACTGGTGGTGACATCTTTAGTCCTGTCAGGTGCAGCTCTGCAGAATGTTTGTTTGCTAATAATTCCGAAGCCAGTGCAAAGTATACCCGGGCTCCCTGAATGGCTGCAGGAGGAGAATTCCACAAAGCTAAAACGTCCGCTGTGGGAATCGCTGTGCACAGACCTCCGGCGGCTACCACGAGTTCAGCTCGGGGATACCGCTCCTGGCATGTTTTTCCTACCGAGCTGAATTCGTAATTATCGCTAAGGAGGAGGTTATAGTAAAGCACAGAATTTGGTAACATTTGAAGGTAATGTGATGCAGCCACACCGGGTGAGTAACCAGCGCTGTATAAATCAAGCTATATTGTCACATGACTGAGCGTTGAGAGGACATTGGCCAGTCTTCCGTTGCAGTATGCCCACGCAATGCCAAGCTATGATCAGAGTGATTAGCCAGCACCCCCTGTCATGTACAGCACACGCACCGTATTCGCTGTATCGGAACCCCCCGGCGGTGTCTGAGGACACGCCCACGTATTTGTCTTTGTTCTTCTTGGCCTTCTTGCGTTCTTCTCGAAGGCGGTCGTCGTCCTGGACAAACTCCACCATTTCCTTCACCTTCTGCCGGATGTTGATGCCCTGGTCTTTACCGTTCTCGTCTGCGGGATGGAGAACGTTGTAAGAAATAAACATGAAGCACGAATGGCATTTCTGACAACACATCACATTCCTAAAATCTCTTTTAAGCAGACTTGAACTCAGAACTTCTGCTCTAAAAGACAAGCAACAGCATAATAACCTTTAAAGAAAAACATTTCTTTGTTACAGCTGATACAAACCCTGCAATAAATCTGCAGTGTGTCTACTTCCTGCTTTCATGGAAGCAGACGTATTGTTAACATCCTGTGTTTACAAATTACCTGCTCTGCCGAGGCAGTTAGTTGACAGAGCTGAGAGATCAAATTACGCTTGTGATTAGTCACAGATGAGGGGAATTAGACAGGATAAACTCTCTAAATACATACAGGGTGGATTGCTCAGTCTATGCTCTCCTCCTGTCCAGTGCAAAGTCCACTTTAAAGGATACCCGAGGTGACATGCGACATGATGAGATAGACATGGGTATGTACAGTGCCTAGCACACAAATAACTATGCTGTGTTCCATTTTTTTCTTTCTCTGCCTGAAAGAGTTAAATATCAGGTATGTAAGTGGCTGACTCAGTCCTGACTCAGACAGGAAGTGACTACAGTGTGACCCTCACTGATAAGAAATTCCAACTATAAAACACTTTCCTAGCAGAAAATGGCTTCTGAGAGCAAGAAAGAGATAAAAAGGGGAATTTCTTATCAGTGAGGGTCACACTGTAGTCACTTCCTGTCTGAGTCTGGAATGAGTCAGCCACTTGCATACCTGATATTTAACTCTTTCAGGCAGAGAAAGAAAAAAGGAACACAGCACAGTTATTTGTGTGCTAGGCACTATACATACCCACGTCTATCATGTCTCATGTCACCTCGGGTATCCTTTAACAAAGGCTGAGACGAAAGGAGAAAAGAATGGATACTTACCTGGGGCTTTCTCCAGCCCGAAGTACTCCGCCTGGGCTCCGCGTGCCCCCATTGCATTCCCCTTGTCAGGAGCGTGCTGCGCCTGCGCACGTAGTGCTGCGCAGACACTTCCAGCGATGGGGGCGGGCACGCGGCCGGACCTTGCATGTGCCATACAGCATGACTGTGCAGACTGGAACCTTTTTACGGGGGGAGATTGCAGACTAACAGAGCCGCCCGGGAGGAAGAGGAGTACATAAGTGCTGGAGGAAGCTTGAAGTAAGTAATCCCATTCTTTTTCCTTTCCTCTCAGGTACTCTTTAAATAATTTCCTTCTTAATAGCGAAATCTAAAGTAGAAATAAATGCGCTTGGCTATCAACGAGTTAAAGGCTACCCGAGGTGACAAGTGACATGATGAGACAGACGTGTATGTACAGTGCCTAGCACACAAATAACTATGCTGTGTTCCTTTTTTTTTTCTTTCTATGCTTGAAAGAGTTAAAGCGGACCCAAACCAAACATTTTTTTTTAATTAAAAATATTTAGTTGCACCACTCTAACACATACAAAGATAAATAAACACTCCTTCAAACCTATGAGCATTTCAGTGCATGCTTTTCACCCTCCTATTTTAATAACTAGGGTTATCCTGGGGGCAGCCATTAGCAATTCCTACATTGCTGGACACCACAGTTTGCCGGATTGTGTCCGGCAATTTGAAAGGGAGGGAGGGGTTCCTACAATAAATGTAAAATATTTTATATTTGTCATCATGCAACCGAAAAAAGGCTGCTATTTATTATTATTATTTAGAAAATAGATTTTATTTCTGAAATCTTGTATTTGTAATTTGGGTCCACTTTAAATATCAGGTATGCAAGTGGCTGACTCAGACAGGAAGTGACTACAGTGTGACCCTCACTGATCAGAAATTCCAACTATAAAAAACTTTCCTAGCAGAAAATGGCTTCTGAGTGCAGGAAAGAGATACTTCAACGAATGTGTCATTGAGCAAAAACAATAAAACAGTAAAAACTTTGTAAATTTAAACGTAAACTAAAACTGTGGAATATCTTAAAAAGTCATTTTAAGGAGATGGAAGATAGATACAATCGTTTATTTCATTAGTGTATCTTCACCTCGGGTGTCCTTTAAAGACAGAGCCAGGAAAAATAAACAGGATATTTCACAACTCTCCAAACCTTTTGCTCATTATGACGACTACGCTCCTGTCCCCATTACAGACGCGGCGCGGCACAAAGAGCCAATTTCAAGCAAATTAGCGTGCTTTACAGGGCAGGCGACACACGGCGCTCTCCGGCGGCTCCTAATTGCAGATAACCTGGCTTGCGATACACCCAGCCGCTTCCGCGGAGCTGAATAATATCGCTGTCGCCGCCTCCTCTCTCTAAACAAACGCTCTTTCCTCCCCATTTGAATGCATTCATAACACACACAGCCTGTGCTTTTCCTCTGCACTGTAAATACGGCGCGGCGCGGGCTGCAGGGAGAGCAGGAAAGAAGAGACTGAGCTTCAAACGGCCGCGCTTGTGTGTTGGAGGGCCGACCTTTTTCCTGGTGTATAATTAAAGCGCAGCCTTTTCTTCCTGCCGCCACAGGGGACCAGCCGCTGGCGCATATTTTAATATAAACCCGGGCCGCTCGTGTTGTGCCGGCTTGTGTTGTTATTAGCTTCCTCCTCTCGGCAAAAGTTCTTGTGCGCGCTAATTAATACTCTAGGGCCCCGCGTCTCGGAATCGGTTCTTCACACAGCCCGGAGCGCCTCGGTCCCAATTAGGCCCCGGCAGCCTGTGAAGACGTTCGGGTGACTGACAAGCCCGACAACTACTTTAATTTGCCCCCCCCCCCCCCTCTTCTTTCTAATACTCACCTACAAAGTGGTAATTTTCCAAGGATCGCAAGTCGTAAATGTGCTCCCTGGCGCTGGTGACGACCCGCTCCGATCCGTTCCGTATGAGGTAGGCCAGCAGCAGCAGAGACTGGAGAGAGAGAGGAGACATGGAAGAATCACATTGTTTCTACACCCGGGAAACCAATTATATAATGATACAATCAGAAGTCATTAACCCTTCAACCACCGCAAGAGGAAAAAATAGAAAAATTAAAATGACAGCGGATACAAATCCTGCAATAAATATGCAGTGTGTATATTTCCTGCTTCCGTGGAAGCAGACAGATTGTTAACATCCTGTGTTTACAAATTAGCTGCTCTGTGGTGGCAGCAGAGATTCCTGAGCGGACACACCTGAGAGATCAAATTACGGGGTTAATTAGTCACAGATAAGGGAGAATTCGACTGTCTAAACTCTCTAAATACATACAGGGTGCATTTCTCTGTTTTCCTTCTGTCCCGTGCAAGAGTTCAGGTCCCTTTTAATGTACCACTATTGGGAAAATTTTGTAAGGATTAAAGTGGTCTGAAAGTCAGCATTTCTACTCGGCTCTAAAGCCCAATCTACACGATAGGATTCTTTGTACGATTCAATTACGATTCTATTTACGATTCGATTAAATCCAACATGTCCGATCGGGATTCGATTCAATTCGATTTGCCATTGTTTTGCAATTGCAAATCGAACTGAATCGAATCCTGATCGGACATGTCGGATTTAATCGAATCGTAAATAGAATCGCAATCGAATCGTACAAAAAATCGTATCGTGTAGATTGGGCTTAAAAGATTCCTCACAGCTTGAAGGCTACTAACCCCCAACATTTTTTAGCAGAGCATCACTGAAATGCTTAAACAAAGCACTTTGTCCTGCTATTCAGCTTCAATCCGCATCCAACTAATGATAACAGTATCTTTGTTTACATACCAATGTTGTTACAATGTGTGTACACAGTCTAACAAGTGAAAAGGAGCTCTCTGTGCTTCAGGCACACACACAGTTCAGAGTAGCTCATTAAAAGAGGTTAATATATAATAAAAAGCAGTTTGAATAAAATGCAATGGCAGCTTTCAGGGCAAGATAAATTACACTTTGGAAACTTGTAATTTGTAAATAGACAATATTACTTATGCACAAAAGCAAATATGATAACTGTATGAGTAATAAAAAGTAGGAAAACATTTTTATTGAATGTTATGTTGGAGTTTCAGACCACTTTAAGACACATACATAAAAACATAAGCTAAAAGGTTTTGGACTAGTCCATCTCCTCATGGGGGTATTCTCAACGTTTCCTTTATCTTTTTACAAAAAGCACTGCGCACACACACACAACACACACAACACACTATACATACACACACAACACACAAACAACACACAACACACTATACATATACACACAAACACACACACAACACACACCACACACACACTTTTCAAAATTGGGCCCATATGCAATTCACTTTTTCTCCTGAGTTTACTCCTGGGTGATATTTTAAAATTTGTTAATAAAATATCTTTTAAATCACCAGCAAGCAAGAAAATACACAAAATAATTTTGGTAGGACTTTTTCACCAACTTTTAGGTACTTTTTCAATTGTAAAGTGCTTAAAGCAGATCTGAGATGAAAAACTAAACTATAACAAGTAACTTGTCTATATCTCTTATCTAAAGTTTAGATAGTTTACATAGCAAATCTAGCTGCAAACAGTTTCAACATTTTATGATTATTTATTCCTGTGATACAGTGAGGGCAGCCATGTTCTGTTTGTCACATTGTCACAGGCTGAGGGCTGGAGATGCTATCAGCTTGCCTGTGTGTAAATTCACTCCCCTCTCCTCCTCCCTCCTCCCCTCTGAAATCTCTGGCTAGTAACACCTCCTCCTCCTCCCGCCCAGACTGAGCTCCCATAAGCCCTTGTTCCAAGGCACTTTGAGCTGTGAGCGAGGCTTGTTTAGTTTATAGGGAATTAGGCCTGGTGCACACCAAAAACCGCTAGCAGATCCGCAAAATTCTAGCAGATTTTGAAACGCTTTTTCTTCTTTTTCTATAGCGTTTCAGCTAGCGTTTTGCGGTTTTGTGTAGCGGTTTTGGTGTAGTAGATTTCATGTATTGTTACAGTAACGCTGTTACTGAACAGCTACTGTAACAAAAACGCCTGGCAAACCGCTCTGAAGTGCCGTTTTTTAGAGCGGTTTGCGTTTTTCCTATACTTAACATTGAGGCAGAAACGCATCCGCAATCCAAGATCTGCAGCAGCCCGGGAGTATGCGTTTCTGCAAAACGCCTCCCGCTCTGGTGTGCACCAGCCCATTGAAATACATTACCCTAGCGGATCCGCACCCGCAAGCGGATCGCAAACCGCAGCAGAACCGCTCTGGTGTGCACTAGGCCCTAGAGTATTAAAAAAAAGTATTTGGCTTGAGGAATGCCCTATAAACTGTATGAACGGAACACAATTATGCAATGAGTAAAAGTTTATCTCGGATCTACTTTAAAAAGTTATTTTTTTTAAAAACCTGTAACTTTAAAAAAGTTCCCTGGGGAGTACTTACTTTGGGAGGGGGAAGCCTCTGGATCCTAACAAGGTTCCCCCCGTCCTCCGGTGTCCCGGCAATTCGGTGTTACCGGAGTAGTAGCTCTTCGTTCGGGCTGAGGTGGAAATAGCAGTGCCTGCTTATATCCGTTCTACTGCCAGGCGCGAGTTCTTTGTGCCTACGCAATAGAGCGACTCGATCGGGGTTCGGCTAGTTCTGTCTAGCCCGAACAGAGAGCCGGTAAGTAAATATTGCCTGTCGCTTGTCAGCTTTGTTGCGGTTTTGGGGGAGCCAGCGCTGGATTCCCCCCAAGCTACAGAGGATGGGAAAGCCTCATTGGGACCCTGAGCCTTCCCCCTCTCAAGGCAAGTATCCCCCAGAGGGTTTTTTTTTTTGTTACAGAGTCTCTTTAAAGGGAACCAGAGATGAAGCACCCTCATGTATTTGACCATATATATCAATGGGAACATGACAGTAAACACCTACTCTGCTCTTTGTTGCATTCTTCTCTGCTAAATCTGCCTGTTATCAGCTCCCTGACGGAGCATTCAGTCTAGCTTTGCCCGGAATGATTATAGCCGAGTCATTATAGCAGAGCCACAAGGGGGCAGGCTTGGGCTTGAAAAGACACCAGAGAAGACAGACTCAGCTATAATCTTTCCTAGCCAAGCTAGACTGAGTGTTCAGTTGGGGATTCTTATCACAGCTGATAACAGGCAGATTTAGCAGAGAAGAATGCAACAAAGAGCAGATTAGGTGTTTACTGTCATGTTCCCACTGATATATATGGTAAAATACATGAGGGTGCTTCGTCTCTGGTTCTCCTTAAAGAGGAGCTGTCAGCCATACTATCTCAGAAAAAAAACACATATATAAGTAAATACTTGCTCTATTTACATAACATATGTATTGCACTGTCCACGTTTTGATTTTAGTGATTTTTCTACAGTAAAAAAAAAAGGAGCAAAATGCTTCTTAACATTTCCCATCTTAACGGTGGCTATTTTGAAGCCAATCCTGATGTCATTTTCTCCCTTACTCTTCCCTGCCCGATTTGCCCACCCTTCACTATAGAACGTGTATGGTCTCAACATGAGAAATATTGGCCAATCTGAGAGGAACAGAGGTGTGGGAGGGGAAACCAGGAGGGAAAGAGTCTTCAGCCAATCAGGCTGCATTAGTTAAGACTGAGGGGAAGCAGAGAAGCAAAAAAAAGGACATCCCAGCATGCCCTGCAACTTCCTTTTTGTGTACCAAATAAGAGTCAGGTAAACTGGGGAATGATCATTTATCAACAAGAAAAGTAATAGAGATTTTAACTTTTGTATTGCTTGGTGTAATGATCCGCTTAGCTGGCTGCACAGGCAGACAGCTGTTTGACCATTATTCTAGTCTGTGGGCTGCAGGTCTCTGGAAAGAGACCTGTCTTTTCTTTGCAAGTTTCTGATCTGCTCTGCTGCTGAGGAATTTGCATACATTGGTTATGCAAATCACCCAGCTAACTTCTTTGTAGGCTGGCAGTATAAAGAGCTATGTTTCCCAGAGTCCTTTGCTGGTCATCCTTCATGGTTTGTTGAAACACTCCTTGAGTGTCAGCCCTGCTATTGCTTGTTAAAGTTATCTTAGAGTAATTCTTGGGACTGCACTAGGCAGCTTCCCTAGTGCAGTTAGCTTGCTATCTGTTTTGTCTGTATTGCCTCTCTGTTGCAATTGTCCTGTCACCAACGGTGGTTGTCAGGAAATCGTTCTGTCTGTCTGGGGTGCTAACCAGAGCAGCGGTCGCTACTGGTAGCCCCTTCTGTTAATCTGTCTGTCTTGTTTGGATCGCACTAGCCTCTAGCGGTTGCGGCTGTGGATCCTTCTGATCTTTCTTCTTGGAGTATAGCTGGAGCAGCGGTTGCTCCCTGCTATCTCATCTGTCTGTCGTGCTTGGATCGCACTAGCCCCTAGCGGTAGCGGCTGTGGATCCTTCTGATCTGCTTTCTTGTCCCTGTACCCGGATCGCACTCGCTCTGGCAGAAAGAGCAGTGGATCTTCCCTAGCCTGTTCCTGAACTCGGGTCGCACTCGCTCTGACGGAAAGAGCAGTGGATCTTTCCTCTCGTATTCCTGTTTTCCGTTTGTCTGTCTTGTCTGATACGAGCGCTCGGTGAGGTAACCGTTAAGCAAGCGCTCACGTTCTTTGTTTCGTGTTTGTCTGTCGGTGGTTAGTTAGGCGTGTCTGTCTCTGTTGCACTTAACGTGCGGAGATCGCGCTGTAAACGCCTTCGCTGTTGCGAATGAGTCCGGTGTCTGCGTTTAGCTAGCGTTTGTTATTTTCGCATTGTCGTTTGCTGTGCCTTTGCTACTCTTGTGTTCTGTTCTGATCCGTCTTGTGTCACTTCTGGCGATCACCTCTCTCGCGATCATACTTTGTTTCTGCGAATGTGTGTTCACCGTCGCTAGGTGGCGACTAGATTGGGGAACACACATTTAGTCTTTCTCTATGCTCTTCTCTTTAAGGGCTATCTAAGCCCTACCCGGTTGCAATTCAGAGACTTCTCATCTGGCGCCTGTGGCAGCACGGAGACCTTGCTCCTCTGCGCTCCACAGCTCCACCTGCCGGTGAGAATTTCCCTCTACTGGTGCTTGCACCAAAGCTGGGCTCCCCCCTTCATATGCTTGTGGAGGATTTCCGCCGTGCCGTACCACGGAAATTATTCCGCATTCGTTACACTTGGTTAGCATCCTTATTACTTGTTTACCAGATCAAAATAAAGAATTGACTTTTGATTTTATGCCAGACAGTTACACTTTAAAGAGAATCTGAAAATGATCTCCTAGGAGATAACTTAAGAGAAAAGTTAATGGCATATGGGCCTTGGACTGAGCAACTGTCGTTCAGTAAGTACTTTGGAAGATAAATCCTTGATGAGGAGATGGTATAAATAAATTTATAATGCATTTTATTTTGGATCAAATCTAAATCTACATTTTATGCTTATGAATTTTAAACCTACATTTTTGCGATTGCAGCCCTTTATAGCTGAGTGCCAGACAAATGTAAAGACCTGCTGATGAAATAAAGGTGTATTTTTTTCTATGGCTTTTTTTTCCTCACGAGCACGGGAGCGCGCACGTGCACAGCGGCAGCAGCACTGTTTGACTTATAAAAACAACCTGGAGCCTTTAACCTCCTGAGCGGTATGGACGAGCTCAGCTCGTCCATCACCGCCGGAGGCTGCCGCTCAGGCCCTGCTGGGCCGATTTTCCTCAAATAAAAAGCAGCACACGCAGCCGGCACTTTGCCAGACGCGTGTGCTGCCTGATCGCCGCCGCTCTGCGGCGATCCGCCGCGAGCAGCGGCGAAAGAGGGTCCCCCCAGCCGCCCGAGCCCTGCGCAGCGGGACCAATCAGTTCCGGCCAGCGCTAAGGGCTGGATCGGAGGCGGCTGACGTCAGGACGTCGGCTGACGTCCATGACGTCACTCCGCTCGTCGCCATGGCGACGAGGAAAGCCAAACAAGGAAGGCTGCTCATTGCGGCCTTCCTTGTTTATTCTGGGCGCCGGAGGCGATCGGAAGAACGCCTCCGGAGCGCCCTCTAGTGGGCTTTCATGCAGCCAACTTTCAGTTGGCTGCATGAAATAGTTTTTTTTTAATTAAAAAAAAACCCTCCCGCAGCCTCCCTGGCGATCTCAATAGAACGCCAGGGAGGTTAAGAGGCTCTAGCAGGACATTTTTTTTTATAAATCTGGTTGTCATTAAGTGGTTAATTTTTTTATGAGCTATGGTCGCTCGCCATCATTTGCCTACAGGAAGCTGCTTACTCAGATGCATGCTGGGAAAGGAGGTCACCATCTGTTACCCTCCCTGGCATTCAATTTCTGCTGGATTTTAGTGCAAAAAATGGTTCAATTAATTTTTTATGAAATTTTTTCCTGTAACGTAACAAAATGTGTCCAGCAAGGGTCTAGTATACTTTTTTTTTTTTAAGTAAAATAAACGTTTCAAATACAAAATCATGTCAAAGAATACATTTTCCCTTTCTGCCAGGCCACAGTTTCCCCACTCTTCAGCTTTTTGGCAGCAAAACAAAGTTTCTGGCATGCAAATTTTTGCATGCAGTTATCCGGAGCATGTGAAAATTTGCATACATCAAATTGTGTTCACCGGTGTCTTACGTGGTGGTTAATCAAACTTGGAGCATCCAGGGTCGCCTTAAAGGAGTTCTGTGGGGGGTTGTGGAAGAGAAAAACGGACACTTACCTTGGGCTTTTATCAGCCCGGTGCAGCGGTAATGTCCCACGCCGTCCTCCTCCCATCTGCCGTTCTCCGCCGCCGGCCCCGGTCTAAGCGGCATGGGATCCAACTGTGGCTGCGCTAGAGTGGCCGCGCACCCGCTCGCTTCCGCCTGCGTCATCGGAAGCTTACTGCGCAAGCGCAGTACAAGGCTCCGTTGTACTGCGCCTGCGCAGTAAGCCCCAGATGACGCGAGCGGAGGCACGTCTGTATGTCAGACGAATAATAGCCCGGTGCCGGCTGCGGGGAACGGCGGATGGGAGCAGGACGTCGTGGGACATTACCGCTGCATGGGGCTCATAGAAGCCCAAGGTAAGTGACAGTTTTTCTCTTTAGAAACCCCCACAGAACCCCTTTAAACGACGGTAAAAATTGGTACTGGAATGCTGCGTTTTGCATTACTCCCACATTCCTGCTCCTCACTTATTGGCTGAGGGCAGTTCAGTGTGAAGCTGCTGAAATCTGATCTATGCTTTGCTCACATGCTTACAAAGCAAGCTAGATAGGACAGTGCAGATTCTAGGAGAAAAAAAAGGGAGGAAAAGAAATCAGGATTGGCTTCAGTTAGAGGGAATCAAGATGGCAAATGGCAGGAACAGAATTCTCTTTATTTACTATATAAAATTCACTGAAATCGAAACATGGACAGTGCAATACATCTGCTATGTAGGTAGAACAAGCAGTTATCTACTATATGTATAAACACTATATGTGTTTGTTTTTCCTGACATAGTATGGCTTTTAAGAATCTCTGGTAGATTTTGGTGTTGGGTGGGAGTAAAGAAGGGAGAAACCGTAGAAAGAATTGAACTTTATCCCCATCAGTAGCCGATACCCCCTTTCCCATGAGAAATCTCTCCACTCACAGCAGAGACATAAGAGATGGACTGATCTGCCCAGAAAATGCTCTTAACTTAAATAACAAGAACATAGATCGCCCAACTTGAAAAGCCTTTAAAGTTTGCTTGTTTTTCTTTTTTTTCTTCTTTTTTTTTTAAAGAAATGCTGGGAAAAAAAAGTAGTTACCAAAAATTCAAAGTCTGCTACAGTCAGTCCTTCAGATTAGTGGTAGGGAGGCTTCCATGCACAAAACAAACCAGAGGGGAATGCTAGTAATAAAAGGGGAGAGCCTGGATGAGGCCGGCAGCTAATCCTCAGAAGAGAGTCTGGATGTAGAACTAGTATGTGTAAAGGCATTAAATATTAACAAGTACAGCTCTCAGGGGAGCGCAGTGCGAGCGAGTGTACGCTGCACCCTGCAGTCAGCATGCCCAGCCGCCCGCTCCCTTCTGCTGTGTAACATACATCAAACCGAAGAATGTGTACACATGGACGCCCACCACCGCATATCATACATCAAACCGCAGAGCCTGCGTGTGTACACATGGACGCCACTGCATAACATACATCAAACCGCAGAGCCGCATGTGTACACATGGATGCCACCGCATATCATACATCAAACTGAAGAATGTGTACACATGGACACCACCGCATAACATGCATCAAACTGAAGAATGTGTACACATGGACACCACCACATAACATGCATCAAACTGAAGAATGTGTACACATGGACACCACCACATAACATGCATCAAACTGAAGAATGTGTACACATGGACACCACAACATACCGTATATACTCGCATATAAGCCGACCCGCATATAAGCCGACCCCCCAACTTTTCCCTGAAAAAACAGGGAAAAATGATTGACCCCCATATAAGCCGGGGGTAGGAAATGCTGGATTGGTGCAGCCCCCCAGTGTGTCCCAATATAGCTAGTATAGTGCCCAGTATAGGTAGGTAGTGTCCAGTATAGCTAGTATAGTGCCCAGTATAGCTAGTAAAGTGCCCAGTATAGCCAGTATAGTGCCCAGTATGGGTAGGTAGTGCCTCAGTTTAGCTAGTATAGTGCCCAGTTTAGCTAGTATAGTGTCCCAGTATGGCTAGTAAAGTGCCCAGTTTAGTTAGTATAGTGCCCAGTTTAGCCAGTATAGTGCCCAGTTTAGCCAGTATAGTGCCCAGTTTAGCCAGTATAGTGCCCAATTTAGCTAGTATAGTGCCCAGTTTAGCTAGTATAGTGCCCCAGTATGGCTAGTAAAGTGCCCAGTTTAGCCAGTATAGTGCCCAGTTTAGCCAGTATAGTGCCCAGTTTAGCACCCAAGTATGGCTAGTAAAGTGCCCAGTTTAGCCAGTATAGTGCCCAGTTTAGCTAGTATAGTGCCCCAGTATGGCTAGTAAAGTGCCCAGTTTAGCCAGTATAGTGCCCAGTTTAGCTAGTATAGTACCCAAGTATGGCTAGTAAAGTGCCCAGTTTAGCCAGTATAGTGCCCAGTTTAGCTAGTATAGTGCCCCAGTATGGCTAGTAAAGTGCCCAGTTTAGCCAGTATAGTGCCCAGTTTAGCCAGTATAGTGCCCAGTTTAGCTAGTATAGTACCCAAGTATGGCTAGTAAAGTGCCCAGTTTAGCCAGTATAGTGCCCAGCATAGGTGGGTAGTGCTCCCCCCCGCGGCCGCCGCTGCTGCTATTACCTTGTTAGACAGCGGCCGCTTCCTAATCCGCGTTCCTCTTCTTTCTCAGAGTGTATCACAGCAGCGCGCCCGGCGCTGCTGCTGTGACGATGCAGGGGGCAGGAAAGAGCGCGACTCCCTATAGCGGCGATCTGTATCGCCGTTACCAAGGGAACCGCTCTATCCTGCCCCCTGCATCGTCACAGCAGCAGCGCCGGGCGCGCTGCTGTGATACACTCTGAGAAAGAAGAGGAACGCGGATTAGGAAGCGGCCGCTGTCTAACAAGGTAATAGCAGCAGCGGCCGCGGGGGGAGCGGGGAGGGGGGGGGGGAGCGGGGCGCGGACCACCCGACCACCCACCACTAGACCACCAGGGAAGACTCGCATACAAGCCGACCCCCCAACTTTTGACCCCCTTTTTGGGGGTCAAAAATTCGGCTTGTATGCGAGTATATACGGTAACATACATCAAATGACGGAGCCTGCGTGTGTACACATAAACGCACACGCCACTGCATAACATAACAGGGCTGTGGAGTTGGCACAAAAATCCTCCGACTCCTCAGTTTAGGATTCCACCGACTCCAAATCCTCTATTTTGCATATTACAATCTTGTTGATTGAAAGTATGTAAAATAAAATGCATCTCTTAACTGCCAACATTGAGGAATTTTAAAATACAACTGAAGCGAGAGGGACATGGAGGCTGCCATATTTATTCCCTTTTAAACAATACCAGTTACCTGGCTAGCCGGCTGATCTTCTGCCTCTAATACTTTTAGTCATAGACTTAGGCCTCGTTCACATCATACGCGTTTCCGTGCACATTTGGAAGCGCGCATGACGTGGTAACATGCAAGAACGGCAGAAGGGTATAGACAGCCCTTCTGCCGTTCACATCGTACGCATTGCATTTTGATCACACGGCCATCTGCGCTGCATAGATGTGAACGAGGCATAACACTAGTCCTTGGTAAGAGTACTTGTAAAAGGTACAGACAGGAACAAAGAACATCTATCAGGCCCTAGGCAATGTAAGTGTGGGTACATGTAAGAGTGATGTGCAGGTACTCTGCAGGGGAATGAGGAGATTCTTCCTCTATTACACATTCTTCATGTACAATCTGAACCAGGTTTATGAGTGATAGACAACACCTCTGTGTTCAATGTGCACAGCATTCTCAGAGGATACCCTGCAGCTCTGTGGGGAGTGCATATGTAGAGTATAGTACTAGTACTGTGTAACAAAGTAAACCTGAGACAGATGAAAGTTTTATACATACCTGGGGCTTCCTCCAGCCCCCTTCAGGCTAATCAGTCCCTCGCTGTCCTCCTCCGCCACCTGGATCTTCTGCTATGGGTCCAGGTACTTGAGCCAGTCAGGCATTTTTTCCGACTTCAGGTACCCAAAAACTTCTCCGACTCCTCAGCCCTGTAACATACATCGAACCGCAGAGGCGCGTGTGTACACATGGACGTACAAACCACAGCAGAAATATTTATAATGTACTAAAGCCTGCGTGTGTACACGTGGACGCACAGACCACACGTGGATGTATACCCCTGACGCCAGCAAGACGCTGAAACCGGTCAGGTTGAGAGCGGGCAAGATCCTTGCATATTGATTTGGTGAAGTGTATGAGTATCACTGCGTTGGGAAGCGGTGATAGCCAGTGGGTCCTAAAGCAATCGGGACCCACAGAAGTGAGTACAATTTTTCTGTTTTACTACTTCTTCTACTACTATTTTATATTAAAGGGGCACTATAGCGAAAAATTTAAAATATGTGCAAACATAGATAAATAAGAAGTATGTTTTTCCAGAGTAAAATGAGCCATAAATTACTTTTCTTCTATGTTGCTGTCACTAACAGTAGGTAGTAGAAATCTAATAGAGGCGACAGGTTTTGGACTAGTCCATCTCTTTTTGGGGGGATTCTCAGGGATTTATTTATTTTCAAAAGCACTTAGTGAATGGCAGTTGCTCTGTCACACTGCCAAACAACTGTGTAGTGAGCAGGGAAGCTGGCCAGCATCATTGTTTAAATGCTTTTTAGGAAATATCTTTATAAAGAATAAAAGTCCTGCTGTGAATCCCCTATGAAGGAATGGACTAGTCCAAAACCTGTCACTTTTGTCAGATTTCTACTAACTACTGTAAGTGACAGCAACATAGGAGAAAAGTAATTTATGGCTCATTTTACGCTGGAAAAAAGCACTTCTTACTTGTCTATGTTTACATATATTTTAAATTTGACAATTTTTCACCATAGTGCCCCTTTAAAAGCTGGATTGAATTATTTGAGACTGAGGGAGTCCCTGTCTCTGTTTATGCCTCCCTGTGTACCTGGATGTGAGGTACTACTCAGCATTCTAAATGTTTTTACAGAGCAGCCAGTGATATATTGACCTGTCCTCTGGAGAGAAAAAGAAAATACAGTGACTGACAGTTGAGATAACAAGCTTCAGAAGGCAGAGCTCTCTGCGACTTTGAAAGTCGTGGAGCTCAATGCCTCTTTTGCATAGAGAACAACTGGACTTTAACTCTTCCTGTACTGGAAACAATATTAGACTTCTGTCTCTGCTCTTAATGTTTTATTTCTTAGCTGTACTACACATACAAATCATTATATCATAATTTTTTTGTGGGGGCTATCTGTATTTAACACACACACAGAAATGTAGCACATACCAATACTGTTAGGAACACAAACTACATGGTTGACTTGCAGTGTAAATGTGGAAGCTGCCCAAACTGTAGTAGCCCACAGCAATAAAATCGCTCTGCCATTAAACAAATTCTTCTGTGGCTTCTGCGGGGGGGGGGGGGGGGGAATGGGGGCTGTATCTGCACCCTGGTCACTGGCTTAATAACCAGACAGAGAGGCTCTAGTTTATCAGAAATGACACCAGCAGCTGCCTGTAGGGCATTACCTTGTACACCCGACGCCAGTTCTTCTTGTTATCCTTCAGCATCCTTGTCCACAACATGTTCATCAGCTCTGGGAACTGCTCATACATGAACGTCGACCTGCAATAGAGATCACAGTGCATTACTCCGCTGCACTTATCCTAAACGGCCTCTAGATGGCAGAAGTAAGCTTGAAGGCGTTCTACCAAGCTAACCAATAAATAAAAGGGTGAAATAATCCTCTACTGGTTACACAGATGTATTTCTGATGTGCAGTACAGCATAATCGGTGTAGAAAAGTTGGATTCTAAGGCCTGATTCACATCTGCATTATTTTTGCGGAGCCGGCCATCTGGATACAGGAAAACGGTCCATTTTTACAGCCAGTGTGCTGTAAAACGTTTTCGTTGGTTTCTTTTTTGCTGCAAAACCTTCCGTTTCCGTCCCGCTGAGCGAAACAGTCAGGAAAATTAGTTCCCGCTGCATTTTTTTGTCCGTTCAGCAGAACGGAAACTGGAACCGTACGGCTGAATCCGCAGCTAAAAGCGAATATGAACCGGGCTGAACTGCGCACATGTAGTTGGCACAAAATATTTGGTGTTCAGCATAAATGGGCGATTTTTGAAATCCTGTAGGCAAAATCACATGCAATAAGACGCTGCTCACACTAATAGCGCTGTGTGCTTATGCCACGAGCTATCGCTTACAAACAGCCCACACCCATGTTGTATGGGCAATGCTCACATCTCTGTGCTGTGACGCGTGTGCTGCCCTCAGCAAGTTTCTGGGTAACGTGTGCAGAAATGCGTCAATACCATAGCAACTGATGAGGCCATGAAACTCCTAGTGTAAACAGGTGTCCTCAGCTCCCGTTTGTTTAAACCAACTCCCCTGTGTAAAAAAACAAAAAAAACAAACCCAATTGTACATATACTTTTTTACTGAAGCCAAACCAAAACCCAAATTGCCTTACATTTTGTCTTTAAAGTGATCCCGAGCTGCGGCTCGGTATCCAAATCCAACACATACCTTTAAGAGGGAAGCTAAGGATCCCTGATTTAAAGCACCCCGTTGTTGAGCGCGGCACACCTCCCCAGAGTCGCGCAGCTTTTTCCTGATGCGGTACCGCACAAGCCCACCCACGCATGCACAGTACCATAGAGCCCGCAGCTCTGGCTTTCTGCACATGTGCAGGTGGGCTGGATCAGCTAAGCCACGTTGGAGCAGGAAGAGCTGCGTGGCCCCATTAGGGTTAGTGACAGTGGATTGTCGTTAATCTTCTGGGGGGCCACGCTCCGTGATGGGGGACAACACAGCAGGGAGGGAAGCCTCAACAGGATCCTGACGCTTCCCTCTCTTTAGGTAAGTATCTGTTGTTGTTGTACGCTTTAACCACTTGTGTACCAGCAGTGTCTGGCCCCTTAACCTCCCCGGCGTTCTATTAAGATCGCCAGGGAGGCTGCGGGAGGGGTTTTTTTTAATTAAAAAAAAACTATTTCATGCAGCCAACTGAAAGTTGGCTGCATGAAAGCCCACTAGAGGGCACTCCGGAGGCGTTCTTCCGATCGCCTCCGGCGCCCAGAATAAACAAGGAAGGCCGCAATGAGCGGCCTTCCTTGTTTTGCTTAGATCGTCGCCATAGCGACGAGCGGAGTGACGTCATGGACGTCAGCCGACGTCCTGACGTCAGCCGCCTCCGATCCAGCCCTTAGCGCTGGCCGGAACTTTTTGTTCCGGCTACGCTGGGCTCAGGCGGCTGGGGGGACCCTCTTTCGCCGCTGCTCGCGGCGGATCGCCGCAGAGCGGCGGCGATCAGGCAGCACACGCGGCTGGCAAAGTGCCGGCTGCGTGTGCTGCACTTTATTTGAAGAAAATCGGCCCAGCAGGGCCTGAGCGGCGGCCTCCGGCGGTGATGGACGAGCTGAGCTCGTCCATACCGCTCAGGAGGTTAAACCATCTTTTTATTTAATAAATGTGTTTAACCTAATAGCCCCAACTAAACAACCGCATTCCCGCCGACGTAAACTATCTAAATCCCCCCTAACTCCCCCTCCCTCTCCCCTGCAAAATCCACGACTTTCTTGGTCGTGGATTTTTCTGCCCTCTACTCTTTCGTGCGAGGCAGAGCTATGAGCTGCAGCCCTGCCTCACACGCGTCTGTCAGGGGCGGATCTCCGCCTCTCCCCCGCCCCTCTCAGTGAAGGAAGACTGAGAGGGGCAGGGGAGAGGCGGCTATCCGGGCTGACAGACGCACTGAGAGGCAGAGCTGCGGCTCATAGCTCCGCCTCTCACGGAAGCGCTGCCCAGATTGCCCCCCGGGGAGTTTGGGGGGATTTCGTTACATTAGAGCGTCGGGAATGCGGCAGTTTAGGTAGAACTATTAGGTTAAACACTTTTATTAAATAAAAAGAAGCTTTGAGACTTCAGAGTCTCTTTAAAGACCACAGATTGCTGGTACCAAAAAAAGGTGCTTATCAATATCTCGCTGGACAGAATCGGCGATGTCGCCATTCACCCGTTGCTAAATCTCACCCCCTCTGCCATTGACATTACAGCAGAGCTCTGTGAGGCGGTCAGGAGCCGCTTTCATTGGCTCCAGACCCTGTGATCAATGTGATTGGCTCACCGTGATCACAGGGTCAGGAGCCAATGAAATCGACTCCTGACAGACTAATGAAGCACTGTGGTCATACTGACAGCAGGGCAGTAGCATGTGGCGGGGGGAGTTGAAATCTACGCCCTGGCAGGGATAACAGGTCCCAAACAGGGCGTAGATTTCAACTAACATCACCTTGAAGCGGGTAAAGTCGAACTAAACTCAAAATTTCCTCACTGCTCTAAAAGATTTGTCACAGCATAACCTTTATGGGAAAAAAAACATTTCTTTATTACAATTAATGGAAATCCTAATAAAAACAAAACAAAAAAAACAAACCTGAAGTTTTAACTTGGTTCATTTTGCAAGGAGAACTAAAAAGTTTAAGCCTCAGTATTTACTATAAAGGGAAAGATGCCTTGGCAAAGCTCCTGCAGTCTATTCGCAGCTGCTGCTAAGAACTAATTGGTCACTTTGATCTGCGTATACAAGCACAGGAACACAGAGCAGTGAATATCTTCGGCAACTTTATGTGGAATAAAGGCTATTCATTGTGTGCTGTGCAAAGGTTCGTGTCCGCATATTTCAGACAGTGAGCGAGGCTTGTAGTGTAGATTATACACCTAAGCTGCGCCTGATTTACATACACGGTAACTGGCTTGTAAATGAGGTGCATAAATTTGCAACTTTCGCATACTCGGGAAGGTAAGTTCGGTGTGCAGCTCTTTGTTCCTTTCCCCCTGGGTTTTACTATTCAGTGCGTGGAGCGGAGGGTGAATAAACTACCTTCGCCGGCTCCCTCCGCTCCCACTTCCAACCGGCAGAGATTCTCCTGGGAAATCAGGCATTACTTACTTGGCGATCTCTCCCATGACCTGCCCGGAAGGCCCCCAGGGGTCATCGTTGGTCGCCTCTCGAACCTTAGACTCGATCTCTGAATAATTCATCACCACATTGGTGCTGCGGAGAGAGAGAGAGAGAATACGCAGGTGATTAGCATCGGTCCTGTGCTGCTGATAGAGACTTCATAACAACACTGCTGGGCTTCTTAAAGCGGTATTGTTTGCCATAAAATCAAATTCCATTTGCCCACTGCTCTGTGTTTATTATGTACTCTACATGCAGGCTGCATTGCAAGCATTCCAATATAATCAGAAATGTTTGTGCTATAATGAATCTCATCTCAGTCAGTCTGGTTCTATTTGGTACATTTTCAACTAGATAAAGGAAACTTGTCATCTCCCCTCCCACATTCCTGCTCCTCACTGATTGGCTGAGGGCAGTTCAGTGTGACAGGAGCCAGAGAAGGGAAATACACCTCACCCCTCTGCAGAAGCTGCTGAAATAGGATCTATGCTGTGATCATGTGTTTACAAAGCAAACTAGATATGACAGTGCAGTTTCTAGGTGCTCCGATACCCCCAGGCCTCCTTATAATGTATGTGGCTTATCTACCAGCGGGGGGAGTGGTTTGCTTTCACTGTTCCATTAGGACCCTGCATACATGTGAGGAGAGATCACATCACCCTTGGAAGTTCTCCAGCAGGATAGGCTTGTAGAGAAAGAAGAGCAATTTTACAACGTATGCAGGGACTTGGGGTAGTAGCGCGGCCGCAGGGGACCGTGTATCCCCTCAATAGGAAGGAATGCTGAGTCGCAGCAGACTTATAACCGCTTATAAAGCACACCCAGGCCTGCTGTAATGGGCTTGCAATGTCACAGTTCCTTTATTGCCAAGCAAAACGTTAGGAGGGGGCCTCCGGAGTCAGAGAAGTCAAGATGAACTTGTGCTGCGCGGAGGAGACCTGCCACTACGTCATACTCCACATTAATCAAAACCACAGATTAGAACTACCTTCTTTCAGCCACATTCTAACACAGATACGTATTGCATTCAGCGTGGTGTGCAGTGCAGGGTGGATTTAAGGCCAAAGTCACAGTGGTGCAGTGTAATGGCGAATTCGTAACGTGGCCAAGCGCACTGCAATGTGACCTTCACAGTGTGTTGCGGCATGGCAACGTTACCGCTAAACAAACACTTTAACAGTTAATGTGGAGCATACTTTTTATTGGTCCAGGGGCTTCCTAGAGCCTTCCTTCCACTGCGGTCTGGGGCCCTTTTTTGGCCGCTCCCCCATCGATCCATGTATTAGTATGTGCCACACGTGCCCAGTAGCACGAAACTGCTCATGCACGGAGGAAATAGCAATCCAGGGTCTAGAATGTGGTCACGAGGGGATGCTGTCGGGTATCCATCGCTAAAACGGTGGGCATCAGGAGGATAAAGGAAACCTCTGGACTATCCTACTGAGGCACACTTTAAAGAGAATCTGCCCACATGCGCGCTCCCGTGCCGCCTTTTAGCCTGGAGATCAATGAATGGGAACACAGTCCCTTTTAGAAAGACCGACGGGCGTGCATAACTTGTATTCATTACAACAACGGAGGCAGCCCATTCCTCCCTGGGTTGACAAAGAAAAGATTAGATATATTACAGGGACAGTGCAACTAGGAAAGGCTGCAGTAAGCCAGAGCACATAAGAACAGGTATAGGAACTTAAAGGATAGAAGAAATAAGGCTGAATATTTTGTTACAGAGTCTCTTTAAAGGGAACCTGAAGTGACAAGATGAGGTACACATGTGAAGTTATAGTCCCAAACCTACATAGAACTAGGCTAGATGCATTCTGCATAGCTAAATAGCCTAGCCTAAACCTCAGTGGGAGGGCGGGGCTACATACCAATATTCAGCAATATATAGATATAGGAAAAACAGAAGTCTGCCTTCTTAAAACAGAAAATATTTGTGATTATTCAGGTTGGAGCGGCTCATTACACATTCCTAGGAGTTCTGGTTCACCATGAGCTTGTTGGGTAGTCTGTAATTCTGGGTGTTTCAAGTCCTACCCCACAGAGCCACATTAACCCATGCCATGCACCGATGAGGATCAACCAATCTCAAACAGTCTGTATGCAGGTTGGATTAGTTAGGCTCTGTAATACAATTGCATTCCAGCTGTTCTGGAGGTGTGGTTAGCTTTCAGGGACCACAACGTGATGATTTGCATATTTAGCAGTGATGCATTGTGGGACGCCTCACTTAGTCACTTCAACCTGAATAAAATGCAAATACCTTCTGTTTTAAAAAGGCAATTGTCTCCTTTGCATAGCATCTTAGTGAGGAGGCCTTTTGGTCTCTTTTCAGCCCCTTACACATTCCTAGAAGTTCTGGTTCACCATGAGCATGCTGGGTACTCTGTACCTATACATATAGGAAGTGTTTCTGAAGCTGAAACCAGGCTATTTAACATAAAAGTGGGTATCCTGAATAAGTTGCTGCATTCTACTATAGGTTGTTATGGTTCCTCATTGGTAACACGATTAGCCTGGTTGAAAACCTGGTCCATTGGTGGAGTTAACTTGTTGTGTGGAACCTGGTGGTGAAGATCACCCAGCAAACGCTGAGTTAAGGAAAAGTGATCTGGACGTGGCTGTGCTCCAAAGCAATTAAACGCGAAGCACATCTTGCAGCTCGGGACCCCGGGCCCTCTCCTTCCTTTCCCATGTAAAGATCAGTCCTCTGTGTATGCCATACCCAGGGTCCCGGTGACCTCGGTGCAAGGAAAGAATTTACATCCAGATGTGGCGGCCTGCTGGGGAGGAGGCAGGAGGACCTCGTTAGCATAAAATCTGCCGTGATTGATATGGAAGTGATATTGGAGGATACACTACGAGGCTGGAGGGGGGTGCGGCCCTCATGGGCGACTCGGGGCCTCTTGGAAGGAAATCATGCTGGATATTTGGAGGGGGGCTGCCATGGCAGTTACTTGGCACGTCTTCAGCTCCAGTGACAGGAAATAAATCAAGTTGCAGCCAGAGGAGTGTGCGCTCTCCTGAGCATATGGATTCTGACCTCATTCTGGGAGCGCGGTAAACCCGACACACCGTGGGAGACCCGCTGGAGAGACTGCAGGGAGGGACCAGGAGAGGAGAAGGCCTCACACTGCAGGGATGATAAATTATTAGCCATACATCAGGCTTCGGTACACTGAGCTACGTCCGGTCCATATATTACAACGTATCCCAACCATGTCAGCAGCGTTACTTCCTGCAAGGGCTGAGCTACGGCCAGTCACAGAAAACACCATCCCCAAAGCAGGACTATGTACTGAGAAAACATACTCACCTTCCCAGGAACACTCCACCGATTCTCTCCAGTCCTCCTCTTAAAGCGGATCTGAGATGAAAGTAACTTGTCTATATGTCTTATCTAAAGTTTAGATAGTTTACACAGCAAATCTAGCTGCAAACAGCTTCAAAAGTATATGATTATTTATTCCTGTGATACAATGAGGGCAGCCATGTTCTGTTTGTCACATTACACAAATAAGCTGATAGCATCTCCAGCCCTCAGCCTCCCCTCCTCCCTGCTGCCTCTGAAATCTCTGGCTAGTAACCTCCTCCTCCTGCCCAGACTGAGCTCCCATGAGCTCTTGCTCTAATACTTACCAGAGCTGTGGATTTGGTAGAAATATCATCAGACTCCTCACTTTATGAAACCGCCGACTCCGACTCCAGTTACCCAAAATTGCTCCGACTTCAACTCCACAGCCCTGTTAAAAGGTTATTATGCTGTTGTGTATATTTTACAGCAGAGAGGAAATTCTGAGTACAGGACTGCTTGAATGCTACAAGAACAGAGTGTTGTCTACTTTACCATCCACAGAACCGCCAAATACATTTTTGGAACAGAAAAAATGACATGGATGACTTGGAGTGTGCGCAGATAGTGGCCAAGACACAAACAATGGTGAGGGGGCAGCCACTACACTGCAGTGCCACCCTATACTTCATCCTGTAGTGGATAGTGTACTCTGACGCAGGAGTCCAGGGTGCAAATCTCGGCTCTTCCTGTTCAGTAAGCCAGCACCTATTTAATAAGGAGAACTCGGGCAAGACTCCCTAACACTGATACTGCCTATAGAGCAGCCTAGTGGCTACAGCTCTGGCACTTTGAGTGCACCGGGAGAAACGCATGATGTAAATGTTCTGTGTCTTGTCTGTATGACTAACGAGAACCCTACTTAGTACCGAGGCCCTGCGTGCGGATTACATGCGCTATACAGAGCCCCACGCAATAAAACGTAAGTGTGGGGGGCTTCATAATGACGCTATATAAAAAGCTGAATCCACAAACTGGTCATTGCGAACCTGGGAAAACTAGAATGCCAATCCTTAAACAGCAAACCAATAGGGCTTATCTGTTATTTTAACTCTGTAAGATATTACAGAACTTCACAAAGCGATTATCTCTGTTTCTTCAGCTGCTCCGATACCCACGGCTCGTTCAAAGTTTTGTCTAGTCTGCCAAATCTTTAATTACGAGTCTAATTGCTTAATAATTGGAGATCATTACGGCGCAGCCAGCGAGCAGCGATCACACCGGTTACACAGAAACCCCTCAGAGTCCTTCCTGTGACCCCAAAAACCTTCCCGTTCAGCTCGGCGTAATGCAAATAAATGGTGCGCGCCGCACAGCCGGCTGTGATCCGCAATCACCGGCAGCAATAACCGGGCATTGTAACACAATGGAGAAGGCTGGAGCTTAATGCCCGGTACAACATGCAATTTTCCATCAGATGGAGCAAACATTTTTTTAACCCTGCATGACGCCGACTCTGGATATAGTAAACAGTGGGCGGTGCACGCGTCATATGTCAGTGGGCGGTGCACGCGTCATATGTCAGTGGGCGGTGCACGCGTCAAATGTCAGTGGGCGGTGCACGCGTCAAATGTCAGTGGGCGGTGCACGCGTCATATGTCAGTGGGCGGTGCACGCGTCATATGTCAGTGGGCGGTGCACGCGTCATATGTCAGTGGGCGGTGCACGCGTCATATGTCAGTGGGCGGTGCACGCGTCATATGTCAGTGGGCGGTGCACGCGTCATATGTCAGTGGGCAGTGCATGCGTCATATGTCAGTGTGAAACCCAGGGTCAGCTGCTCTCTTCAGGCTGGTGCTGCAAGTCCGCCCGCTGAGGTATCGGAGCCACTCACAGGAAGTGACTGGCTGCCTCCATTCACTGACAGCAGCAAGTTTTAAAGAGCCCTGGATACTGTATCAGCAATTTGTCCAGCCTGGCTATGCTGCTCTAAGGCATACTTAACCTTCTAGTCCACCAAATGTGCAAGTGCTTGTACTGTACCTTCAATGGGAGGACAGAGTTGCTCCTTTGTAAAAGAGAATGTAGCAGGGCATGCTTAGCCATTTCTAGGACAATTTCTGATATAGTAAACCAGTTTTCCTGGTCCCTTGGGAGTTAACTGTAACAAGATTATACTGTATTTCCGACAGGTCCGATATGATCTACGGCAGTTTTCGTTATTGATTTTGCATAGAAGTGATTTGGAAAAAAATTGGTAAGAAAACCTGTCAGAAATAATCCCTTCGACCCATCTGTCTGATGGGAAATTGCATGGTGTGTACCAAGCATTATACAGTTTTAATGGAAACATCGGATGGAAGATGAGGGTTAATGACCCGCTGAGAATGGAGAGGATAGTCTATCAGCTACAGAAGCCAACTGACCATCCGCCTAAAGCAAACGTATGAGGATTTATTCGGCCTGCGTATCCATGGGAGGAGTTTAGAGCACGGCTACAATACCAAATCTCTGAATGGTAAAGCATTTTCCATGATCAGCGTCTTGCGATTCGATTCCACTCGCTTGTGGACCGCGAAACACAAGGCAAAGTGAAGCTAAAGCAATCTGTGGCGAACGCTTCCAATAGTGCGCTGCGTTTGTAACACTCTGCAATGTTTCCACCAATCGCCAATTCAATATAATTTCTAGATCCTTTTTTTCTCCTTCTGGCGCTAATGCAAACGGACCACAATTGCACCGCACACCAACAAAATTGCAGTAGTGGAAAATAGAAACGCAAGTTTACGATTGTGCTTCTTTGTGGAGAAGGGCCCTTACAAATATGATCATTCAGATCTCCCATTAGAGAACAAGACATAATTAAATTGTATCTTTTCCCATTGAAGAGCTCTTAAAGGATACCCGAACTGACATGTGACATGATGAGATGGACATGTGTATATAAAGTGCCTAGCACACAAATAACTATGCTGTGTTCCTTTTTTTCGTTCTCTGCCTGAAAGAGTTAAATATCAGGTATGTAAGTGGCTGACTCAGTCTTGACTCAGACAGGAAGTGACTACAGTGTGACTCTTACTGATAAGAAATTCCCCTTTTTTACCTCTTTCTTGCTCTCAGAAGCCATTTTCTGCTAGGAAAGTGTTTTATAGTTGGAATTTCTTATCAGTGAGGTCACTTCCTGTCTGAGTCAGGACTGAGTCAGCCACTTGCATACCTGATATTTAACTCTTTCAGGCAGAGAAAGAAAAAAAGGACACAGCATAGTTATTTGTGTGCTAGGCACTGTACATACACATGTCTATCTCATGTCACGTCAGTTCAGGTATCCTTTAAAGAAACTCTGTAACAAAAAAAACAAAAACAAAAAAAAAACATCCCCTGGTTGTTACTCACCTCGGGAGGGGGAAGCCTCAGGGTCCCAATGAGGCTTCCCCGTCCCCTGTAGCTGCGGCAATCCAGCGCTGGCTCCCTGGAAGTCTCCCGCAATCTGGGCTCAACAAGCCTGACAAGGCTTGATATATTTACCTTTCCTGGCTCCAGCGGGTGGCGCTGTTGCAGCTCTCAGCACGGAGATAGGTGGAAATAGCCGATCTCTGTCTGGTCCGCTCTACTGCGCAGGCTCAGGAGACTTGCACCTGCGCAGTAGAGCAGCCCGACAGCGATTGGCTATTTCTGCCTATCTCCGAGCGGAGAGCCGATACAGCGCCTGCGCTGGGATGGTAAATATTTACATCCCTGCTTTTCGGAGGGGCACAGCGAGACCACCGTGGCACACAGGAGGACGGGGGAAGCATCGATAGGATATGGAGGCTACCCCCAAACCCCCCCCCCCCCCCGCGGAACTTTTTTTAGTTACAGGTTTTCTTTAAGATGCCTATACATGAGAGAGATCTGTTGCCTGACCATACTTCACCTGTCCACCAATGGCTCTGTGCCCTGTCCACATACATGCGCCCGACGTGGTTGTCAGGGTAACGTGGGCATGTGTGTGACATCACACTCGTGCCCAAGTATACGCATCACATTTTACATTAGGGGGAACAGCGGCAATCCGTATATCGTACACTGTTACTGCCACACACCCGATCGAGCGTGTGCGAACAATAAATGCAAGGAGTTGTGGCCTGAAATTGGTTGCATCGTCGATTGGGCACACACTGATTTTCATCTGATGTGAATCATCGAATCAGATGGTCAATTGGCCGCCGAATCGCCTGATGTATGGCCATCTTTAGAAGCCACTGGATGCCTTTTGTTTACATATGCTTCCAGCAGCCGTACTGGTATTCAGCACGTCTGTGCCTTGTGCCTGAAGCTCCGACAGCTGTTCTCAGTAACCTCCCCCCTCCTCCTGATGACTGCTTGTTATTAGGCACATGGCACACCTTGCTCAGGCATACATTTCCCCAGGAGAATATCGGATATACCATACACTTATAAAATCCTTGTGCAATCTGGCAGAAACGTCCTGAGATATGCGCTGCAAAGCAGAGTTATTCAAGACGAATAATTAAAGGGATACTGTAGGGGGGTCGGGGGAAAATGAGCTGAACTTACCCGGGGCTTCTAATGGTCCCCAGCAGACGTCCTGTGCCCGCGCAGCCGCTCACCGATGCTCCGGCCCCGCCTCTGGTTCAGTTCTGGAATTTCAGACTTTAAAGTCAGAAAACCACTGCGCCTGCACGCCCATGTCCTCGCTCCCACTGATGTCACCAGGAGTGTACTGCGCAGACACAGACCATACTGGGCCTGCACTGCGCGCTCTTGATGACATCAGCGGGATCGAGGACACGGCAACGCAGGCTCAGTGGTTTTCAGACGTTAAAGTCTGAAATTCCAGAAGTGAATCGGAGGCGGGGCCGGAGCATCGGTGAGTGGCTGCGCGGGCACAGGAGGTCTGCGGGGGACCGTTGGAAGCCCCTGGTAAGTTCAACTCATTTTCCCCTGACCCCCCTACAGTATCCCTTTAAGGCCTCTTTTCCATGGACAGTTGTGCTGTGTGCTCAGCAAGCAGTTTCCAGGCAGCAGTGAGCAGTTTCCAGGCAGCAGTTACCAGTTGTGAGAGTTTAAGAGGCAATTAATTGTCTATGAACAGTCCATGGAAAAGAGGCCTTATTAAGCTTGTAGAGATAAACCCTGTAAGTAAGTCATTGGTTGCTGCAGACACGCCCCCCTGGGAATGGGTCATGTGACCTGCCAGGCACTGAGCAGGGGACACCTGCCCCGCAGCTGCACGGTTCCCTCACACCTGGATAAGCTCTTCTTTGTGATCCACCCTGCGGCTTTCCTCACAGAGATCTGATATTACACAGCAGTATTCCATGCCAAGCCTCATCTGCTGTAATTTAGCCATTACATAATGCCACCTGGTGCTGTGGTTTGTGGCTGAAGCTATTTACACACAGTGAACTCCTGACAGCCAAAACAGTTATTTGCAATTATGGCATTTTTAAAGGGAACTTAAAAGAATGGGGGATTGTGTGCCGCCATATTCATTTCCTTTTATACAATTCCAGTTGCCTGGCATCCCTGCTGATGTTTGGCTGCAGTAGCGTCTGAATAACACCAGAGACAAGCATGCAGCTATTCCAGTCACAATTCAGTCAGAGCACCCGATCTGCTGCATGCTTGTTCAGGGGCTGTGGCCAAAAGTATTAAAGGCAGAGGATCAGCAGGGCAGCCAGGCAATCTGCATTGTTTAAAAGAAAATAAATGCCAGTCTCCATATTCTGCTTAGGTCAGGTGTGCTTTCATGAGAGGACACAAATTTTATGGCTGTGAGCGCTCTTTATGACTCCTCCCAATTAGGATATGGGCAGAATACGCGGCCAGCATGCCACTCAGCCTCTGCCCTGTTCAGTCAGCAGGTAGGGAGGAGTTTTTTATGCATATGAGAGTCCGCCCCTCATTCAGGGACAGCAAACAGCAGCTGCTGGTTCATTTTTAACCTCCCTGGCGCTTTAAAAGGGTGTTTTTTGTTCACCTAATTTTTTTTTTATCATGTAGCTAGCCTAGTGCTCTTTCGCGGCGGATCAGCGGCAATTGGGTAAGACACGCAGCTGGAAAAGTGCTGCGTGTTTTTAAAAAAATTATGTAAAATCGGCCCACCAGGGCCTGAGCAATCCAGCGCAGCATTACTGGACGAGCTGAGCTCGTCCGTAACGCCCAGGAGGTAAAAGAGCATCCGAGATGAAAAACTAACTATAACAAGTAATTTGTCTATATATCTTATCTAAAGTTTAGTTTTACATAGCATATCTAGCTGCAAACAGTTTCAACAGTTTATGATTATTTATTCCTGTGATACAATGACAGCAGCCATGTTCTATTTGTCACATTGTCACAGGCTGAGGGCTGGAGATGCTATCAGCTTGCCTGTGTGTAAATTCAGTCCCCTCTCCTCCTCCCTCCTGCCTCTGAAATCTCTGGCTAGTAACCTCCTCCTCCTGTCCAGACTGAGCTCCCATAAGCCCTTGCCACCGTGCCAAGGCACTGTGAAAGAGCTGTGGGCAAGGCTTGTTTAGTTTATAGGGAATTAGAGTAACAAAACAATAAAAGTATTTGGCTTGAGGAATGCCCTATAAACTATATGAAAGGAACACAATTATGCAATGAGTAAAAGTTTATCTCGGATCCACTTTAACTTGCATAATATTTGCATCAACTCGGGAATGATTAGCATCTTGCTGGCTACACCCGTCTGAGAGGCACCCTGATTCACAGATAACAGAACCCCTACAAGGGACTACAGAGGCGGTGGAGGTTCTGTCAGGAAAAACCTGCTCTACACAAACACCCTCTAAGGTGTAGCTGCACTCACACGGTGTATACAGATGCATTTTATTACTGTGAGCTTTAGTTTACTGCCAGAGTGGATTAGGAGCTGGTGAAAGGGCATGAAGTGATTATTTTATGTAACATCGTAGGATTCGCTTTCAAGCTCCTGTAAAGCATTCAGTGAAAGCCCTGCTCCTCCCGGCTGTTAGAATCTATAGACATTCCTCTAGCCGTGAAATTGTGATTTGTCCAATCTGAATAAAGCCGTCACACTACAATTTGCCACGTTACATGAATTTTAGGCCAGAGGGTATTATATAACATAATCCTAAATACCAGAACACACCAGCAGTGTTGAAGCAGACATACCGGCCGGGGGAGAAGGGGCGGGAGGGGGAATAGTGCTTCGCTAAGCCAGCTTCAGCATGTGGGCCCGATATGGGTTGGTGCTTGCAGGACTGTGGAGTCGGAGTTGGAACTGGAGTCGAAAAGTTGGAACTGGAGTCGAGGAGTTGGAGTAATTTTGGGTACCTGGAGACGGCGGTTTCATAAACTGAGGAGTCGGATGATTTTTGTACCAACTCCATAGCCCTGCAAGGGGTAGGAGTCAGTAATTTGGGGTACCTGGAGTTGGAGTCGTGGTTTCATAAACTGAGGAGTAGGGAGTCGGATAATTTTTGTACCAAAGCCTTAGTAATTATTAGATTAAGGAGTCGAAGCCATTTTGGGTACCTGGAGTCGGAGGTTTCATAAACTGAAGAGTCGGAGTTGAATGATTTTTGTACTGACTCCATAGCCCTGCAAGGGCTGTGGAGTAGGAATAATTTGGGGTACCTGGAGTCGATGGTTTCATAAAGTGAAGAGTCAGGTTATTTTTGTACCGACTCCACAGTCCTGCATTTATCAACTGCATTTGGCAGTTGGAAAAAGCCGTTATTTCCCACAATGCAATGAGGTTCACAGACAGGAAACTGTCAGAACCATGGTCATGACATCACACTGTGGGAGTTGTTTCACCACAATATCAGCCATACAGACCCCCCTGATGATCTGTTAGAGAAAAGGAATAGATTTCTAATGGGAAAGGGAGTATCAGCTACTGATTGGGATGAAGTTTAATCCATGGTTAGAGTTCCTCTTTAGCATCTCTCAGCTGCAAGTTATTGGCCGGGTGATGAGTTATTATAGAATGCGGTAGTGTTTGTTGCTTTGGCGGCGGCGCATTCCTGAGGCACCTGGCTTCTTGAGTTTCTGAACCTGAAGCGATGGTTCCGGCGGTGAATGAGGCTCGCTGGCAGAGAAGCGGTCACACACAGGAGATATGACGTGACAAACCGGTTACTCTGCTAAATACTTTCCTGGGAGGCAGATCAGGTTTCTGGTGGCGTGGCTGGGAGGAAAGTGACAAATGTTTCTATCAGTGGTTACACAACGGCCAGCTCAGAGCCGCGATTCCTGCAGTAGCCTCGCCGCATACTACAAATAATAATAAAACACCTTAAAGCAATCCTGAGGTGAAAAAACAGATGAGATAAACAATTGTATTTATCCTCCAACTCCTAAAAATTAAAAAAATTTTTTAGATATCCGATTTATCTTAATTTTATATTTAAACATCTACAAAGTAGATTGAATGTTTTGTTGCCTCTGCTCAGTGGCAGCCTAATAAGGGTCCCAGAGTTAAAAAAATGTCAATAGCTCATGTATTTTATCTCTCCCTGCTCTCAGAAGTTGTATTCTGCCAGGAAAACTTTTATGGCTGTAATCAGCTTATCAGCGATGTTTACTATACTCCCCACAAGCTACTGTCACTTCCATGCCTAGACATTAACTCTTCCAGGCAGCAAAATACAGCAAGTAAAACAAGCCTGGTTATTAAAGAGACACTGAAGCAAAAACATTTATACAGCTGTTTTTCTATAAGATTCTCTAATATTCGCAGTTTACAAATTACACTCTGTATTTTGAAATGATGAAACAGAGCAGAGCTAACGACCCTTTGAACTTCCTGGCAGGGAAAAAAAAACCTTAAACAGCGAGAGACCGGTTGAGATAAGTGCTTCAGAAAATATCACTGCTCTCTGGCTAAATTAGAGAGCTTAGAGAAGTTCTTTTGCATAGATAATAACTGAAGTTTAACTCTTCCTGTACTGGAAACAATATGATGCTGGTTTCTGTGATGCTAATGTTCTGTACTACACATACAACTCATATCATAAGTATATTTTCACTTCAGATTCCCTTCAATAAGTTTAGCACTGTACACACGTTTACCTCAGGTCACATATTGCTTAGATACAATTTAAAGAGAAACTCCAACCTAGAATTGAACTTTATCCCAATCAGTAGCTGATACCTCCTTTTACATGAGAAATAGAATGCTTTTCACAAACAGACCATCAGGGGGCGCTGTATCACTGATTTTGTGCTGAAACCCCTCCCACAAGAAGCTCTGAGTACCGCGGTACTTTTGGCAGTTTGTTACAATGTAACAATGTTCACAGACAGGAAATAGCTGCTTACAGCTGTCTCTAACAGCCAAAACAGCTAGGAGCAGCTACATAACCTGCCCACAGTAACAATGTCACCATGTAATAAATGTCAGAATGTAAATGGGGGAGAGGAAAGATTTTACAATGAGCAAACACTGACTAAATCATTTATACACAATTATGGTAAAAAATAAAGCACTTTTTTTACTACATTATTTTCACTGGAGTTCCTCTTTAAAGCAAACCTGTAAGATTCAAAAAAAAAGAAAAACTGACATACGATATTCACTTCGGTAGTACCCCCTGTAACCTCGCTATGTCAGGCTGGGGCCCTCGAAGCGCGTGAGCGAGCGCAGCCGCATTGCACAGTCCTGTTCACATCAGCGCAGAGCCTTTCAGCTCCGTGCTACTGCTGAGGCGCGAACCACATGTGCAGTGCATGTCTGAGCTCCGTCGCCAAGTGCCGCCAGTCTTTGGGGGGGTCCCAGCGATGGAAGTGGGGGGACAATATTATCAAATCTGTTTGCCTAACAAACACAAACAAATGGAAGAAAAAGACAAAACAAAACAAATGGAAATAGGATGTAGCTTGAATTTTGGCCAATTCTCTGCACGCCCTGCTGATGTAGATTGTTCCAGTTCTATGTTGCACAATTTGCATATCTCCCATCACATAAGTAGTGATAGCCCTATGGGGCTCCCGGCTCTCATGCTGTACAGTGTGGCTTCTTGCAGTGTCCCCCGGCGTACTTCTGCAAGAGTAACTGCTGCGCGGTGGCCCCAAAGTGAGGCAAGGAATGTGGTGAGACTTTTCGGCTGCGGTTCGATCATTCAAAAGTATAAAAGGATCCTCAATATTTAATGCAGCGTGTAGTTTTCTGTAAGACCGTCCCAGGCCATCCCCAACCAATGTAAGGAGGAGGGGCGGGGACTTCTGGATATCAGCATGGCATTCTCACAAGCAAGTTAAAATGGACCTGAACTCTTCCCCCTCATCTGTGACTAATCACAAGTGTAATCTGATCTCTCCCCTGCGTCACCTGACTGCCAAGGCAGATAAGCTCATTTGAAAGCACAGGATAATAGAAACAATGCAGATTTATTGCAGGATTTGTATCAGCTGGCACAAAGAAATGTCATCTGTAATAATTCCGTCCCTCCGTTCAAGTGCCAGGGTCCCCCAAAGTGCGGCGAGGTAAATATTTACCTCCTGCGTTCCACCGCAGGTGCACAAGCCGCTCTTCATTTGCGTTAAGGCAGATATGCAGCCGAACCCGATCGATCCGCTCTACTGCGCCGGCGCGAGTTCTTTTGCACCTGCGCAGTAGAGTGGATACGATTGGGTCCAGCTATTTCCACCTTAACGCGAATGAAGAGCAGCTACTGCGCCTGAGCTGGATCCTAGAGAGGTAAATCTATCAAGCCTTGTCAAGCTTGTCGGGAGATTGGGGGGGGGGGGATAGGCAATCATTATAGCTGAGTCTGTCTTCTCTGGTGTCTTTTCAAGCCCAATCCTGCCCCCTTGTGGCTTTGCTATAATGACTCAGCCATGATTCCTGAGCAAAGCCAGACTGAATGCTCAGTCGGGGATTTTATCAGGACTGTACACAAGCAGGCTGAGCAGTGGAGGATGAAACAGAGAGCAGGGTAAGTGTTTTCTCTAATGTTCCCACTGATATATATGGTAAATACATGAGGGTGCTTCGCCTCTGGTTCCCTTTAAGTTTCTGAGTTCCCACGTAACAGCTGGGATTGCATCAGGTTGTAATAAACGTTAGATTTCATCTTTACGATATCTGGCACTGAAGCCCATAGAGATGACACAGATTAGAGCAGGGAACGCTGTCATTGTGACTGCGCAATCCATGTCAGATCACTGCAACCTTAATCTGCTCGCAAGGAAATAAAAACCTACTTTACATGAAGCCTCCCCTGTCCTGCTGGGAGCACTCAGCATTCTGGCACATGTGGCTTGCTGGCTCATTCAGATTTCTCTAGGAAAATCCTTACATTTAAAGTGGACCTGATCTCAGAACTCCCCTCTGCTCTAGAAGATCAACAGCATAATAAACTTTAAACAGAAAACATTGATTTGTTACAGCGGATATAAATCCTACAATAAGGGCTTGTTCACGCCTAGGGCGTTTTCGCTATTTTTTTCAGCGCTGGCGATTTTCAAAATCATCCTAAAAGTGCAATGAATCCTTATGGGAGTGTTAATATCGGCACGTTTCGTCTGCTTTCCGCTGACCAAAGAGCTGCCTGTACCATTTTTGGGGCATTTTGCCTATAATGGCAGGTATACGGAAATCGCAAAACGCTTGAAAAAGCACTTTGTGCAGCTATTTTCCCAGCGCTTTTAAAGTGAACCAGAGACGAAGCACCCTCATGTATTTTACCATATATATCAGTGGGGACATTACAGAAAACACCTACCCTGCTCTCTGTTTCATTCTTAACAGTTTAGCTTGCTTCTTATCAGCCCTGATAAAACCCCCAACTGAGCATTCAGTCTGGCTTTGTTCAGTAATCATTACAGCTGAGTCATTATAGCAGAGCCAGCAGGGGGCAGGCTTGGGCTTGAAAAGACACCAGAGAAGACAGACAGCTATAAATATTCCTGAGCAAAGCCAGACTGAATGCTCAGTCAGGGATTTCATCAGGGCTGCTAACAAGCAGGCTGAGCAGTTAAAAAGAAACAGAGAGCAGGGTAGGCGTTTTCTCTAATGTTTCCACTGGTATATATGGTAAAATACATGAGGGTGCTTCATCTCTGGTTCCCTTTAAGAATACATTGTATTTATTCTTCTCCGGGTCAAAGTGATCACTTCCTGACTTGCGTCAGGAAGTGAACAAAAACAAACAAACAAAAAAAATTCGTAGCACGCAGGTAAGCGCCGGGAGGCACGCAAAAAAAAAAAAAAACACTCACAAAATCACCGAACGCTGGCTTCAGCGATTGCGATTTTAGATGTGAGCAAAGTCTAAATCTGCATTGTTTCTACTTCCTGATTCATGGAAGCAGACATATTGGTTACAGCCTGTGCTTTCACATGAGCTTATCTGCAATAGGCAGTCATGTGACACCGGGGAGGAATCAGATTACAACTTGTGATTAGGCACAGATGAAGGGGGATTAGACAGCTTAAACTCTGTGAATACACACAGGGTGCATTTCTCTGTTTTCTTTCTGTCCTGCGCAAGAGTTCAGCTCCACTTTAAAGAGGAACTGTAGAGAAAAGAACGTGATGAATAAAATTGCTTTTTTCCCACTATATTCATTCATAGATTATTTAGTCAGCGTTTGCCCATTGTAAAATCTTTCCTCTCCCCGATTTACATTCTGACATTTATCACTGGTGGCGACATCTTTAGTTCTGTCAGGTGATCTCTGTGGAATGTTTGTTTACTGAGCGTTCTGAAGCCAGTGAAAATAATGCCTGGTCTCCCAGCGAGTTCTGGGAGGAGAAGTATAGCTATTCAGCCTAGGCCAAACATCACTCATCTCTCCTACCGCCGCGGCTCTACTGCTTTCAAGATCGCAAGTGTGAGTACCTCACCCAGAGTCACACATGCACAAAAACACAGAAAAAAAATAAAAATCGTCTGCGTTTGGCATTTTTAATGCAAATCTGAAACATTAGTAGCAAAGAAAAAAAGTATCATGTTGTTATCCAGTACAGGAGGAGTTAAAAAACTTCAGTTGTCATCTATGCAAAAGTGCTTCACTGAGCTTGCTCTGCTTTGTTTTACGGAGTGTGGTTTTAAAACTGCAACTGTGACAGAATAGTGCATGGCTATTATTGGCTGGAGATCAAGAGGGAAGACGTTACTGTGCCTGGTGCTGGATGCCAAAGGGAAATATTGCTGCAGGCGCTACTGCGCCTGAATACAGCTCGTCGGCGGATTTTCACGGGGGAGCCAGCGCTGTATTGCGGGTTCCGAGGGGGGCGGGGGAAGACGCATTAGGATCCAGAGGCTTCCCCTATTCCACAGACGTACCTCATAGGGGCACTTTTTTTTCTTACAGATTCTCTTTAATGTGGAGAGGGGCAGAGGGAGGACAAGTGGCAGATGACGAGGGGGAGCAGGGGAGATAGAAGATTTCAGCTGAGTTGATCTGGCAGGCCGAATCCCTCTCCACCACATTGGGGGAATGCAGTAACCCCCTCAAGATTCTAGGCATAGGCGGTCTTTAGCAGCTGCCCCACCCACGCTGAATGCAGTGTGTGTATGAAGCGGACCTGAACTCAGAACTTCCTCTCTGCTCTAAAAGAGAAGCAACAGCATAATTACCGTTAAAGAGAACCCGAGGTGGGTTTGAAGATTATTATTTGCATACTGAGGCTGGATCTGCCTATACAGCCCAGCCTCTGTTGCTATCCCAAACCCCCCTAAGGTCCCCCTGCACTCTGCAATCCCTCATAAATCACAGCCACGCTGCTGACAAACAGCTTGTCAGAGCTGGCTGTGTTTATCTCTATAGTGTCAGTCTGCTGCTCTCCCCGCCTCCTGCAGAACTCCAGTCCCCGCCTGCATCCCTTCCCTCCCTGCTGATTGGAGGGAAGGGACGGGGCTGGGACCGGAGCTATGCAGGAGGCGGGGGAGCAGCTTAGACTGACACTACAGATGTAAACACAGCCTCACAGCACGGCTGTGATTTATGAGGGATTGCAGAGTGCAGGGGGACCTTAGGGGGGTTTGGGATAGCAACAGAGGCTGGGCTGTATAGGCAGATCCAGCCTCTGTATGCAGATAACATTCTTTAAACACATCTCGGGTTCTCTTTAAAGAAAAAAACATTTCATTGATACAGCTGATACAAATCCTGCAGCTTGTCTACTTCCTGCTTTCATGGAAGCAGACATAGGGTTAACATCCTGTGTTTACAAATTAGCTGCTCTGCCGAGGCAATCAGCTGACGCAGCTAAGAGATCAAATTACACTGATGGGGGGGGGGGGGGGTAGGCTAAACTCTCTAAACACATACAGGATGTGTTTCTATCTGTGTTCCTCCTGTCTTGAGCAAGAGTTCAGGTCCACTTTAAAGAGACTCCGTAACACAAATTGCATCCTGTTTTTTATCATCCTACAAGTTCCAAAAGCTATTCTAATGTGTTCTAGCTAACTGCAGCACTTTCTACTATAACAGTCTCTGTAATAAATCGATGTATCTTTCCCCTGTCAGACTTGTCGGCCTGCGTCTGGAAGGCTGCCAAGTTCTTCAGTGTTGTGGTTCTGCTATGAAGGGGGACTTCCAGGCCCCTCTCTGCACACTGCCTGTGTGTTATTTAGATTAGAGCAGCTTCTCTCTTCTCTCTTATCTTTTACAAGCTGGATAAATCTTCCTCTGAGCTGGCTGAGCTTTCACATACTGAGTAATTACAGACAAGGGCAAAGCTGTTTGCAGGAAGAAAAGAGCAGCCTGAAACTTCAGTGCATGAGAGCAGAAGGGGGGAAGAAACACACAAAAGATCTCTTGAGATTCAAAAGGAAGGGTGTATACAGTCTGCTTGTGTATGGATGTATTTTCTATGTGTGGACATACTGTACATCAACCTGCTTCCTGTTTTGGTGGCCATTTTGTTTGTTTATAAACAAACTTTTAAAAACTGTTTTTAACCACTTTTAATGCGGCGAGGAGCGGCGAAATTGTGACAGAGGGTAATAGGAGATGTCCCCCAACGCATTGGTATGTTTACTTTTGTGCGATTTTAACAATACAGATTCTCTTTAAGATGAAAACCTTCCGATCCTCCCTCTTGCCGAAAATGAGCAAAGATAGCAGTAATAAAAAAAAAGTACCCATTTTCTCTTAGGAAAAATCAATTAACCCTTCGCACTCTCACATGCAAATGCTAAAACAAATGCATTCACAGATTCACTCATCCAGGCACAACTGTTACCCCTACAGCTAAATTAAAAGCCAGGGTTTTAGTTCACAGAAGAATGCATTCTTATGCTTAGTCACCTATACTGCGTAGAAGTACCCAGGTAAACATAGGTGTCCTAACTCTGGCCCTGTAACATGCATAGTGCAGACATGCAAACACATTCATTGCATCAAACCTATCAATGGATTAGGAGCACACATCCTAACTTCCTCTCCTGGGAAAGACAGTGCATCTTACCAATCGCACAAGGGAGCTAACGTTATGTGTCCATGTGCACCATGCGCATACACCAGCATAAGCTGTGTGCATGCTGACAAACATACAGGGGAAGGAGGGAGTGCGAAGGGTTAATTGATTTTTGCTGTTTCTAGCCACACCCCCTTCAGCACCTCCCTTTCCCTAATAATTTATTTAATGTCCTAACTAGAGGCGATGTGCCTGGATATTTGTATTTTTATCATTTTCTCTTAGGAACTATTTTGCTCGATTATAGCGGTTTTGTTCCAAGCATTTGACATTCAAATGATGCTAAGAACAGCTTAGCAGAATAATATGTAACTGGGACAGGCAGTTTCCCTAATAAAAATTCCAAGACTCTTGCCTCAACCCCTAAACATTTTCCTGGTGCTAAAAGCAGCGAATCGCTGAGAAGCAGCACTTGTGGGGAGCGGTGAAGTAAGCCTTTAATCAGACTATGCGTTCAGCCGCTTAGCTCCAAAGTTCACGCCGTCACCCAAACACGAAGGTTATTGGCCTGTCATCGCTTGTTCAGCTATGCGAGTCACGCAAACATGTGACACTCGCAGAGAAGTGCATCTGTCACCGTGTAAATAGCAGGCACTGCGAGGAAAGTGGCTGGAGAAGGGCTGTGCTTTATCCTTCAACTGTGAAGAGATTAAAGCTTTGAGCGGTTAAAGTGCACCTGTCATTTCTTCACAGACAGTAAACAAAGCCCATTATTGTGACGCAGTACTTTCCGGAGAGGCGTAAAGTCAAATGTCAGACTATTCGGCTGTGACACTCTGATAGGCTGTTACTGTACAGACATTGGCCTCAATTCACTAAGCTTATCTCCGGTCTTTAACCATTTCAGCCCGCGGGGATTTTTCACCTTATGGACGAGAGGAATTTTCACCTGTCAGCGCTTCTCCCTTTCATTCCCCAATAGCTTTATCACCACTTATCACAGCAAAATGATCTATACCTTGTTTTTTCCGCCAGCAATTAGGCTTTCTTTGGGTGGTAAATTATGCTAAGAATTATTTTAATCTAACTGTAATATAATGGGAACAATAATAAAAAAATAAAAAAAAAGGCATTATTTTTCAGTTTTCAGCCATTACAGTTTTAAAATAATTAATGCTACTATAACTAAAATCCACACATTTTATTTGGCCATTTGTCTTCGTTATTTAAATGTTAAAATTATACCCCTAGTTTAATGTATGGTGACAATATTTTATTTGAAAATAAAGGTGCACTTTTTCAGTTTTACATCCATCACTAATTTTTAGCCCAATATTTATTCAATTTATGTCCTCTTGACATAAATAACCATTTATTTTTATTCCCCAAAGTTAGTAGGTGTGTTATACTATTTGGCCACAAGATGTCCCTACTGAGCAAAAATCCCATTAGCGTACAATGTACGCTAACGGGGATACAATGTATCACTACATTGTAACCAGGGAAGTGACGTAGGCTTCCATCGGAAGCCTCCGATTACAGCAGCGGCGGGGAAGTTATGAATGGAAACATTGTTTCCATTCATAAATTTAACCATCGGGCGGCGGAAACCGGCGGAAATCGTGGCGGGAGATAGCGCGGCGGCTCTATTTAAGAATAAACACTGTTTTTGAACAAAAACAGTGTTTATTCTCGGCGGACATGCTCGGATTGGCACAGGGGACTTTTGTCCCCTGCAGTCAATCCCCTCTGCTAGCAGCAGCAGCGCGATCGCGGGCATCTGCCCGCACGATCGCCTGCAGACCACCTAAACTGCAGGGACGTGACTAGCGCGTCCCTGCGGCTCTAGCACTTGCCGCTGCGGACGTGAAGCTCACGTCCGCGCGGCTGAAAAGGTTAATAACTCTTCTAGAGTTGTTACCATGGTGATAAGGCATGTAGTATTCAGGAAACATTTTACCTCAGGCAAGCCTAAAGTTAACTCTTCTGTCTTTAAGTTAACTCTCCAATCCTTAAAATAACTCCAGAGTTAAAGACAAGCTGTTAATTAACTGCGTGTGAAAATAACTACAGAGGAGGTAACTTAACTACAGAGGAGGTAATTTAACTACAGAAGAGGTAATTTAACTACAGAGGAGGTAACTTAAGGAATGAAGAGGTAAGATAACTCTCTCACAGTGTGGTGGCAAGTTTTCTCTTGCCTCATCTCCAGCATGATCTTAGTGAATTGAGGCCATTAGATGGTCAGTCAGATTTATATTCAGGCATCTTCTGTATTCTGCGCTTGTCAAAGCCCTGGCAGTAAGTTCGTCACACGATTGGTTTGTCCCTGCCACCCGTGGGACACTTTCTGATTCTCCTCTCCCCCCCTCCGTGCAGAATGGTACATGCCACCTGGCCAAGTCAAGCATGCATGCACCATACTAACTGCTGGCACAGTATGTGCTAAAGTGATCAGAAATTGTCTAACATCTGCACGGGACTAGACCTATTTCCACTAATTCTGCATCAGTTTTTCTGCATCCAGATTTCTGGATGTGGCTATTTAGGGCCTGTTTCCACAACACAAGGAATCTGGGTGCAGAAAAACTGACTCCAATGAATGCCTATGGGCCTGTTTCCACTAATGTGCAGAAATCTGCAAGCCGCGTTTAGTGGAAACAGGCTCATAGGCATTCATTGGAGTCAGTTTTTCTGCATCCAGAATACACGTGTAGTGGAAACAGGCCCTAAGGCCTTGTTTACATTACAAATTGCAAGCGCTGAGCGATTTGGTTACAACTTTCAATATCGCTTTTCCCTTCACGTTGCGCTTAGAAAAGTGCTTTTCTAAGAGTTTTTGTAGAGCGATGATTTTTTTTACACTTCCTGGCGTCAGTCAGGAAGTGAACTCTTTGACCCGGAAATGAATAAATACAAGCGCTTTGCGATTTCCCTATACTTTTTATTGAATCACAAATGCTCAGAAAATGGTGCAGGAGCCGCGTTTGCCATTCAATAGAAAGCGCATCGCTCATGTGAGAACACTCATTGAGCATCATTGCACTTGCACTTTTAAGGTGATTTTTAAAATCGCCAGCGCTTCAAAAAAGAGCGATATCGCACTTAGTGTGAACACGTCCTCACTAAATGTAGATATGTGATACTTGTTAAAAAAAAAAAAAAAAAAAACACAGAGAGACCGGGAGTCCAGTCTGGTGTAATATCGTTGGGTCACCAGGAGATATATGTAGATAATAATACACCCACAGGGCTGGTTTGCTCAGAAAGCAAATACTCAACAAGCATGGGGGGGGGGGGGAGGTGCCACCCCACTCGGCCATGTTCCTGGTAAAAGGGTTGATCGCAGCTCCAAAGAAAAAAGTCATCACACTTGGGAGGTCCTCCAAGAGTATTAGGCCCCTGGATCGGGGTAACTAGTAACTGAATGAAAGCTGGAGGTGCCTGTTGAGTCAAAGCTTGGAAGTGTATGCCAATAACGAGTAATCTAGGGTAGAAAGGGTACCGAATCTCCTACCTTAGAGAAGTAATGTACTGGAGTCGAAGTTGGGCGCCCAGGACTTGGGACACTTAGCTCTAGCCACGATTATTAGTCCGAGGAAGCAGCTCTGGCTGTGAAATGCATTGTCGAGTGTGCGTAATAAAATTTGAGAAGCTTTTACTCTAACTTTGTCCAACTCCGTGATATGACCGACTCCAAGGCAAACTGTTTACATGAATTCCATTTTCCGTACGCCAACCAACTAAGCGACCAATACATTAGCATACTGCACACAAAAGCAAAACCACTGCACGATATGGCCGCATTCAAAACAAGCACGTCATTCAAGCTACTTGTGCAACTGCAAGATATCGGCCCAAGAGTCATGCGAGTCGATCCGCTGGATAGATCGGCAGACTGCTTGTTATCCGTTGCTTCTCTGGTCGATTGCCATGCGTACACACACCCGATTGTCATTCAACAGACCTAAATCAGTCATCAATCGAGCGGATTTGTTGGACGTGTGAACGAACCGCTCAGTAGATTCTTGGACCAAAGACCAACACAAGCGGAGGATAACATCACAGGGGCAGAGTGGTCTAACAAATATTTGGTACGACTGATGCGCAGGTTGGCAACACTTGTTAAAGAGGGATTATCACCATAAAAATCAAAATGCAACAGCAACTAGTCTGAGTATATTAAGTGATAGAGATGCCAATCATGCATTCAAAACTTTGTCTGCGGTTATGGTTTGGAGTTATCACATACCTTAGGTGCACTGGCCCTTTAATTGCCATTGCCATCGGCTGGCAAAACAGTTGCATGCTGGGAGGTCTTTTTATCTACAGTATATTATATTCCTCCTCTTCCCTTTATTGCCGCCTCCATTTAAATAACATAATACAGCGCAGTTCCTATTATACACCTCAGTGGGAGTGTCTGAAGACTCTGGGAGGAGGGCGGGTTAACGAATACACAATGAGCAAGATGATGATGTCAGGATTAGCTTCATTCAAAGGTAACCAAGATGGCCACTGCCTAGAATAGGATTTTCTGCTTTTCCTGTATAAAATTCACAGGAATCATTACGTGGATAGCACAATACATCTGTTATGTAAGTAGAACAAGTATTTATCTACTTATATATGTATTTTTTATTTCTAGGTTAGCATGGGTGTCGCTTGTTCTTTAAGAAATCTCCTAAAAACGCGCGAGTTCTGTTAATTTCCTGGCAGTACAATTATTTCCAGATTTTAGGGTCTAAAAGTGGTGCATTTTTGGCACCCTTTCAGACCCTAAAACCGCAAAACAATCATGTGGCCAGAAAGCCTGCAGCAGACCCAGAGTTTACTCACCTCTCTGGGATCCAGCACTGCAGTTCTCCCTTCTTACTCCAGGTGGTGCTGAAGTGAGATCACTGGCTATCGTTATGACAACAGGCGGCGATCACACCAAGGGGATGCAGAGTGGCCCAGGAAGAGGAATGGCTGCAGACGTCAGGATCCTCCGGGAGGTGAGTGAAGACGCCCACTGCGCGCCATTACTCTGCATAGACCTTGTGGCGGCCAACACGGCTCGGGGTAACTGCTCTGAGCTGCGGCTTTCCAACCCCGATCCTGACTCTGGGTTACCGCCAGGGAGGTTAAATCAGTTTTAACATACCTGAGTGTTTCTGTTCAACTGCTTACGTCTCAAAACTTTAATAACACTACTTTCTTTCAAATAACTTCTTTTTTACGTTGTTTACTGGTCTATTAACGTTTGGGGTAAAGGGAAAAAAAAAGACAAAATTTGGGGTTTTTTGCGTTTTTTTAAGAAGAAAAGGTAAAATAAAACGACTCCTCTTTGACACCTCTTATACTTTTCCCATCAAGCTGCCAATCGAAATTCACGATAAGAGTCAGAAGATTTACTGTGATGTTTTACACGGGGCTGTTCCAGTTACTTATCTCAGATCGGCGGTTCAGCGCGCCATTCCCAGGTGACTCGCTTTATGCAGGTACTTAACTTTAACTAGTTTTTGAGTGTCTCATAAAAGCATGACAAATGCAAACTGCTCCACCGTGAAAAGTTATCTAAAAACAAAGAGGAAAAAGTCTTCTGATACCAGAGGCTGGGACATGGGAGGCAACCGGTAGAGCCCTATATGATCTGCAGCTATATCTGTTCCATGCTGCTTAAAGGAGAGGTATAAGGAGGCTGCCATGTGCTAAAATGCTGCATCCCCGCGGCAGAACTATGTAATTAAACCCCTAAGTCCACGGGGCAAAATGTGGGGAGCGCTTCCTGGGAGAGGCAGAGCTTTGGGCTGTAGTCTTCTTTCACTAAGAGGGGAATTATCCGCCCCTACGCAAGGGTTGCAGCTCATTACCGCATTCACCGCACTTGGCACACAGTGCTTGGGGTAATGCAAGTCTATGAGCGATGCACATAGTGTAAACTATGTAGCGCAGTGAGATGCGGTGTGCATGTACGGACTGACGGGAATCCCAGTGATGTACTTCCTGCCCAGCAAGGAGTACGTCACTGAGCGGGGGCGGTGCTATGCATATGGCCCCATCTGGCCAGCAGGGAGCACGTCATTGAGCGGGGGCAGTGCTATGCATATGATCCCGTCTGCCCAGCAGGGAGTACGTTGAGTGGGGGCGGTGCTATGCATATGACCCTGTCTGCCCAGCAGGGAGTACATCATTGAGCGGGGGCGGCGCTATGCATGACCCTGTCAGTGCATACTGCCCAGCAGGGAGTACGTCACTGAGTGGTGGTGGTGCTATGCATATGACCCTGTCAGCGCACTCTGCCCAGCAGGGAGTATGTCACTAAGCGGGGGCGGCGCTATGCATATGACCCTGTCAGCGCACACTGCCCAGCAGGGAGTACATCACTGAGCGGGGGCGGTGCTATGCATATGACCGTCAGCGCACTCTGCCCAACAGAGTCATATGATTGACATTTTTTTGCATTTTGATACAGCAGGAGCATCGCAGCACATCGTGAAAAATAAGTGAAAAACCGCCCTTAAAGAAGAACTCCAGTGAAAATAATGTAATAAAAAAGTGCTTAATTTTTACAATAATTATGTATAAATGATTTAGTCAGTGTTTGCCCGTGAAATCTTTCCTCTCCCTGATTTACATTCTGACATTTATCACAAGGTGACATTTTTACTGCTGGCAGGTGATGTCAGTGGAAGGAGATGCTGCTTGCTTTTATGCCAGTTGGAAACAGCTGTGAACAGCTGTTATTTCCCACAATGCAACAAGGCTCCCACAGTGTGATGTCAGAACCATGGTGCTGACATCACTCTGTGATGGGTTTTACCACAATATCAGCCATACAGAGCCCCCCGATCTGTTTGTGAAAAGGAAAATATTTCTCATGAGAAAGGGGGTATCAGCTACTGATTGGGAAGCAGTTCAATTCTTGGTTACGGTTTCTCTTTGAACAATACCAGTTGCCTCACAGTCCTAATGATCTTTCATGCATCAGTAAGGTCTGAATGACACACCTGAAACAAGCATGCAGCTAATCCTGTCAAACATCTGATCTGCGTGCTTGTAGGGTCTATGGCTAAGTGTATTAGAGGCAGAGGATCAGCAGGACAGCCAGGCAAATATGGCAGCCTCCATGTCCCTCTCACTTTAAGTATTAGGAATTACATCACATCAGAAGTGACTAGTAGGCACGCAGACATGCTATAGGCAGCTACAAGCCTGCAATGAAGCTGCTAATGTAACAAAGCTCTATTAAAAACATCAATGGCTTTTGTACACTAGCATATTCTCAAATATAACCTCAGCAGGCGCATTACACACTCGTAAGGGCATGGTTCTTTGTCCTATTGTTTATCGTAATTGCTGTATGTTTGCCTAGCTGACTGTTTGCATTACAGTCGCTTTCATGTTTATGACTTGTATATTACACGGTAATGTTTGCATTGTGCTTTGAACGGCGCCGCAGAACACAAAGGCAATATTTAAATCATGAATATTAATAACTGGCATCTGCTGGGCTGTGATAGGAAGCTGGCTCTGTATCTGGCGATGGTGACATAACCTCGCTCCATGCTATATGTGTGCGATATCTCGCTGAAGTATCTATGAATGATACCAGTGACAGGATGTGTGCGGGGTGTACACAAGCCACACCCTCCCGACACCCACATTACCACCTCATCTACACTTTCCTGCCCGGCAACACACTGAACCTGGGTGTGTGTGAAAGGTGAACAGCTTTCCTGTGTCAAGTGCAAATACTGTGCAGTCAAAACTGAAGGACTGCGGGCCAAAGGAGGGGCGGAGATGGCAGCTACCGGATCCGCCCAGCCCTCCGGATCAGGTAGAATTGTTTGTTTGTTTTTTAAATCTAAGTCGCCACCTCGGGTTCCCTTTAAAGAGAAACTCCGACCAAGAATTGAACTTCATTCCAATCAGTAGCTGATACCCCCTTTTACATGAGAAATCTATTCCTTTTCACAAACAGTCCATCAGGGGGCGCTGTATGGCTGATATTGTGGTGAAACCCCTCCCACAAAGAAATTCTGAGTACGTAACTCTTGGCAGTTTCCTGTCTGTAAACCTTGTTGCATTGTGGGAAATAGCTGTTTACAGCTGTTTCCAACTGCCAAAACAGCAAGCAGCAGCTACATCACCTGCCAGCAGTAAAAATGTCACCATGTGATAAATGTCAGAATGTAAATCAGGGATTTAAAATATTTTACAATGGGCAAACACTGACTAAATCATTTATACATAATTATTGTAAAACTGAAGCACATTTTATTACACTATTTTCACTGGAGTTCCTCTTTAAGGGCTTATTCACCCTTCTATAGTTACAGTTATTGTTCCTCTTTAAGGGTGCAAACACACATATCCAATTTTGATTGGCCAACGATTGGCCAATTTTACCACCTCCATGTAGCATGAGAACCAATCTATTTTGAATACTATAAACAGACCGTGCAGGTAAGCTCTCATACTACATAGAAGTGGTAAAATGAGCCAATCAAAATTGCTTGAGTCTAGGTCAGTGATGGCTAACCTTGGCACTCCAGCTGTGACAAAACTACAAATCCCATCATGCCTCTGCCTCCCTGAGTTATGCTTAGAGCTGTCAGAGTATTGCAATGCCTCATGGGACTTGTAGTTCCACCACAGCTGGAGTTGCCAAGTTAAGCCATCACTGATCTAGGTAGTGTAAGTTTAACAGCACCTTTCTTACCTACTGTCTACTACTCTGAGCTGGTAGGTGCTGAAAAGTCCTTGTTCTTCAAAAGAAAAGTAAACTGAATTAGGCTAGGTTCAGACTTGGCTTCATATTGGTCTGTTTTCCACAAAGGATCGTTGGACAGTTTAAGGAGGAACTCCAGGGAAAATAATGCAATAAAAAAGCGCTTTATTTGTACAATAATTATGTATTTAGTCAGTGTTTGTCCATTGTAAAATCTTTCCTCTCCCTGATTTACATTCTGACATTTATCACATGGTGACATTTTTACTGCTGGCAGGTGATGTCAGTGGAAGGAGATGCTGCTTGCATTTTGTGGCAGATGGAAACGGCTGTTATTTCCCACAGTGCAGCAAGGCTCCCACAGTGTGATGTCAGGACCTGTGAGGCGCTGACATCACACTGTGGGAGGGGTTTCACCACAATATCAGCCATACAGACCCTCCTGATGATCCGTTTGTGAAAAGGAAATGATTTCTCATGGGAAAGGGGGTATCAGCTACTGATACTGGGATGAAGTTCAGTTCTTGGCTACAGTTCCTCTTTAATGGATTCTACATTAAAGTGGACCTGAACTCTGAACTTCCTCTCTGCTCTAAAAGATAAGCAACAGCATAACCACCTTTGAAGAAAACCTTTTCTTTGTTACAACTGATACAAATCCTGCAATAAATCTGCAGCATGTCGACGTCTTGCTGTCATGGAAGTATATTGTTAACAGCCTGTGCTTTAAAATTAGCTTATTTGCCGTGGTAGTCAGCTGACAGCTGAGAGATCAGATTACACTTGTGATTAGTCACGGAGGCAGAGGAGGAATTAGACAGGATAAACTCTCTAAATACATACAGGGTGCATTTCTCTAGGTTTTCCTCCTGTCCTGTGCAAGAGTTCAGGCCGACTTTAACTATAGGATCTGTTCCTTGTAGCTCCTCCCTCAGGGCTTAAAACTACTTGGCTGCTTCGGGTCATGTGATCAAATTCTGAAGTCGTGATTTTTAGCTGCAGAAACTTCTCGTCACATAAAAAGTTGACAACTAAAAACGGATTGCTCAGCGATTAGTACTGTAGCTGCCCATCTCCTGTGCAGCCTTCCATAGACATAGGCAGACTTTGCACCATGGGATGCGGGATGGGGAAAACATTAGATTTATCCCATTTGGGCTGACTTATATGTAACCCGTTCCATCCTCACACTCCACAACCGCAAGGTATTATAATCTGTTTCCTAATCCAAGTACAGCAATTCACTGTGCCAATATACAGAAGCCCTGTCCGCTGACTGCTGTATCTGCCTTCTGCTGAAACCTGGCACAGGTACCCACGCTGCACTGCCAACAACCAATCCACAGGGCTGAAACGGGACAGGAAGGAGATCAGAGGCTCAGCGTCGCTGCATCGGCCTGGCAGCACAGACCTCTGATTTCATCATCTGCCACCTGCACTCGCTCACAGGCTGGTGAAGGATAACTCTCATTCTCAGAAGACAATGGCTACAGTTTCCTGTGTATACCAGTTCAGTCAAGGTTAAAGCGGATACGAGATGAAAACTATAACAAGTAACTTGTCTATATCTTATCTAAAGCTTAGATAGTTTACACAGCAAATCTGGCGGCATACAGCTTCAACACTATATGATTATTTATTCCTGTAATACAATGAGAGCAGCCATGTTTTGCTTGTGATTATTGCACAGGCAAGCTGCTCTGTATCTCCACCCCTCAGCCTGTGAAAACTTCACTCCCCTCTCCCTCTGAAATCTCTGGCTAGTAACCTCCTCCTGCCCAGACTGAGCTCCCATAAGCCCTTGCTACATAGGTCTCAGAGTGCTGTGGCACCAGAGGAGCTGTGGGCGAGGCTCTTTTAGTTTATAGGGAATTAGGGTATTAAAACAACAAAAAAGTGGATCTGAGATAAACTTTTACTCATTGCATAATTGTGTTCCTTTCATATAGTTTATAGGGCATTCCTCAAGCCAAATACTTTTGTTTTTGTTTAAATACTCTAATTCTCTAAAAACTAAACAAGCTTCGCCCACAGCTTCAGAGTGCCTTGGCACTGTAGCAAGGGCTTATGGGAGCTCAGTCTAGGCAGGAGGAGGAGGTTACTAGCCAGAGATTTCAGAGGCAGAGGGGAGGAGAGGAGATTGAGCTGAGGGCTGGAGATGCTATCAGCTTGCCTATGTGTAATGTGACAAACAGAACGTGGCTGCCCGCATTCTATCACAAGAATAAATAATCATAAACTGTTTATGCTGTTTGCAGCTAGATTTGCTGTGTAAACTATCTAAAAACTTTAGATAAAATATAGACAAGTTACTTGTCATAGTTACGGTAGTTTTTCATCTCGGATCCACTTTAATGCTTTATAAGAAACGTATTGTTTCTAATGTTTAACTGTTTCAGCGGACAGGCCAAGCTAAGTGCAAGGCATGCTAAAAATAGTGTGAATTATCCCTGCTCTGTGGACAGTGCTGACATCAGCAAATGAAAGCTTCCACGCAGAATGAAAAACAAACAAAAAAGCAGAAGTCAGGTGTGGGTAAGATGTAAACAACACACAGGATAATAAGCATGCCTATTACTGAAAGATCACATTTATTTGAAGTTTGCATTAGGTGTGGTGTAAAGGAATTCTGTAGTGGTTAACCAAACATTTGCTGATAAAGCCACATAAAAGAACAAAAAGTAAAAGTATAAAATAAAGTTTGCAAAAATTGTTCAGTTTTAGCAACATATGAAGCAAACTGCTTGCTGTAACAAACTCTGGTCCTCACTGTACACAATATTACCTGCTCGTACCCCCACTTCCCAGCCCACGTCATTGGAGGGTAGGTGGGGGCTGGAATCTGACTAACCACACCTGTATAATAACTAACAGTCCATCAATTGGTCTTAAAGCGGATCCAAACCAAACAATTTTTTAATAAAAAATATTTAGTTGCACCACTGACACATACAAAGATACATAAACACTCCTTCAAGCCTATGAGCATTTCAGTGCCTGTTTTTCACCCTTCTCGTTTCATAACTAGGGTTATACAGGTGGCGGCCATTACTTCTAAGCTTAGTAGGAGGTTTTAGATCATGGGTGTGTTTGTCATCAGCTACCCTCCCTCACAGGGGCGTCGTCAATGTGAAATCTCACACAAGCTGAGATCACCTCCCCTGTGACATCATCAGTAGCAGCCTGTGTTTTGTTTTTTATCTCCTCCACCAGTCTGCTGGATTCTGTCCCGGCAATATGAAAGGAAGGGCGGGGTTTCTCCAATAAACGTAAAATATTTTATATTTGTCATCATGCAGCTGAAAAAAGGCTGCTATTATAATCTAGAAAATAGATTTTATTTCTGAAATCTTGTATTTTTTATTTGGGTCCACTTTAAGTTAATGAAGTGTGGCTGCAGGAGGGATCAGTTGGACCAGCTCCTACGGAGGTGAAAATATACTGATGAGAAACAATTGTATCTATCCTCCTAAAAATTATCTATCCATCCATACACAGTATATATATGCCACAGTTTTATTTTATGCTTAAATCTTCTTTATTTTTTTTACTGTTTCATTGTCGCTTGCTCAGTGACACATTCAATGAAGTATGCCAGAGATAAAATCTATGAGCTATTGGCCCTTTTTATCGCTTTCCTGCTTTCAGAAGCAATTTTCTGCCAGGAAAGTGTTTTATGACAGCGATTCCTTATCAGTGACGCTATAGTCTGACCCGGACAGAGGCTTTCACTTGCATACCTGATTTGTAACTCTTTCAGTCAAAAAAGAAACAAACAGGAACACAGCATAGTTATTTGTGTGCTTGGCACTGTACAGACATATGTCCATGTCACCTCGGTTGTCCCTACACACTACAATATAAAAAAAAAAAAATAAAAAAAATAAATAAATAAATAAAAATTTCCAGTTTGATAAAAAAAAAATAAATAATGTGTATATACACACACACACACACGTTGGACAAAATAATGGAAACCCCTAACATTTTTGCATCATAATCTTTAAACATGTTTTAAAGAGACTCTGAAGCGAGAATAAATCTCGCTTCAGAGCTCATAGTTAGCAGGGGCATGTGTGCCCCTGCTAAACCGCCGCATACGCGCCGCTAAACGGGGGTCCCTTCACCCCCAAACCCCCCACTGCGACACTAGGTCGCAGGCTTGGCCGCTCCTGGAGGCAGGGCAAACGGCTGCAGCCCTGCCTCCATTCGCGTGTATCAGACGCGCATCGCCGCCTCTCCCCCGCCCCTCTCAGTGAAGGAAGACTGAGAGGGGCGGGGGAGAGGCGGAGGTTTGCGTCTGATAGACGCGCGGGAGGCAGGGCTGCGGCGGTTAGCCCTGCCCCAATGCGGAAGCGCTCCCCGGTTGCACGGAGGGGATTTGGGGGTCAAAGGACCCCCGTTAAGCCGCGGGATAGCGGCGGTTTAGCAGGGGCACACGTGTCCCTGCTATATATGAGGTCTGAAGCGAGATTTATTCTCGCTTCAGACTCTCTTTAAGCAATCAACACTTGACATGTTAAATTTTTTTGTTCATTATTTTTGTTATTTGATATGTTTAATCAAGATAATTGTTTTTTTTTTTTACAAATATTTAAAGTGAATGTTTACCAAGTTAAAAATAAAAAAGTCAGATACTCACCTAAGGAGAGGAAAGGCTCGTTCCTAATGAGCCTTCCCTCTCCTCTCCCGGTGCCTGGTCCCGCGCAGGATCCCCCGTGGCAGTATTCGACCAGTTCGGTCAAATACTACCACTTCCGCAGCCGAAGGGAGCTTTCGGAAGCCTTCGGGAGCACTTGGGCTCCCGAAGACGGGCCGCTCCATACTACGCATGCGCGATCGCCCTCTATGACGCACTCGCG